>NC_090789.1:13420972-13735972 GCF_040054535.1 Antennarius striatus
CCCCACTGACACAAGTATGTGCATCCATAATTACCAAATAATTTTGCATAAATATATTCATGACTTGAACATAATAATTATAAGATTGCACACAGATTACACAATCAGCAGATGGATTAGTTAGTAGTTTGGCCTTTAAAATCATACTATAATCACACATCTGCTTTCATAAAATCCTCCAGTTTTGCTTGCTTTCACAATACAAAATGCTCCAGGGGTTGCTTTTGTCCCATAGCCGACTGTGATTGCCACTGGCAGACTCAAGGGAATGAACACAGCAGAAGTGCCCTCTTGAATGTCTGTAAGTTGGATAAAACATAATTAAGTGCCTCTAGGGTGCCTCTTCAGTGGACAAAATGTGATGCAGTACACTAATGGGTGCCTTTAAAATGGAGGAAATGTGTTACAGTACTCTCTAGGGTGCCCTTCTTTCTCTTCTTAAATTAGTTGGTTTCCATGTGTTTCTAAAAGATAGAATGGTTAATAGTTACCTGTGTGTTTCAATTACAGCAAAACATTCACCTTAAACGCATCACAACCTGCTGGGCTTTAACAATTTATGTAACACAAGAACACTTCTTGTTTCTTTTTTTTTCTTTCTTCATTTTGATACTTTTAGCAACAGCAACAATCTTCATACAAGCCTGGAATATAGGCTGTAATTTTTCAGAGTTTTTCAAGACTTTAAAGAGAATTAAAACCCCTCCTTAATGGAATTTTTGTCACATCTGCCAAATGGTGAAATACAAACAAAAAGGTTCAAAATTATCTTTCTCATTCATTCATTTTCTCTAACGGCTTCATCTGCCTATCCCAGCTGACTAGGGGCGGGAGGCAGGGCAAGCTCAGGGCGCAATGCCAGTGTACCGCGGTAGCTTTCTCTCATTTATTTGTTTTATAGTCTGCTGAAACTTGTCAATGTAGAAACAAAAAATATTATCAAAGCTAAAATGAAAAAGGAAAAAGCAACACATCATGTCATATTTGATGTGTGTAGGGTTAGTGTGATTAGTGTTTGTGTGTGTGTGTGTGTGTGTGTGTGTGTGTGTGTGTGTGTGTGTGTGTGTGTGTGTGTGTGTGTGTGTGTGTGTGTGTGTGTGTGTGTGTGTGTGTGTGTGTGTGTGTGTTTGTGTCATGGATGTCTATTCAAACAGGAGATGTAACTGCCCATTTATGTAAACTCATCCATCAAGTAACAAACACATACAGTGTTTATAGTTCTAATAAAGCCCACAGTTATTTCTGCGGTCAGAATTCAAACATCACTTGCCAGTGTGTGTGTGTCTGTCTGTGTGTGTGTGTGTGTGTGTGTGTGTGTGTGTGTGTGTGTGTGTGTGTGTGTGTGTGTGTGTGTGTGTGTGTGTGTGTGTGCGTGTGTGCGTGCGTGCGTGCGTGTGTGTGAGTGTGAGTGTATGTGAATCACTGCATAAAATCTCCATTTTTATTAAATTTCTCTTTTTCTGAGAATCAAAGTTACATTTTCTTAGCGCCATAGTTGTTTTTTTCTTTGCCTTCAGGGCAGAAAACTGATGTGAAGTGCTGATCTGACACCAGAACTCCCAGTCTGTCATCCACTAGTGCAAAATCTTCACTGAGACACTGACATAAAAATCTAACATTCCAATGAGCTGCACTGCGGATGTCCAGGAAGGAATAATAGATTAAAAAATATTATTAATATTTATATTGTGAGTAGCCTTTAACAAACACTGTTTCCCAACAGTCTCAGACTGCCATGAGCTACACTGGGTTATCTGAGTGATCGCAAACTAATGAGTTTGATGTCTATTATATTGTGATGTAGATTTTAGGAATAACTTTGATTTGTTCAGTTTTTCTGACCACCTGGCTGAAAAATACTTTGATCAATCAGCTGGCATCATGCACAGTAATGCATTTATGAGCAGCTACAGTTATGCATTATGTTTTGTGTGGCACAATCAGCACTGAAAAACACATTTCGTCTCACAACACGGCGGACCCGGGTTCGAGTCCCACTCTGTGCGGAGTTCGCATGCTCTCCCCTTGTCTGCATGGGTTTTCTCCGGGTTCTCCGGCTTCCTCCCACCTCCAAAAGCATGCGCTTCAGGTTGATTGGCCAGTCCCAAACTGACCGTAGGAGTGAGTGTGTGTGTGAATGATTGTTTGTTTCTATGTGGCTCCGCGGTGCACTGGCGTCGTGCCCGGAGTGTCCCCCGCCTCACGCCCTGAGACTGCCAGGATCGGCGCCGGCTCCCCCGCGACCTGCGTTTACGGATTAAGCGTGTTAGAAGACGGATGAATGATTGAACTTCCTTCCACATTCAAATGTCTTTCATCCTGAATGAAGGTTTAACAGAATGCATACATACATACATACATACATACATACATACATGCACGCATTCACTAATACTTCCTTTTTTTCTCTAAAAGTTCAGTAATTAGAAGTTGAAAAAACATATTTTACCTTATTCTTATTACTTGTCGTCAATGTCTGTTTATTACCTCTACCAACAAGAGTTGAAGTTGTTTTCATGATCAGCCATGTTTGTTATGTTTCATATATCTAAAAATGCTATCAATGGATTCTGATGAAATGTTCTATCATTGTGAATCTTAGGCGTCAGAGGAGTTGATTGAGGCAGATCCAGCCATTAATGCAGATTTCTCTGGACATGTTTTTTTCAACATCATTATCACAAAAGAAAATAAATGACAAATGACCAACCAGTCATTCTAGAGTAAACTTAAAAAGACACAATATATTTTTGAGATTTTGATGTTTATGGTATCACTGAAAGCAGGGAGCAACAAGCAGGAAGTATTGAGAGACAGATATTCATTCATTCATTAATCTTCTTCTGTTTCATCCGTTGCACGGGGGGGGGGGGGGGCTGGAGCCTATCCCAGCTGACTAAGGACGTGAGGTGGGGTAAACTTGGGGCACAATGGTAGTGCACCGCAGAGATGTGATATTAATAATTCAAATAAATGTTACCAATAAAGACATGGATGCGTATTGAATAAATATCAGTGTGAGGAAAAAAGGATATATCAGGTTGTACTGAGAGACTGAGTTCATGAACCTTCTGCACATCCTCCCTCATTGTCCGATAACATCACATTGCTCAAACACACTAACTCTTCCCACCTTCTTCTCTTCCTCGCTCCATGTAATATCTGTCTGTCCCTCAGTTCATCCTCATCTATCTCTGCCGTTTTCTTCTTTTCTCTCTCTCTAAACAGAGGGCTCCCTGGGGTATCCAGTGTGTAGGAGCAATTTAACCACTAGCTCTGCACACACACACACACACACACACACACACACACACACACACACACACACACACACACACACACACACACACACACAGATGTTGCTCTGTCGTAGAAATCCATTCCAGCATCTCGTCGTCCATGCTCATTAGGTCCAGGTTGCCAATTGGCGGCTAGTATTTGGAGCGGCTGGTCAAAACATGGTCAACAGCTTGTAGGGGATCTCCACATTCACAGTGGGCACTGTCTTCAAGTTCTCACAGCTGCATAGATTCTCCCACACCTGCCCTCAGGCGTTTGAGGGTTGTCCACTGCTTTCGGTGAAGGTGATCATCAGGGACTTCTTTGGGGTCTTCAATGTAGCGGTGGAGCCTGGATGGTTCGGATGCGCTTCACTGATGATGCTCCATGCCATTTTGCTTTAACCCAGGAAGGTCTGCTGATGTCAGCTGGTGTAGTGTTTGGCATAAGTGACAAATTGGTGCTCAATTTTGAGGCGCTTGCACCGGAGTCTCTTCCTGATGGTCTTGTTGAGGAGGTGGGATTCACTCATCTGTGCCTTCCAAGTAACAGCCAGCATAGCTTCTTCTCGTCTGACTTTGGCTGGGGCAATTCCAGCTAGGACAGGTAGTTGGTGGGTTGTGGTGACCCTAGGTATCCAGAGATTGTGTGAAGGACATTTTTAAGAGCAGTGTCACATTTTTTTTTACATGTTAAATAGTATCGGTACCAGCACAGAGCCCTTTGGAATGCCATTCTTGACTTTTTCACCCTGCCACTTTGGCTGTCAATGGACAGTAGCCAGAAACTGCGGTTGCTCAGCATCTCCATATTGAAATCCACTATGTACTTATCTGGGATGGTCTCCAGTAGCTTCAACTGTACCCAATAGCCAGACTGTGCTGTAGGTAGCTGTGAGGTTGAGAAAGCGGGCAGCAGTCATTAATGTCTTGACACAGGAGAATTATCTGGCCTGTATCTCTTGAGGTCATCACTTGGCTTATTAGGCATTGGCAGGGAAATCACCTTAGCATGACGCCAGATCTTTGGCTTCTTAAAGTGAGGGAGTCATGGAGAAGAAAGGTCGGAGTCAATTGTTTGCATTCTTTCCCTTATGTTTTCTGTACTCCACATGGATATCATCTATGCCCGGCACCATGCCAGTCTTAAGGCAATGGAGGGTCTGCACCATTTCTGGCACAGACAAATCCATGAATAATTCATCCAGTGGCCCTGAGCAGCTCATGGACCCTTGCAGATGTTGATCTGGCGAAGGCCTTATCAGCATTAGGGAGCCCGCCATTTCTCAGCAGCAGCGACGCAATGGAATATGCTGTGATGGGGCTCTGTGCTGGAGTTGTTGACCTTCCTGTCAGTTTGTTCTGGGTCTGCCATGCCCAGTGCCTGGAATGTGTAAAGTCAATTGACTCCATAGTCTCTGTTCACCTTTATTTGCATTTTTATTTAACCTGCTAAAGAGCTTGCCTGCTGATTTTTCCTTGTCCTTGATATTCTGTGGTTCTGCATGCACACGAAGTAGGTCTTCACAGTCATCATTCCAGTAGGGGACTTTGGGGCTTAGGGGCTTTGCAGATACCATGGTATTCCTCACAAAACCTCAATCATTTCAGAGGCATCGCTCTGCTGAATGTGGAGGGGAAAATCTTTTTCACCATCTTGGCCAGACAGATGACGAGCTACTTCCTGGCAAACAAGTACGTTGACACCAGCTGCCAAAAGGCAGGAGTCCCAGGATTCCCTGGCTGTGTAGAACACTCAGCGGTGATCTGGGAACAGATCCAGACAGCCAAACGAAGCAAAGAAAACTTGCATGTAGTTTGGCTTGACCTGGCAAATGCCTTCGGATCAGTTCCCCACCAGCTCATCATATACGCCCTCAACTTTTTCCACCTACCATCATGCGTCCAGAACCTAGTAGTCAACTACTTCACAACCCGCACGTTTGCTACACAACCCGGGATATCTCAACCGAGTGGCACCGGCTCGAGAAGGGGATAGCAATGGGATGTGCCATATCTCCCATCCTCTTCACTGTGGCTTTTGAGATTCTCCTGATAGGCGGAAGGCAGATGGTTTGAGGGGTCAGAGCACAGACAGGCCAAAGACTACCAGCCATGAGGTGCTATATGGATGATGTCACCACCCTCCTCCAAACAGCAGCCTGCACAGCCAGACTCCTCAAACGGCTGGAAGAGTTACTAGCCTGGGCTCGCATGAAGGTCAAGCCATCAAAGTCGCGCAGCCTGCCGATCCGGAAAGGGACCAGGAACGATAACATCGTCTTCACTGCGGCGGGTTAAAGAATCCCCCTACTGGCAGAAGCACCTGTGAGAATCTTCGGCAGGATATACACGGCGAACCTCTCTGACAAGAATATGTCCTCAGCTGTCACAACCCAACTCAAAGAGGGCCTGCACAAGATCGACCAGTGCCCCCTACTAGGGAAGTTCAAGGTGTGGTGCTACCAGTTTACTCTGTACCACCACCTAATGTGGCCCCTGAAGCTGAGTGACATCACCATGAGCAAGGTCCTAAAGCTGGAGACAAAGGCCTACAACTTCATCTGGAAGTGGCTCAGCCTTCCTCGATCCCTCTCCACCACGGCACTGTTTGGGAGAAACACCCTGCAGCTCCCACTGCAGTCTATCAGTCTGGGGTACAAAAAGGAGAAGGTGCAGCTCCACTTCGAGCTGAGGGACTCCACGGACCGGGCAATCCAAGCTGCCAACCCTCAGATCAGAACTGGACAGAAGTGGAATGCATCCAAAGCAGTTGACCATGCAGTGGAGCGGTTGAAGCACCAGGCTTCACACAGTCAGGCAGGGCTGGCTTAGAATGGTCAGCAGTGCCAAAGACCTGGTCTAAGGCAACCGTGAAGGAGAGGAAGGATCTGGTGATTTCTGAAGTTGCTAAGATGGAGGAGGAAACCTACAAAATCACAGCGATGAGCCAGCAACAGCAAGGAAAGTGGACTACTTGGGAGGCTGTGATCAACAGAAAAATCACTTGGTCCGACATGTGGAGAACTCCCCAGGCGTTCTCCCCGGAGTTTCTGGATTAGGGTCACATACGACACCTTACCCAGCCCCCGGAACCTTCTCACCTGGTTTGGAACAGAAGAACCCTGTCACCTTTGTAGCTCCCCAAATCCAAACCTGAAGCACATCCTCTCTGGATGCAAGATGGCGTTGTCACAGGGAAGTACAGTGGCGGAATGACAAGGTCTTGCGCAAGCTAGCAGAGATCCTGGAAGCCCGCAGGCAGCAAGTAAACCGGGAGAATCCACCCACATCCCCGAAGTGGATCCAGTTTACCAGGCCTGGGATAACAGCACGGCGCTGCACGGGATCAGAGCAATCGCTCCTGTCATTAGGAGGCACGTGGCAGATAGCAGCCGAGCTTAGCCACCAGCTGAAATTCCCCGCAGAGATCACCATGACATCCCTACGTCCAGACATCGTGCTCTGGTCAGCTCCTGCCAAAGTCATCATCATGGTGGAGCTGACAGTCCCATGGGAAGAACACATGTAGGCCGAGTACGAGCACAAGAAGGATAAGTATGCAGAGTTGGCAGCAACGTGCTCGCAAGCTGGGTGGAGACCGTTCACTTACCCAGTGGAGGTCGGATGTAGGGGCTTCACCGGGACATCCACTCAGTGGCTGCTGGGGACCCTCGGAGTAAAAATAACCAGTCTTGCAGTACGACTCATAGGCCTTGTTCAAGTTGTTGGAACATGGAGATAGCAGACTCGCAGCTGCCTTGTTAACATGTTGAGTGAACCACTCCCAGTAGACTTTTCGGAAGTTCAATTTCTTGACTTCCCTCCCTCGCACAGGCTGGACCAAAGATGGGATGGTGATGAGGGATGTTAAATGGTGTGACCGGGTAAACATATCCAGGATGTATCTCACTGGAAGTAGCTGGCTGTTGAGACATTCAGGAAAGCCTGGTCTAAGTTGATGTAACTGTTCCAACATGCAGAGTAGAAGGTGCAGGATTTGTCTGGCTCATGTAGGAGTGTCACATGTAGGAATGTCACATCAACTGTGGATGTCACAGGGAATCACCTTCAGCGTTGGAGCTGCTGTACCCCCAGTCAGTATGATGGCTATTGAATTCACCAGGCTACGCAGCAGCAACTCGGACATCTGGTCGAGATGATGGGACCAGACTACTTGGAGGTGGTTTGTAGATCTTCAGGATGTTAATGTCTTGCATTCTACCTTTGCGCCTTCTGGCAATTGACAAGGCCTTATTGTCGCGGACAGATTTCCCTATGCCATGGTGTTTATCAGTGGTGTATCCAGCCAGTGTAAATCCAGGAACCCACAGGATGCTCCTGTTTTCCACATAGGTCTCCTGCACCATGATTATTCCTTTTGGTTGGCTGGTGATCTTGGCATGGTGAGCCCTTCGACGTTGGGATGGAGGAGTGTTGTCCGTTTAAGTTATGGTTTCAATATAGAGCATGCAAGCTCGCAACTACCCTTTAGCTACACACACAGTGGGCCATGTGGAGGCTATCTTCACACACACACACACACACACACACACACGCACGCACGCACACACACACACACACACACACACACAGATGTCATGAAGAGATGTTATAAAAACAAAATCACTGGCACAGGACTAATCATGATCACCCTCATCTTCATATTTTTCTCATTTAATTTGATTAATATTTCAAACTAATGAATATTTTTTTATTTATCAAACAAAAATCTTTCCTCTTTTTACACACACACACACACACACACACACACACACACACACACACACACACACACGTACACACACACACACACACACACAAGCAGACATTTCTGCATTTCTCTTAATTCACAATATCTGGAACACAGACACATAGTGTATTTGACAACTTTTCATGCAAATAAGCAAATATGGAGATTTACTTTGATAAGCGAAGACGAGTTAATGATTGGTATGAAAAGAGTTAAATCATATCTCATATACTGCATTATCTAGTTAAAGATTGTTGTTTTGAACAGACTAAGTAATAAGATTTCTGGTTTTGGAATCATTTATTTAAAAAAATACCTTAAAAGAAAACTTTTCAAACTTTTACTTTACCTCCCTTTGATGTAATTAATGGAAAAGTAAAGGAAAGACTTCCTTTCACTGGCTCAGAGTATGATTTAGTTTCCCTGAGTCCAATTTGTCTCTTGTTTTTGGAGTTTCTCCCATGTCTTTCAAGGAACACAACATTGCAAAGCAGTGAAACTCTTAGTTAGGTTTTTATATGCAGTGCATGATTTGGTTTTCTGCATCTTTTCCTCTGCTGAATGCATTCTATCCTTGGGTTGTGTAGAGGCTAAGCCAACCTTTAAGTCACTAAGGTATTCTACCGCACTTATGTGAATGATGCTCTTGCTTGTAATCAAAAGTCTGACACTTAATGCTTGATTACTTATTTTTATTTCTATTAGGCTTCTCGAACAATTGTTAACATCAAATAGCGAAACATTCAAAGTTCAGCTGCATAGAGCTATTCCAGCCGATATTGGCTCCCAGGCAAGACAAGTATAGAACATTTCATGTTCAATTCAAAGTGTTTTACATTGGAGGAAAACAAAGTATTAAAAAAGCGACAGAATAAAGGCATATTTAAAATGAAAAACGAAGAGGTAACGTTTAAAAGCGTCCTAAAAGATGTCATGCAGACTTGGACTCCTGAATGAAATCTTATTAAATGCAGCTGTGAACAGCTAGATCTTTTACCTGGATTTAAATAAACCGAGTGTTTCAGCTGATGTGAGACTTTCTGGGAGTTTGTTCCAGACATGTGGAACATAGAAGCTGAATGCAGCTTCTCCATGTCTGATTCTGACTCCTGGAATAAAAGACTGGATCAAAATGGCCTGAGGAGTTTGGTGGGTTCATACTGGGTCATAAGGTCACTGATGTATCCTACTTAGACCTGAACACCATTTAGCCCCAGGAGACTCAATACATTATTGAGCACCTAGAGAGGGACAACCCATCAACAATTTTTAAAAAATCTGAAGGAGGTTGTGACAGTTTTCTGACAGGAAGCCTATAGTCTACATCAGACCAAACTGTTCACTAATATTTCTTAATACTTGTTTAAAGAGCAACTTTAACATGACGTGGGAAATCTTAATCTATGGGTGTTATGTTTTACCGACCGTTGGCATTAGGCTAAATCCTCTCCGTGTTCAGTGATGGGGTATTATCTACGGTCCTGAAGCCTAATTAGGACATCTTAATATATGACCAAGCTGAGAGGAAAAATATTAGATTGCTATAATTGAGTGTTCAGTTATCAATTTCATATATTTTGCGAGTTTGGAAATCTGAAGTGACAACAGCTAAAACTCTTCAGAATTACTTGTGCAGCTTACAGACAAGACTTGTCTCATAATAAGGAGCAGCTGAAGAACAAGGATGAATCTAACGGGAGTTTGAAAAAAAGACCATAGGCCAAATTAATGGAAACAAATCGAATTGAGCTGTTAAAAATGGGATCAATAATAGTTGGGAGGAGGGTGATGAGGTGTGACGAGGGGACAGAGAGGCTGGCTGTCGCAGAATACATCACCTTTTTTTAGACTAAAAAATAAAATTGATTCTACTAACACTATTTCATAAAATCAACCTCTGTGTGGCATCTAGATACTTCAGTACAGAAAAGACATTTATCAAAACTGAAGCAGGATATCTGCATCAACATTCAGTCATTCATCTTCAGTACCCACTTCTTATGCTGTCGCGTGTTGCGGGGTTGCTGGAGTATGAATTGCTTAATTTCAATATATCTTTCTTTTAAATGTAAAACAAAACATTTAATAGATGTAAGTAGCAAAGTTAAGACATCTGTTAGATTGTGTATTTAAAAAGGAGGAGTAAAAGTAAATTTTAATCCACCCTGGTGGTTATTATACTATGGAAACAAGATCATTATTTCTTATCAATTATAACACAAGACATATTTAACCTGCTCCAGTCAATATAATTATATAAGGAGTTTATTTCCACAAGGAAAATTCTATGTAAATATTGGCTAGTCCCATTCTAGTCGGACTCTGATCTTGTGACTACTGGGTCATGAAAATCTAGAATCTACAATCACATTGGAATTAGTAATTTGATGGTTATGCTACAGTAACTATATTTCACTGATGGCACATTCCCATGGGATCTAGATCAATAACTTCTGAAGATAATTTTATTTCAGCTTTATCATTATCTACTTGGGTTCAGATCAGACTCTGATGTGTGCTAGATCTTTTTTATGATGTTAATCTGTCATTTTTGTCCAGTCATCAAAGGTGTTATCCATGAAGTTATAAGATAAGATCTTGTCTCAATGAAATATAAGAATAATAACATTCTGGACCCAGAAGAAGATCCGAAATACCACCTAAATCTAATGATTTTTCCTTAAGCCTTATCCTGACTCTCCAAAGCATTTCATTAAATTCTGATTATAACTTTATGAGTAATCCTGCAGGAAAACAATCAAACAAACCAATGTTGGTATAAAATATTATCTTGGTAGAGCAGATAATATGAAGGGGGAAATACTAATATTAGATTACACACAAAGAATCCAAAGACGATAAATGTATTTATTGTTTTCATCATCGAGCATTATTGTAGATGGATTAACTATAGATAAACTGAGGGACTGAAAGAAGTGCGGAGAAAGAGAAGTGAACTGACACTCCAGCCCAACTCCTGCTGCTTGCTGCCAGCATAAAGAGTAGCTTCTCAGCATTCCGGTCACCTCGCCGCCACTCTCAATGAATGAGTGAGTGAATCGGCAGGACAGTGACCGAGAAGAGAAAGAGCAACAGAAGGAAATGAATAGAGAATGAATCACAGGCAAAGAGAAAGAGAAGGAGAGTACTACTCAAGTGATGAGAGAGACTGGAAATGAACGGAAGATGAGAGAGGAAGGACAAGGATCCATTCACCAAAATGAAAAATTTGGTAAGGAAGATGGAGAACAAGAAAAGAGGGAAGGGGGTAAAGGTGAAGGAGAGTGAGATGGAAATGAATATATTTATTCTATTTTTAATTTCATAGCATGAGTTCAACTTTACGCAGGTGTTTAGTGCTTGGTGTTAGCTCTGAAACCATAATCACAAATATAGGTATAATTATGTTTAAAAGTTATATGAGAAGAAATGAAGTCAGACAAAAGTTTTGTTTTTTACTGGTCTCCAGACCAGAATTTAATATTGTTTCTTATACCTTCAAACATTTAAATATAATGCCTTTGATGTCTCGATATGAGGATTAGTTGTATGTGATAGCCAGAGGAGCACTGTGTAAAACCCCGTTACTGTGCTAAAGTAGATAAGATAATAAATAAATAATTCCAACAAAACATTAACGCCATCAAAATTGCTGAAGGTGGACAGAATCATGGTTTCACCGCTTTATCAAAATCTTCTCCACAATTCAATAAATCCTTTGTCCTTTACCGCAAGTTTAATGGAAATTTGACCACCTGGTGGCCGGACCTCTGCAAACATGGCCCGCAAGGCCTGAGCTTGAAAGGACAACATGAGCCCAACCTCCAGTCGACCATAGGGGATGGTGCAATGTGGATTGGGTGGCAGTCGACAATGTGGGGCTCAATGAACTAATCCCTGGACAAAAAGACTGCTTTTGGGACATAGAATGTCACATTGCTGGGGGTAAACGAGTAGATATAGGTTGGCTCACCTCCACCCTCTGGATGCCAACCCCTTGGGAGGGGCTGGACTCTCCCCTTCTCTGGGGTTCTCTGGGGTGAGACGCTGCGGGCTGGTGTGGGCTAACTTATAGCCCCACCACTCAGTGGCCATATTTTAGAGTCTACCCCAGTTTAAGATGGAGGGATGGATAGATGGGTACTGAAAGATTACATTAAATGCCAGAACCTAAAATAAAGAGAATCAGAACATGACCAAAAAAAATGTGCTGTTACACAGTATGGGTCATGCTTTTATGTAAGGTACATCAATGTACATTGTACATAGTGTATACTCTTCATGTATCTGTAAATAAATGTGTATTGTATTTTTGTAGTTGGTAGATCTTTTTGACTTGGTCATTTTATAAGTAGCTCGCATGTTGAAAAAGTGTGAGCACCACTGGTATAGACTGTTGGCTGTCAGTGATAAAGTGTAGTTAAATTGTTACTGCAGTCCAATACATAAATGATGCTATTTAACACTGTGTGTATGTTAGCTGTGAGAACTTCACATGTACGCTAACTGATCATGTACAGATTTGCCAGGTCTTTTTGTATCTGACAACAGATCTCAGGAGAAACATTATTTTTTTGGTTTTTCCCTTCTTCTGTCTCCTTTTTTCCTCTCCTTTCTGTATGTTAAGCACATCCATAAATCACTGGGATGCTCTTTCTCATCCCAGGGTGCAGGATACCATTGTTTTATTAATCACTATACACGTCATCCAGATTAACCAGGCACCCTTGAGCTCCTACAGGGGACGTGCAAAGCCTTCGTAACCCATGTTCAACATGAAACAGCCCTTTGGCTATGTTTAGACACACAGCCTAAGGAGTAAGGTTCAAGAAAAGATCAGTGGTGTTTGGTTTTACGCTGTACACAAACTCCAAGGTCTCGACCCAGAGCACCACTCTTATCAGGACTTGTGCATTTGTTGGGATCATCTGATATTGACTCAAATGTATTTACTTAGGATTTACCAAGGTTAATACTTGGCTGGCATGCATGTAAATGTCTGCACCAGTTGTAAGATTTTCTAGTCACACGTTTTTCAATTAACTTTGCGTGTAGTCATGCCATTGTGTTTGAGTAGGTACAACGTGCCAATGTTGAACTAATAAACTAATTCTCACAAAATTCAACACTGTTTTCCTAACCTTACATTATATTTATACAGGATTTGTAAAAACACTAAAAACAAAATTAATACTAAAATTATGAGGTGAAAATCCCATGTGCCAAGTTGTGATGAGAATTTCAGGAAAGGAGAAGGTTACAAACACACACACACACACACACACACACACACACACACACACACACACACACACACACACACACACACACACACACACACACACACACACACACACACACACACACATACACACACACGTATAGACCATATTTGTGTATTGTAATTATGTGGCCTTTCTTTATTTGTCTTGACGGATACTTAAAGTACTTAACAGTGCAAAATGTCCAAAAAAAATGAATTTTAATTTTTTATTTTATTTTATTTTATTTTAAGTAATTGTGTAATGAATAAATAAATCATAATTATAATTATGATCCATTTATGATATATTTACAATAAATAATAAGTATATCACCAGGTCAACCTATATGAGTTCATACCTCAAAATCCAGGTGAAGTACTGCTTGTGGGGAATCACATTCCTAATGTAGATATACAGATTATTTGATTGGCCGAACAGTTGATGGTGTTGATGCTCATATCTTAAACAATTTTACCTAAACATGTATCTTTAGTATTCTTGGCCCCATCTAATTCAAAGTCTAGTGAATTTTCTTTATTGAACAGTCCAGTAGACAATCAACTTTGCTATTTAATTCATCAATTTTAGTCAAAGTTGATTTTGCAAAAATTGCTAGTTGTTTTCTTAATAATAACTTTAACTTATTTGTATAACTTAAATGTAACTCCTTGATCCCTTACAATGTGTCTTTACAGGGCTCCAAGGGAGGGGGGGTCCATCCTGTTGAAAAACTCATCACGGACTGCTATTTTGAGATTCTATTAATAGAACGTTGTGATGAAGAATATATTCTTTCTTGTTTTCAAAAATATTCAGTTATCAGTTCAATTGATCAACATTTGACATGTTAATGTAGAATATAATAGCAGACCAGTTGTTCATATAATTTTCAACTTTATAATTAAAGAACGATGTCCCTGCACAATCATGTCTGTTGGATTCAGTAATCCATCAATGCACTGGACCATAAATACCACCAACCAGGAATCTGAATTAACAATACCACATATGAACAACAAGAAAGATGTAATAAAATATAGTTTAAATATTAAAATTTAATGAACATATTCGTTTTATTTAAGACCACCAATATATATATATATACTATATATATATACTGTATATATACAGTATATATACTGTTTATATATATATACTGTATATATATGTGTGTATATATGTACACACACACACACACACACACACACACACACACATATATATATATATATATATATATATATATATATAGTATGTACGTGCAGCTTAAGGACTATATAACTCTTCACAGTTTGTGTGTATATTTGCATATTACACTTAATTTAATTAAAATAGATATTTTTCTTTACGCCTGCTGTCAACCTTGTGTTGAAATACAGCAGCTCTCCAGGGCTTAAAAGCTGTGGCAAACGATGAAATATGGCTTCAATATGTCCCACTGCTTTATCCAGTCCTGGTAAGCATAAATCATACATTGTTAAAGTGTCTGGGATTATACAGAAACTCTTGATATCAGGATCAGTCACCAGGCTACAGTGTAATGCAAATGTAATGTTGTGAAACAGCGATCACAATTCAACTGCAAAATTGAATTTAGTATGAGATAAAAGAGTGCACAGGGCCTTTAATGCAGGTTGTTTTGCTCCACTCACCACTATAACCGTTACATATTTGTTTTGGCCTTCACTGAGCTGAGTGTTGGATGTTGGATATTGGATTACAAAAAAACAGGAAAAACAAACATCTTCTTGAATAAAGCAATAATTAAGGATAGGATGGTAATGACAAAGGAGAGAGATGATATTCAAAAAGCAAGAAGATAAAAATAAAGATTTTAACCTTGAGGCGTCCGCACTCGCTAATCTTTGCTTAAGGACTTTTGGCCGTTACTCTGTGATTAAAGAGCAATCAGTTATGTGCGTTCTCATTAAGTTGAGGGACAATTTTAAAAAATGGACTGATCAAAATATCCAAAATCCTGAATCCTACTTTGCTCATCATGCAACAAATGCAGCATATTCACCAGAATCAAAAAGGCAATTATGAAAACAAGGATGAGTCTTTGTTGTAACCAAACCCAATACTGTCAGGTTTTGCCATTTGATATTTGCATGTCTTAATTTTGAATGAGATAGCTGCTAAGCTGAAGACCATCATTTAAACCCACTAAAGCTGACAAATCCGGATTTATTGATTGGGGTGCTCAAAAAAATATTTAAAGGTATTTTCTTGATATCTACCTATCAGGAGAAAAAAACACAGAATAATTCTAAATGAGAACCATCCTGATCTTTAACCTGAATAATACAAAAAGGATATATAAAAAGTTTCAATAATGTTTACATAATCTGCTGACTAATAAACCATTCAACAAACAAATCTCTTGAGCAAATTGTCCAGCATACAGCAGTTCCCCAAGATACAAACATCAGACTTACAAACAGTAAAAACGAACATCTGACTTATCAACGGTTTGATGATCGTATCTACGGGCGCATCCATATGTTACCCTTTCTGCTGCAACCCCCACCAAGCAGTACTGCTCTATATTCTAATTTCCTTCACTCATCTTCCTCGTCTTGCCCAGTTCATTCTTGCAATTATAGATTCAATAAACATTTATTTATAAAGTTTTTCATCACATCAGCAGACATTTCAAAGCTCTTTAACACACAGAGAAACCCAAAAGGACCCTCCAGAGTAAGCATAAGTGACAGTGGTGGGGAAAAACTCCCTCATTGAAGAAGAATCTTCGGGCAGGACCCAGACTCTGGAGGGCAGTCATCTGCCTTGACCAGTTGGGTGGAAAAGAAATACAATGGTGATAGGGACAGGGAAAGGGAAAGAAAAAGAGAGAGAGAGAGACAGAGTGGCCGATAGGCTTTAAAGACTCACTGTCTAAAGTTTAGATCCAGCCACTGAAGTGGGCACGGGATTTTGAGACTGTGTTGACTGACTCCTGGGTTCTTGTCTTCTGTACTTGTTACCCACCTGTCAATTAGACGCACATGGACAGTGGCAGTATCTTGCAAGCATGCAAAAAGTTCAATGTTGTATGAGCAAGAAAAACAAAGAAAGAGAAATAACAGAAGCTCCTAAAGTAATTAATGTAACTCCATTTAAAGGGGGGGAGAGAAAATATCCTAAACAGTCTAGGCCAATAGAAGCTTGTCTGTTGTCCCTAATTTTAAGCTTAATCAAAATTAGGAACAGATTTTGAGTTTATTTATTAAATAAGCTAATGGTTTCCGTCCCCCGGACCGAGGCCGAGACATCATTCCAGAGTAAAGGAGCCAGATAGCTAAAACATCTGCTTTCTGTTGGACTGTTACAGACCTGACAGATTACCAAAAGTCCTGCGTCCTCAGAGCAAAGTTGAAATTTAACGTACAGACAGTGCTCAACTTACAAACGCATTAGGTTCTGAGAGGCTGTTCATAAGCTGAGTTGTTCGCAAGTTGTGATGCATTAAATTTCAATCTAAAATTGCAAGAACAATTGGGCGAGACAAGGGTGATGAGTGTTGGAGATGTGCGTGTGGAAGACTGCTGCTTGGCGGGGGTTGCAGCAGGAAGGGGAACAACATATACAGGTATAACAGTTTATGAACAATACAGCTTACAAACAGCCTCTCTGAAACTATTGTGTTTGTAAATCAGGCACTGACTATACCTTTGAGTTTGAAATACATAAAGATTTATAATGGAGATTACACCATTTTTGTACAATCTTAAAACTTCTTTTGTGAAAATTTGTACAACTGGCCAGCTGACAGTTTACCCAAAGCTGTGTGAATTCATCGTATTCATCTAAAATAGGAAGGTTATGCATGTACATACACAAC
The DNA here is from genome assembly GCF_040054535.1 of Antennarius striatus. Taxonomy (NCBI): domain Eukaryota; kingdom Metazoa; phylum Chordata; class Actinopteri; order Lophiiformes; family Antennariidae; genus Antennarius; species Antennarius striatus. The sequence goes on from NC_090789.1 coordinate 13,438,112, forward strand.
AGTTCTCCTCAAGATATAAAAATCTGGACACAAATATATCTTAGGACCTTTTCATTTTCTAAATTCTCCAAAGAGGGTGACACGTCGGCCTCGTGGGTAGCACTGTCACCCCACAGCAAGAGGCAGTTTTGAGTCCTTTTTTTAATTTTTTTTTATTTTTTTTATTTTCTTCTTTCCAGGCATGTTATTACAACAGATTTTACATTCATCATTGTTGAAACATCAGCAACATCACCCGAAAAGAAAAGAAAAGGGTTGACGGGTAGAAGCCATTGGCTTGTGAAGTTCCCGTCCCCCAGATCAAGATCTCTCTCATTACAGCACATTGTCAATTAATACATACTTTGCATGTCCCAATTCAAATTCAATTATTTTATTCTGATACGCTGTTGTTTTGATCCATCCATTTAGTCCAATAGGCGTGCGTCTTTGCACACCTCTTTATCAGTTCTTGAGAAGAGTCCTAATTTTGTTAATGTTCATTTTGTTATTCTTTTCAAGGGTTGTTTCTGGTCAAATTATTTATTAATCACCGTTGGAAAGACTTGCTTTGTGTGGTTGAGTAGTTGTTGTTGCTTTCTGTGCCTTCCACACACCTAATCACTGGCGTCAGCATCACGGTTTCTGGCCTTCACATCCAAACGTTTTCCCCATTTCTCCAGCTTCTCCAGCTTTTGGGTGATATCCTCTTTGAGCCAAGCATTGGACTCCTCATGCCGGTCATTCATCCTGGCTATGGCTTCATTCAGCATGATGGCCATAGCCTCCTTATACACCCTGGCCGTTGCCTCTGCTGCTCGATCAGAATCCTCTTGTGCTTTGGCCTGTTGTAATCCCATTTTTCTCAGCTTGCGGTGCAGCATAAAAACACCAAACCCCAGTGCTGTGATCCCGATTGTCATGGTGGTGAAGATGTACACATCCTCGACGTCCTCCACATCCAGTGGGGCCAGACACACAGTTTTGAAAGTATCCCAGCTGTCCAGCATGTAGCCAGCCAAAAAAGTCCCATCTGGACATTGACGCTCACCAGTTCCTACAGGTCTGGTAGAAAAAATTCTGTCGATCGCATTAAGTGACCAGCTCAGCAGATTCATCTTGGTTAGCAGTTTTTGTACCCAAACTCTCTCCAGAGTTTGGATTTTGTCTCTGGAGTGTGTATGGGTTCCCTCCTGGTTGTCTAGCTTCCTCCCACCTCCAAAAACATGCAACTTAGTGGAATGACCCTAATGACCCTTAGTGGAATAACCCTAACCCTAACCCGAAATTGTGAGTGTGTGCATGAGTGGTTGTTGGTCTTTCATGTGGCCATTGCCGAAGCATCCAGAACGTACCCCACCTCTTGCCCTTAGCTAGCTGTGATTGACTACAGCGCACCCATGACCCAAAAATTGGAAAATTCTGCTAGGCAATTATGGTCATCTTGTATGCAAGAGAATGAATGGTTGAAAATTATCTAAAGAGAATTTACTTCAGTTTTAGGTTTCATATTTTTTTCATCATAACACAACTTCACTGCACAGAAAAATCTTCACTTTTGAGGACTTTCTGGAGGATAACGTGAGGATTTTATTTTTCTAAAAGCATACTAAATTCTGTAACTCTAACCTCTTCAGATAAGGAAAAACCCAAAACAATGTTGAAAAAGAAAATCTTTTTCATGACTCCCTAACTGTGGAAGGGGTCTTGTCACAGTGGCAGCAGGCTAATCAGGATATTCCAGATGACACTCTGCCTCTTGAGCTCTGCCTCACAGTTTCAGACAGTTCTGCCAGGTTATTCCAACCATCACAGAATGGAGAGTAAAAATCTGTGGCTATTTTCTTATGAAGTGTCGTGCTTAAAGTGTAACACATCATGTTGTGTTCTCCATATTCATGCCCTGTTTCATTGACAATTACATTCCAGGTGGGGGGAGACAAACAACAAACTCTTTTCATTGGAATGAAATCTGCTTAGTCAATGTATTATTTAAAGTCATGAATGAGCATTAACACTGGAGAGTGGTCTGAATTTTGTAGAGCTTTGCATTTAATTTGTCAAGACACATAAAACCATCTGTGCTTTAGTGCAGTGGTCCCCAACCCCCGGGCCGTGGACCGGTACCGGTTCGTGGGTCATTTGGTACCGGGCCGCTCAGAAAGAAGAACTTATTTACATTACTTCCGTTTTATTTATTTCGGAGTCTGAAGGACGTTAAATTTGAAAAGTGACGTCTGTGTGGAATGACAAACTGACAAATTCATGAGTCTGTCCTGCTTGACGGGTCTCAGTCACGTGACAGGTTATCAACACACACACAATGAAGCGCCCATAAATGCACCAGTGTTCTGGATTAAAGTCGTGGCAGATTATTCTGAGATCGCCCAAAAAGTATCGAAAACCCTGCTTCCATTTCCAACCTCCTATCTTTTGTGACGCGATTTTCTGCTGTGACCGAAAACCAAACCAAACTGCGGAGTAGACCAGACATATGATACACACTTCAGGGGTCATTGTCTCCCGTTACCCCTAGATCAGCGGTCCCCATCCACCAATTCTCATTATTGTAATTACTATTATTTGATTGACTTGTTCACTTTTCTGTTGGAAATGATCAATATTTTTCCTGCGTTGAATGCACTGATTGTAAGTCGCGAAATTTCAAAATAAACCTCATCAGTGCAGTCACTTGAACCGAGTTTTTAATGTAATTATTTCTTATAATTATTTCTTTCATAGAGACTAAATAGAGATGTTGATTATCAATTTATGAAAAAAAGTTTGTTTATTGTCTGTTGATGTCTACATTTTACATAAAACCACTGCGGACGATTTATTATTAGACTACAGCTATCCTGGTGTCATTAACGATTATCGAGCAAATGAAGACCGGTCCGTGAAAATATTGTCTTAGATGAAACTGGTCCGTGGCGCAAAAAAGGTTGGGGACCACTGCTTTAGTGCATGTGTGTTTGTGTTCATGTCTCAGCCATGATGAATCTTACTAAACTTTAATCCTGGCAAAGCAGCAGCACATGTGCCCGAGTGTTCTGCTGTAACAAACTATAATCAGCTGCCTGATTATAGTTGACTGTGAGAGAGGAGGGTCACGTGTCCCTGGATAAACACATTTAACATCATTTAACAAAACACTAACACCCACAGCATTACTGTGTGCTATTTTATTAAGCTGCTGTTTAATTTATAAGTTGGTCTAGCATGCCCGACTAATTCATAAATGCATATTAGTCTGGAACATCTCCATTCATTTTCAATTTTTGTTTCAGCGGAGCGTTATCATTGAGGACATATTAAAAAAAATGCGTTGAACATACACCTGCATGGAACGGTTAGCAGGACTCCAGATCTATTTACAAGTAGCAAAATAAATGGTGACTTAGTCAAAAATAAATAAAACCTGAACAATACTCTAAAATGTGTTTCCAAAATGCTTTAATTACACTGATAATTGGAAAGGACTGGAACCATTTAGATCAGCAAAGCCTGTAATATCCTGACCAGCCAAGCTCCTCAAACCTTATTAGAACCGGTGTTATCAGATTCATTTTTGTGATTTATTTGGGATGAAGATTAATATGTCTGTATGAGAGGACATACCTGCCACAAATGTGACCTCAAAGCCTGTACCTCAAGCTAATCTGGCACCATCATGAGGTTAGATTTTCAATACCATGGTGTATAGCCAAACAACAGTAAACCTAAACAGTCCAATCAGCATTTGCTCTTTGTGGATAATAGTAACAGCCATTCCTGCTACGCCTTCATTACGCCTTCTTTTTATAATTAATGTCTCTCTGAACACAACAAAGATGTAATACAGTGATGGTTCGGTCCAGTTCTCTGACACCTCGGGATGCAAATACAGCACCAAATGTCTATCTGAATGACGTGTCCCGGTGTTTTTGAACAGGTGTGATATTGTAGTCATATATTCAGGGGTACAAGCTTTCACGAGGGATTTAAGTGTAGGGTAGCAATAGGAAGTCTGTTACTTGAAAAAAAAAAGCGCAGAAGATGAGCACTACACTGGGGAAACTGAAATTCATCAACTTGCTTTTTCATTGTACGTCACGAGTCTTCATACAAATGCATCCACTGAACTCTTGAGAGAAGGGGATTCTTTTTGGTATTATTGTGCAACGCCTGTCTGAAAGTTGTTATTGATTACTGGTCTAGCGCTTGCAGCCACACGCACATTGCAGTTGTGAGTTTACTTTGTTATTGTTGGTGTAATAACTTACAAATCTATATTTAGCTGTCAAAAGAAAAATCTATATTTATGACAACAAACACACCTGGGAAATCTGGGAAGTTTGTTTTCGCATCACTCACAGTCGGTCATTCAGATCGCATGTCTGAACAAAACCCAAGATCTTTGATGAGAACCTTGAGCAGTTTTTTTTTTTCTTACACTGCAACCACACCATCTGTGACACATTGTGGACAGGAGCTGACAGGAATCAGCTGGGGGTTAAATAGTTCCTCCCTTCATCTGTCGCCTCTTTTTAGCCTCAGCTCCCCCTCAGGAATACTACCAGCTACGATTAATCGAGTTTGCCTCCCTCTCTGCCACTGCTGTCGCACAAATCTCTCTCAGCTAGACTGCACAACTGTAGGCCTCATCTCTACACTGCATAATTCACACACCCATGAACACTGGCAGTCATTTATTACCAGGGCTTCTCACCGAGACAAAATATACTAATAATCAAGCAGCAGATTTGAGGCAAAAAGATGCAGGGTGATTCTTAATGAGGATGATCCAAACAGAATCATGAAACAGATTGCAGCATGAAAGGTCTCCGGATGAAGTCCAGGTCATGTAAGATCGTGAATTAAACCACAGGTCATCGGATACTCGCTGACCAAACAGTCATTTATCATATTATTAATGTGATTAATCATCATCTGACAGGCTGATTAGATCAGCGTCTTCTGAAGGAGGTTTAAGGGCCTCCGAGGGCCCTCAGGAGACAACGAGGGTTTAATAAAAAGTTTAATTTTACTTTAATTAAATCCACTTCAGATTATCCCATAAACAAATGAGACAAATAATAACAGATGCCGCTCTGACCGTGAAGCTCTGATTACATCAATGAGACTTTTCCATCCAACATGGCCATTCGCAGGGTTTTAGACATACAGAACAGGGTTTGCTTGGGTTGGATGATCACCCTTTTAAACTTGTGATTTCCCTTATCTGCATTCCGAGGCATTTGGAGGGCAAAAATGAATTATAACAATAGCTTTTGTGGACATTATCATAATAATCCATTAAGCAGTAATGCATAAGAATCCAGTAAATGTTGCTGCGAATGAGTCAGAGGGTATTCTGGAAATCAGAGGCACAAGTAATTGTAAAACATTTTAAATTAAATTAATGCTCAGACAGATTGTTAATATAAAATTAAATTCCCACTACAGAAACCACTGACATCTAATCATTGCCAAATATTAGAGCTGTAGGTTGATTAAATCTGTGAATTTAACCATTAATTACATACGTCAGTACATACACATAAGTGATGTGATCATGCATTTAAACCATAACACTTTATCATGACTATATTTATGCAGGGTTTGGTCATTCTTACCATTTAAATGTAATCAGTACAATTTTCAGACATAATGCTCATCCTATCCTCATCACAGAGAGCAAAACTGTGCTCGAATCATCCCTCACATCATCTTCATTACCATCTCCTCTTGTTCGGTACCATTTCCTTTACCGGAACAGAGCTGACAGCCGCCATTGTCTTTTTACTTTTGTTTCAATCAGTGCATTTATTTGTTTGATGGTGTACAAATTGGAGTGCATTATTCATACAGTCTTGTAACTGATAATGTAGTTGCCTACACCAAACAAATAAAAAACATTTAATATTGTAAAAATTGAAAGCAGTTATTATGTGAATCCATCCAAACACCTCTAGATGCTATGGTTCAGCTTCAGGATTTGTGACGTCGTCCTTTTCCTCTGCAGGGCCTGACGTCACTCCTCTGATTCCAAGTGCTTGTAATGAGCGCCTGGCAGGATGGAAGCAATATGACACCATTTAGCCTTGGCAGCTTGTCTCCTGCTATAAAAACTAATGCCTGTTCCTATTAAAAAGACACTGAGTCAACAGTTTGGAGTATATCATAAATCCTACAAATTCTTGGACGGAAATCAAACAGTGTTGCATCTGTGTTTATAAGTTCGTATTTCCTTTACAGTTTTGAACCTGACACAATCTTTTTATCATTTCTTTAAACTATAATTTACCTTAAATCCTTTTTGTGGATGTCGTGCTCAGAGAGGTATATTAGCTAATGCTCACCACATAACTACTTCAAATTCTCTTATGTAGGGTGGACAAAATGACATTTAATGACCTAAAAATAGGATCCCTTATATCAGCGCTGAGGCCCTCAGACACCTGTCATCCACTACCTCAGGTGATCGTCTCTACCAGAGGGGTTGTCAGCACTCTGTTGTTGTTGTTTTGTTTTTTGTATCTGTGGGGCTTTTTTGTGGGGGGGGTGGTTGTATTTTTTTTGCCTCAAGCAATCTTGCATTTCTCAGTTTGTTTATATGCAGTTTGGGAACTGAGCATTAAACAAAGTTCACATCTCATTGGAACCCATTTCATCAGTGAGTGGAGGGGATGCATGTTCCATCCAAATAACCATTACGCTTTGTCTCTGGATCATGACTCATAGTACACACACCGATCATAAATGGAAGAGATGTCTTTTTCTATTTTGGTGTTTTTCTCACTTTAAGCCCTTTGGCTTCCATGGTAACAAGTTGGACTTGAGGTTGTTTTGGGAGTGGATTTTGTTTCCTATGATTTATTTCATGAAACTAACAACTAAGGTCCTGAAGTGGTATATCTGGATATTTAGTCACTATTATCTATTTTATTAGTTTTGTTTCCAAGAAAAAAAAATTATTAACTGATTGATTAAGCAATCAACTGTTTAAGAAAATGTAGCATATACTGGAGAGGTGCCTTCTATCTTGGAAATACTAAAAAATTTACTTACAACTGAAATGATTTTAGTCACACACATTCCCTGGACAGTAGATGTAATAAGAACATCATGTCGGTGTCGCACTGCTGTTTCACATTTTTTTCTCATTCTCACTTTGACATGTGTGTGAGCTGTAACAGCCCGCCAGCAACACCTCACAGTGGCAGAGATGAGTTCAAATATAATTTAAGATCGTACCAGAAGCTCACACTATCCCCGCTCTCCTGAGTGACCATCCCAGCGCAAGAAACGTAGTGATTCACATTGGATTCAACAACACCGCGGATTGTGAGAGTGAAATTTTAAAACAGTATTTTATCAGTCTGTTTAACCTTCTCAGGAACTATAACAAATCCGTTTTTATTTCTGGATCCCTCCCCTCCTTCCATCGAGGCATAGGCCGTTTTAGCGGGTTACTGAGTCTCAACACCTGGTTACAGGCAGCCCGTTCCTCTCACAACACAGTTTTAATTGATAATTTTAACCTCTTCTGGAACCGCGGGTCATTTTTTAGCAGAGATATAATTCACCCCAGTCAACTTGGTTCCCGTGCCATGGCAGCACATATCTTCCATGCTGTTACTACTAAATGTCAAAACAGTAGTACATGACAAATCATTCCAGAAGTACACCTGGATGCACCTCTGGATGCATCTCTTCTACTCTGCCCCCATCATGCACCCCTCTGCTGACCCGCATCCCTTATTGTAAGTACTTGGACACCTCATGCTCATCAAATCCCTGTTTTAATCACCAGTAGACACACCGTCAAACAGACTCCTAGAATACATCGTAATAATATCAAGACTGTACACAGACATAGACCACCAACAAGGAACCCACCCCTTAACACCACCCTGCACATGGCACTTCTTAATGTCCGTTCTCTTTTAAACAAATAATTTCTTATTAATGACCTGATTTTAGATAACAACATCCAATGCATGTTTTTAACTGAGACATGACTCGGCACAGATGGTCCAGCAACACGTGCGGAAGCATCCCCACCCAACTATAGATTTTTATACTCTTCCAGGACTGATAGAAAAGGTGGGGGAACAGCAACCATCCTCTTAACAGCAATAGATTTTAAAGACTGCACATTTGATAAATATCCATCTTTTGAATATCATGCATTACTTGTAGAATTGATTACTGCAACGCTCTTCTTTCTGGTCTCTCCAAAAAAAGCACTACTCCATGACAACATCTCCAAAACTCAGCTGCACGAGTTCTGACAAGGACCAGGAAGAGAGCTCACACTACACCAATTTTAAAGTCTCTGCACTGGTTACCTATACGCTTCAGAATCGATTTTAAGATCCTTTTAATTGTTTTCTAAATCTCTTAATGGTCTTGGTCCTAATTATTTAACTGATTTGCTTTTAACATATACACCCTCTAGATCTCTCAGGTCTTCAGGCATTGCCCTTTTAATTACTCCAAAAGTTTTAATCAAAACATTTGGCGACATTTTTCGCCATATGTTTTGCCTCCCCATGTCCTTTTACCACTACAGCCCACATTTGTGGAACAGTTTGCCTGATGACCTGAGGAAAACAGAGTCTGTTGACATTTTTAAAAGCAAACTCAAGACCCACCTTCTTAACTTGGCTTTTGACTGAAAATGTACTTATCTTTTTTTGTTTTTTTGGGGTTTTTTTCTTTAAAGTAATACTTCTAACCTTTTGGTCTACCTTGTGTGTGTGTTGGGGATGGGGGGGGTTCCTGTGTAAACTGTTTTTATATTGCTTTTATGTAAAGCACTTTGGTCTACTCCCTTTGTATGAAAAGCGCTTTATAAATAAAGTTTTATTGATTGATTGATTGATTTATTGACTAAAACTTGCACCATTTCTACAAAGACATGACTTTTAAAACCAAACATAGTGTTTGAACATACATGCAGTAGCTTATTCTACTTTGAATGTAGCCTCACTCAGCATAACAACTGTTCAAAATAAACCTACAAAGATTATCAATTAATGCAAAGGAGGAGGAATAAAAGAATGGAAAATACTGCCAGGATAACTTGTGTCAGCTTCCCTATAAGGATTTTCCAAGCCCACTCAGCGCAGCCCGAGACAGATGAATGAATGAATGGAATGGAATGGAATGGATGGATACACCAGAGTGTGGCACGCATTTGTTGGCCAGAGATCTCTGCTAACTGTACATAACAACTTGTCTTTAATAACGCTTCAGTTTACACCAGTGTTTTTATCCCTCTGAATCCTTCACACTGACTTTATGGTGATTTTCACCTGACAGAAGATTCTGCAGGATTTATCTCAATTGGTCAAACTTGTCTCTGGGAAGAAAGATTCCGCTGGCATGGCAACAGACAGTTCTAATCCCAGTAGTGCATCTGGGATGCTTCGTGTCCTTGTAGAACGCATTATTGTGCTGCCTTTCATGTCTGATTTCACATCGCAAGCGCTCTTCTTCTTACACATAAGTGAAGTAAAAGCACCCCCATCCTCATGACAACACACAGGTTCTGGAAAATGTCACCATGCGTCTGGTCGAGAACAAACGCATTAAAACACCTCTTTTTTTAATGCTTTGAGGATATTGTTGGGAGTTTGATAGAAGCAGACACTTCAAAGCTCATCCAAGTTTCTATAGGACAGTAATGAATTATACTGTGTAATCTGAAATAAAATATAAGGACAATAAAAGCAATGATTTCTCAGTGCATAAATTACGCCTGATTTTTTTCAATTAAAGAGACATGAGTATTTCTCAAAGAAAAAACAATCAGAGAGTGTAAATTTGACATGGTGCAATAAAAAGAAAGTGACAAAGAAATTATGTCAAGCCAGACTTCTCTGATAAATGTCCTTAGTTTAATACACTGCCAATAAAATCAAGTGTAGGAGAGATGCATTACAGCTGGAGGCCTGGATCCTTTTTTTTACTGCAGAAAAAAGGGACACCTTATTATTCTACATAATTCATGAAAATAAGAAATAACCCCTAAGCAAGAGGCAGGGTATGCCCCAGATGCATCCACAGCACAACGCAGAGCCACATGTAAGACAAACAACCACTCACGCACAAACTCATACCACAGTCAATTTGAAGTGATCAATTCACCTAAGCTGCATTTTTTGGAGGTGAGAGGAAGCTTGAGAACCCACACAGACAAAACATACACACTCTGCACAGAAAGGACCTTTACCTGGAACCTTCTTGCTGTGAGGCAACAGCGCTAGTGACCGCACTATTGTGCCGCTCAACTAAGTTGGGACTGGCCTTTATCTATAGGCACTTTTGCTCCTGAAATGCTAAACCAAGGTTTGGGGTTTGTTGTGGAATTTCCTCTGGTTAGTTTTGGTTTCACGTAGTGTCCACTAAGAAGTTTTAATAAGATATCTTCCTCTGTCATCATCATTTTCATGGATGGTCCCTCTATTTGACTGATTGTCCAGAATTCTGTACAAGTCATCAGGAAAATGAAAATTCGTCTTTTAATTTGTAAAGGCACTATTTTCTGTGAAGGTTATTGTGTTCCTTCATATACTTCTGCCGTTCCAGTGTCGGTGCTTTACGTATTCTTTTTCTTTCATCCTAGATTGTGAAGGTGAATGTAAAAGTTTTAACATTTCAATGCAGTTTTTTTCAGGTGACACTTTTTTTTTTTTTGCACGACATCTATATTAAATACCTCGCCTCTTACCCTCCCCATGTGTTATTTTGGATCTTTCTCAATGTCCTCCTATCATTCACAGATAACTCTGCTCTAACATCCATCCAAACCTGAGAATTTTTAATGTGTTCAAACTGCAAATAAGCCAACTGTGGTTCAGATTTGATCCTGACAATGACCACCGATTTTTGGAAGACCATAATTAGGAAGGTATATTCAGATTTCAATTCAGCTGAAGTTTCATACATGCAGTTTGTTCCAAATAAAATTAAAATGTCTAAAAGTCAAGAAGAAACAAAGTAAGCAGAAGAAGAAACAGAGGTAAAAAAAGAAATGACCCTGAGTTATTTATGACTTTCGTACATATCAGTATCAGCAGGGATGGTTATTAGGGTTGAGCCGGGTACTTGTTTCATACGAGTATCCGGTACGGATAACACATTTTTGACGAGTACGAGTATGATACAAATAAAACCCGTTAATACTCGTGCTCGGACTGAAGAAAAATCATTCTGAGTTTTTTCACGCTCTGTGATTGGCCAGTCACACATACTTCCCGGCCGTCCCTACAGAGTGCAGCTAGAGCGGTGCTTGTCCCTGTCCCACTCCGGCACACGCAGACATTTACTGATCTCTCTGTTGGTGGCTTCACTGTAGTTCACGTCTTTCTTCTTAGGTTTTCTTCAGCTTGCCTCTATTTCGGTGTTTGGTTAATAATTTAATATTATAATATAATTTAATATTATATATATTAAATATTATATATCTCTCCCCGTGTCTGCGTGGGTTCTCTCCGGGTTCTCCGGCTTCCTCCCACCACCAAAAGCATGTGCTTCAGGTTGATTGGCTGGTCCCAAATTGACCATAGGAGTGAGTGTGTGTGTGAGTGGTTGTTTGTTTCTATGTGGCTCCGCGGTGCACTGGCGTCGTGCCCGGAGTGTCCCCCGCCTCACACCCTGAGACTGCCAGGATAGGCACTGGCTACACCGCGACCTGCGTTAGCGGATTAAGCGGGTGGGAAGATGAATGAATGAATGAATACTATATATATTAATATGTTAATAATTTTTATATTTTATAAATATTTTAACTTAGACGTAGCGCGCGCACGCACACACACACACACAAACACACTCACACACCGTAATCAACATTGTTTAACTTTATGTGAAAAAAAATGGCAAGAACATTAGCTGCTAAAAATAAATAATTGGGGGAAAAAATAGTTTGATATAAACAAGATTTGAATGAAAAAGAAGAAAAGCATTTTAAAAGTTTTTTTGATTTGAATCTCAATTTTGAGGCTGTTCTGTAAATACTTTTAAAATAAACAATAAATATAGCAACTTGTGATCAACTTTAGACTTAAAATAATGTAGCGATTTAAGCCCCACCCATTTCCAGTCAAACCACACACACTTCCGGTTTAATCCCTGCCCTTTCCGAGTACAGATACAGATACAGATAATCTAGTTGGTTGAACAGATACAGATACAGATAATAATGTACTCGCTCATCCCTAATGGTTATCTTAACTAAGAACACAAAATGAATGCACCGGCTTTTACCTTAAGTTACACCAAGACTAATTTTAAATTAAGTTGCGATTTAAAATTAAATTTTAAATCATAGGGGTTCTAAGAAGATGGTTTCAACAGTTAGTTATATACAGTATGATTGTACTGATTCTGAGGAGATCACATACTGCATCTCTGCCAAAACTACTGTATATGTCTGCTTACCTTGCCAGAACCCTCTACATGTTTAACAAAGGACAATGTTGAAAAGTGCTCTCCCCAACCTCCCGGTTTCACTGAGATCTTAGAAGCAGTCATCTATGTTATTCTGAGAGCAAACCAAGCATTAAACAAATGGGCATGGATTAAAAAAAAACCCTGCTTTTTTACCTCAAAATCAATTTTAAACCCACCTCATCTCTCAAAGTCAAAATTTACTGCATGAATCTCCACCCTATTGCAATAACAAAATGTTGACTTTTATTATTGTTTTTCAAATGTGTCTATGGCAACAAACCCTGACCTACTAACTAATCATAACAAAGTATCATATGTTACATCATAAAAATTAAACTTAAACTACAGAACTTGAGTCATTGATCCATAGTAAAGCTTAAACATATTTGCATAAATGTGTAATGCTACCATTTATTCTTGTAATGAGACTGTGCATGTGGTGGTATGTTCTTTTATGAGTGTACAGATTAACTTTCCAACACATTACAGTGTTTAAATAGAACTGCAGAGGAGAGCCATGACAGAATGCTGCCTCTGACAGGGTTGAACATTAAGTCATTTAATACAGAGTTATTTAGATACATGACTGAAGATAATTCAATTTATATAAGCAAATTTGAGCCTCTTAGCACACACAAATACAGACACACACACACACACACACACACACACACACACACACACACACACACACACACACACACACACACACACACACACACACACACACACAGAGCTGTCTGCTGGATGAATGGAGCAACAGAGTTAATGTCTCAGCTGTATGTGGCCATAAAATTGGATGAATCTTTACGGCTGTGTCATCCCATCACATAATAGCCCTTCAAGCTCCATTTTTCTCCTACGGGCTGAACCGCAGCTCTTTCAATTTAGGCGATTCAGACATTTCAATTCTCTTACTGTGACTGGTGAAAAAGATCAACCTCCGCCCTTCACCCATCTGTGCTGTTAATATTTGTGTTTACTGTCTAGAGGCTCATTGATTACAGCAGCTTGGATCAAGGACTGCATGTAATTGATCCAATATATCAATTGCAGTTAAGATATTTAATCTATTCTTCCAAGATGACAGTTTATGTTCTTATAGTATTGGATTTCAGATATTTCAACATTCCTACAGATTCAGCACGGATACCTTGAACTCAACAATCAGATTTGCAACAGCCCCCCGAGCAAAAAAGTTTGACTACGTAGCCGAGTACTAGCCTCGGCTATTTTTCAAAACCAAGGCTAAATCATTTTGTACAGGAAGAGGAGTGTTCAGGTGTTGCAGACAGACACCAAAATGAAATTCTCAAAATCACCTGCCACAGGTTCACTTAAGATGCCCCTGTTAAATGCATAAAAGATAAAACAATAAATAAATCCCAACCATCAAATAGCACACTTGATATATTTTAACGTTTTTGAGTTGTTGTAACCAGAATCCCACCCAGAGTGAACCTACTCCTGCATCCTTACCTTCCCAATCTGTTGGTGGCTTGAAAACAGAAATACTACCACAACGCAACAACTGATTGGAGAAAAATGGGCTAGTTTATGAGCTGCAGGGCACATGAAGAAATGTGACGCAGGTGGGGAGGTGGGTGGAGGACCTCAGGTGAAGGGAACATGGTGATTGATGAGCAAAACCTGGAATAAAATGAAAGTCCAAGGGCATCTGGTGAAACGGGAAGATAGAGAGAATGGACAGGTGGGAGAAAGGAGCAACCCTATACTGTAGGTTCCTGCTATTGGTATTCATTTCAAAATGTCACCAAGTCAATATATTATTATCAGTTTTTAGTAAAAAAGGACTTTATATACATTCTGTGCTTTTGTTGATAGACCATTGTTTGATGGAGTGTTTGCTTTTGTGACAAAGGTGTTGAGTAATTGATCTTTTATTGTCAAAAAGTATAATACAGAGACAACAAAATCATAAATGCGTGACCTGAAGATGTCAGTATCTGGAGACCAATTAGGCTAAATGCTAATACTTTCATGGACTTTTCTTTTTTTTCAGATGTAAAGAGTTGCACATTAGAATTTTAAGTTTTGCCTTATATGTGAGAAAAAACTTCAAATCATCACTAAAATCATTTGGTTGAAAAAATATATAAAATCTTAAATATGTTTTGAGTTCAGTTATTATTAGTGCCACGGTTCAGTGTTGCTGCTGTGCTGGGGTGTGGCAGGAGGAGAGGCCAAACTTTTGGGCAGAGTCTCGTCTCCACACCTATCCCTCTTCCCATCACCTTGACTTGATCGGGCTGATTAGCCTGAGGCTTTTTAAGCCTGACTCTCTTTTGGTTCTTGGCCACATTGTTTTTTGTACCCCTGCATATGTGTTGTTTTGATCCTTGCCTGAGTTTGGAGTTTTTGGTTTTCCCATTAAAACATGAAAGAAAGCTTCTCCCCCCGTGTCCTGCATTTGGGTTCTAATCCTGCCTGTCATGACAAATGGAAACCACGAATCACAACCAAAGAGAAATACAATCCATCATGTTTTCACACTCCCTGATCTCAGGCAGGGATGAAAAACTTCATCCTGCTGTGAAGCGGTGAACCTCCACCTAGACATAAGGTGGAGGCTCACTATTTAATGTTTGAACCTGTGATATTTTTCACAGAGCAGCTTTTTGATAAAGACCCAGCATTCACAAAGATTAGCAGGATGATAATTTGCAGTTAACAGCTTGATCCTGTGCACCAGCTGGTCTGGAGAAGCACCAAATAGACTCCGTCTTGGCCTAAATCTGTGGCTGAGCCACATACAACAAACTGTTGAGATGATGACAGCCAAGCCTTACCCAGGCGGTGTGCCCATCAAATAATTACACTACAAACACACACTAACAATTGTGTATTTCCATTCAGAACAGTTTTTATTTTCATGTTGAACCACAAGTATAGTCACAATTCATTATTGATGTGTATTCAAATATGGACATTAATGTGAAAGAATATGTCACCATTCTTTTGGGAAATAGGATGAAGTGTTTCCCATCTGAACTCCTTAAGATCATTTTCACATTGATTTTTAAAAAAAATGGAGACCTGCTTTGATTGGTCCATGTTGTATCTATTGTTGGATGTTTTTGATAATAAGCAAAATAATGATTGAATTAATTCTTAGTTTTTTTCAAATTTAGCATGTAGGCCACTAATGACCTGATAAGAATTATAATTTTTTCAATATTTTGTTAAAAAATACGATGTGTCTGCCCGATAAATATTTTTCGATCTATGTCTAACTTTCAGAAAAGTTACATGATGACAAGGCGGCACAGTTGCACAGTGGGCAGTGCTGTCGCCTCACAGCAAGAAAATTCAGGGTTCAGTTCCTTTCTGTGCAGAGTTTGTATGTTCTACCCATGTCTGTGTCAGTTCTGTCTGGATTCTCCAGCTTCTTCCCACATCCAAAAACATGCAAACATGCAGCTTAGGTGAATTGGTCACACCAAATTGTCCGTAGGTGTAAGTGTGTGGATCTTTGTCTTTTATGCAGTCCCGCTATGAGCTGGCATCTTATCTGGGACGTTCCCTTCCTTTCACCCATAGCCAGCTGAGATATACTCCAGCAGACCCGTGTCCCGAAAGGCTGATAAGCGGCTGTGGATGAAATGATTGTGATCATCTTGTCTGTAAGAAAGTGGATGGATGGAATACATGATGCCAGCAATTAATCAGCAACTGACAGTCAGATTTGAGTGCTGGGAAATCATCCCCGTCAAGGCTGAATTACAGTCTGCGATATTCCAATATTTTATTACCTGTATGGAAGTCACTCATCATCTAGTGCCAGTGAGCAACAATCGAGCCACTGCCAACTAACCCCATTCAGTCTATCCTGCCTTGCATTAATCCTGTGAAGTATGGCTAGTCTTATACCTTTTTTCGTGTGTAATTATCTTTTATTCTTCTTTTTATGTTATTGTGTATATATATAAAATGTCCCTCTCACCCTTGTGGGGTGGTATCTGTGTGTCATCCTCAAGCTCGGGTCCTCTACCAGAGGCCTGGGAGTCTGAGGGTTCTGCGCAGTATCTTAGCTGTTCCTAGGACTGCGCTCTTCTGGACTGAGGCTTCAGATGTTGTTCCAGGAATCTGCTGGAGCCACTCTTCCAGTTTGGGGGTCACTGCCCCAAGTGCTCCTACTACCACGGGGACCACATTAACCTTGACCTTCCACATCTGTTCCAGCTGTTCTTTCAACCCTTGGTACTTCTAAATCTTTTCGTGTTCCTTCTTCCTGATGTTGGCGTCAGCTGGAATCGCCACATCTATCACCACTGCTCTCTTCTGCTCTTTGTCCATCACCACAATGTCCGGTTTGTTAGCCAGTAGCTGTTTGTCGGTCTGGAAGCTGAAGTCCCACAGGATCTTAGCCTTGTCGTTCTCAACCACCTTTGGTGGTATGTCCCATTGGGATTTGGGTACTTCTAGTCCATACCGGGTACAGATGTTCCTGTACACTATCACAGCTACTTGGTTGTGCCTTTCCATGTATGCTGAGCTGGCGAGCATCTTACACCCTGCTATCACATGCTGGACTGACTCTGGGGCTTCTTCACATAGCCTGCACCTTGGGTCAGATCTACTGTGGTAGATATTGGCCTCTATTGCTCTAGTACTTAGGGCCTGTTCTTGTGCTGCCATGATCAGTGCCTCTGTGCTGTCTGTCAGTCCAGCTTTATTCAGCCATTGGTAGGTCTTCTTGATATCAGCCACTTCCTCTATCTGACGGTGGTACATGCCGTGTAGGGGCCTGTCCCTCCATGTTGTCTCCTCCTCCTCCTCTTCCTCCTCAGGTTTCTGCTGTCTAAGGAATTCACTGAGCAGTTCATCTGTTGGGTCCATCTTCCTGATGTACTCTTGGATTTTTGATGTCTCATCCTGGACAGTGACCCTGATGCTCACTAGTCCTCGGCCTCCCTCTTTCCGCTTAGTGTACAGCCTCAGGGTGCTATATATATATATATATATATATATATATATATATATATATATATATATATATATATATATATATATATATATATATATATATATATATATATATATATATATATATATATATATATATATATATATATATATATATATATATATATATATATATAATATATATATATAATATATATATATATTATATATATATATATATTTATATATATATATATATAAAATATACTTTTTATACTTTTTTTTAATCATAGCAAAAATCTAAATTGGTTGTCATACTGCATCATTTATTTTCATGAGCCATATGAGATGCTATAATTTTGCACCTGTCATTTATTCGCATGAGAAATACACTAAAATGGTAGCATGCTCATTTAGCATCCATTGGCAGATTGCTGAATTTGAGGCTTAATAAAAACTCTTTATCCTGTACCATGTGTGTTCCTTGAAAATATACATTTGGACAAATGGTAAACTAGCCAGTCTACCAACTAGATTAGCCCTTGGAGCTTGGGTGGGTGGGTGGGGGGAGGGGGGGTTGGCTGGCAATATCCTCATATTGCAATGGTTTGTTAAATTAGCTGACTAGCAAGTCATCACTATTACCCATTAGGCTAACAACAGCCAGTTAAATCCCCTGTAACACAAGGCAGTTCATGGAATTGAAGAGCATTGCCAGTTTAAGGCAATAAGAGAAAATTCACTGAGGTGACATTGTCAACTCCGTCACATGACATTTGTTCATGATCAGAAATCAGACACTAAAATATTTGAAAGTCAACAACAGAAGGGCAATGAGATGTGGGGAACAAATGATTGAGAAGATGATGTCAGGGCTGACGTAGAAGATAATTGTTAGTATGTTTATTGTTTTATGGACTTAGATCAAAGTAATAGAGGTTTTTGGATAATGAACATTATAAATAAATCTTCTGAGTGAGTTAACAGGTATACACAAGAGTTTACACAAGAGTTTATTTTGTTTAGAGGTGCAAATAAGTGTGAGATGTTACATTTAGTTAGATGGTGTCAAAATGCTGTTTTGTTTCTATTCTACATTCATTGTTCATTTATTCTATTTTCATCCTTGTTTTTGCACTTCTTTTCTGTAGTCTTTAAATGTTGGTTGATGCTTTAAATGCTTGTCTTTTTATTATTGTTGGGTTGTTGGTTTTTTTTGGAGCATTTTAAATGCAACACCTTAACTTGTAAAGCAATACTGTACATTTTAAAAGGCATATAAAACAAAGAGAACCGCTGAAAATGAAACAGTCTTTAATAGCGGAGCATGTTCAGCTGGTTTGTGTAACAATGAAAGTCTCAACAAGCTGTCATTACTGGTCCATAGCCAGCTGAGATTAAATAACAGGAAGTTTGGAGCTTCCATCAATCTACAACTAATGGAACTACAGAAAACACTACAGACTGTTATCACATCAGAGATACAACCTGAACATTTTTGGTCTCCTGCCCAGGCAAGGAAGGTTATTTGGTCCCATATGCATCACCATGTGTCCTCAAATAACAGCTAGCAAAATTATAATATTTCAACAGCCTCAGAAATAGCTAAAAAGGTAGCTGAGACTTACGATGAATAATTTCCATGTGAGTCTGGTTTTATCCAGTCTTTTTCATAAAACTTTCAACTCCTAACTTCAGAAGAGCTGGGCCCAAAGCCCAGGAGTGACTAACATCTACACTTAATGCATTCCAGGCAAGGTTTCAGCTACACATTATTCTCTTCTGTGCTGAGCTATGAACTCTTTGGAAATGAACCCAGAGCTAAATGGCAAAAAGTAAAGGACTTAAATCAAGGTCACTAGAGAGAGAGGATAAAAGACCAGCAGGTGCAAGATATGTTAACAGAGCTGAAGATGTGAAGAAAATATTAACATTTCTGCTGGTCATTTTTGTTGCACAGTGTAAAGGGAGAGCAAGAGCAATCAGGTGTTCTGTACCATACCAACATCAGACAATGGAATTCATTCCTGACTTGTCCCCAATTTAGGTTTGCTGTTGTTGAACTACAGCCACAAAACTGTTCCCCAGACTTCATTTCTGTTTTTCATGTCTCTACTAAAGACGGGACATGTAAGGTTCCATACGAAACAGGGCATGGTGAATCTACATGTCCTCGAAAGCCCATCACAAATTCAATATTTTCTGTCACCATATTCATGTTCCAACTTGCCAATTTGCGTTATTAGACTGACAATGTTCAATACATACTGAAAAATGTGTTCACCTTACAGCAGCAGCAGTTTACTGTAACAAATAAAGTCACAGGAACTGAAGCAGCTTCGCTGTTTGTCCAAATGTGGACACCTTTTTGATTTATGATTTGTGCTACATAAGGTTACTCTGAATGTTGGCCCTTAGACCAGTGGTTTGTAGATGTTCATGTGACCTTTTTAGGACCTCCTTGACTTACTTTGAACTAGCATGAAGCAGGTACTAAAATCTATTACCAATATCAGGTATAAGTAAGACGAGTCAGGGCGTAGTTGAACAAGTATAAGCACATTAATTGTGAGCCTTGGCATCACATCACAAACAGCTTCTTTGAAAGGTGAATTGAAGGTCAATATTGCTAAATAGCAAGTCAAGTTGACTTGCCCACTTTTTAGCAGTTATCCCAATGTTTTGGGCCCTTCATAATACTGTATGTGATGATATTAAAGCAAAACCCTCTCCAAATTGTTTGATCTAAAATCTTTTCTGAAAAAAACAAAACAAAACAAAAAACACCCTCTGGAGATTTCAGCAAAGCCTAGATCCTGGTACCTGGGTATATTTAGAGACAAGTGTATCTGCACAGACTTTTATTTTGTGTCAGGATGATAAAATTAGGGGGGGTTTTTTCAGTGCAGACTTCATTCCAGTGGAGCTCCATGGCAGGATTAACTGAAGCTTAAACAGTAAGCCTCACAGTCTATGTAACCCTGTCAAAGTCAAAGTGAGCATGTCCTGCTCTGATGAAAATCCCTTATGGTGGCAGAGGTCAGCCAGACCACCAGCTTCTATGTGATAAAATGAGACTTCCACTCGCTTCCCCACCTCCTATCTGATCACCTACCTCTTATCTACCATTGGAGGCTTGTAGAGTAGTGCTGAGAAAAGAACTCATTAACACAGTTACAGCAAAATACTAAACTAATGACTGAGCAGAGGGCAGGCTGGACACAGGCTGGGAACAACACATGGTCAACAGTGGAGCTTTGTATGGATACATAGGTACGGAATGAGGCAGGCTGCCAAAAGCTGCAATAAAGAGCTGAGCATAGCAGGAGGCTGCAGAGGAGAATCACCAACCTGCAGGTACAAGCCTGAAAACATGGGCATGCCATTTCTTTTTTGGTTCTCCTCAGCAGTGCTAGCGTTTTCTTCACGTGAAACAGGGAAATGCATGACCCTCCTATTTTTCGGGATAAAAGTTTTTTAATAACACAAAATAATATTTTCTTAAATTTGCACATCACACAGGCTTTCTTCAGCAGAATATGAGTGCACGATAGCCACATTTTCACACGCACCTACCCGTACACACACAGCACAGTACACACTGGATGAAAGGAATTGTAACATGATTTGTTGGAAAAAAAAGAAAGTCCCCATACACTGACTAAATTAGGAAACAATATTTATTTATTGTAATGATTTACACTATCCTAACCTCCCTCGCCCTTATGAGTTACGTTCCTGATTATTTTAAATCACAACTGACACAAAAGCTTAACATAGAAGAAAATATTACTGACTCCACTACATTATAGAAGGACAAGAGGCCTCGGTTAAATTCAGCAACACTGGAATAAGACTGCTGTCAGATTCATCCATAAACATATTTAACATTTCACACCCATATGACTCATATTATCAAGCTGTATTTTAATGTTTTCATGTCTTCATTCCATCAGTCTCCATTTTTAAAATGTTTATATATTCAATTGACACTTAGTTAGAAACAAAACAATGTAGGTCTTCATTGCACAATAAACAAACATACAACTACTCTGTTGGAAAAATGCTGACCCAGACACACGTTAATGATACAGCCTTGTATCATTCAAGCCTAATGTACCTGCTGAAGTGCTCGATAAGGCCACACTAAATCTCCAGATTGCATTGGTACTTCTCTGTAGGCAACCCTGACCCTTGACCTCTTCAAGTACATCCAGTGTGAGAGTTTAAAGGCAATGACAAACATGTCACAAATTCAATGAAGCACAGGAGGGAGTGACGTTTACAGCTGCACTAGGTCACAGGCTGTCATAGAATATTGGAATCGACAAGCAGCTGCATAACACACACATACAACATGCACACACACATACTAGTAAAGCAAGTTAATGGGCACTGAACAAAGAAACACATAATAGTTTCAAAGCCTGCAGTGTTGTGACGGTTGAATGCTGGATTTTGACATGACCCAACAGAAAACATAAAATAGCCAGGTCCACGTCCCAATCTGTGCGGAGTTTGCATGTTCTCCCTGTGTCTGCGTGGGTTCTCTCCGGGTTCCACCTCCAAAAACATGCACGTCAAGTTAATTGACGGTTCCGAATTGATCGTAGGTATGAGTGTGTACGTTCGTGGTTGTCTGTGTCTCTGTGTGGCTCTGCAGTGCACTGGTGTTGCTCCCAGAGTTTTCCCCGCCTTATACCCTAAGCCAGCTGGGACAGACTCCAGCTCCCCGTCACCCGCAATACCGGATAAAGCAGTGAAAGAAAATGGATGTATGGATGGATGTTATTGCCCATATTCCTCAAGATTCATCAGGCTTAAAGTGAGGATCTGAATGACTCAGTGGTTGCACCTTAGTGGTTTAATGAACAGAGATTATTGAACATAATTACAATCCAAGCTAACAGACAATTAGAGTGTATTCAGTATATGGATAAAAATATATAGATAATACTGTAGATACGGTATATACACAGTCTATGTGGCAGGAAAAAAGTACCGGAGTACAAGAAAATGCATTGTCCAATAAAAAAGAATAAGCTCACAGCAATGGAAAAATAAAGAATATCAATAAATAGAAGCAATAATGTTTGAAATGTTTGAAAGGAACGTTTGAAAAGACATCAACTGGGAGACATGTTAGGAGAGGGGCATACAGACTTTGGAGTGTGACTTTGGAAGCCTTCTTTTTCTTTTCTCCTTATTTGTGCTAAATAAGGATAATGACTGAGTGTCATTCTGCATTCACACAGAAACCCATTACAACAGAGAAAAATACTGTGGTCTGACATGGCCTACCATGGATTTAAAGAGAACATTGCCAGTCTCTTGTTCTCATGGCTAAAAACAGAGTTTGTAACATTACATGAAAAGATGTAATTAGTGAAGGTTTACTTAAAATTATTTATATATCACCCAGTTTTCTGTAGACTTCTGGAGTTTAATGACTGGGTTATTTTAAAGCCAATATGTGGTCCACTAGTTTAGGTTGAAGAATATTCTCATGAAACGTTTCATTGTTCTATAAAAGAATTTGAAAGAATTTGAAATTCATTCAGTCATCATTTACTGTAACTTTACATTTATGAGTTCCTCAGCTCATCCCATTCCCTGTGTGTTTCCAACAACTTTGATTTGAATGCTGAGCTTTCAATTCACAATAATATGGAGCCAACAAAAATATGCTTTATTACATTTATAGCAGAGCAGCCAGCTAATGAAACTTTACATTACAAAGTCAAAGTTTTTATCCACGCTTATTGCTTCAAACTAAAGTCACATGATCTCTACAAGTATACATCATCAGTCCCATATTCCATTCTTTTTTTGTTGAGTTCCGTTGTAAAATTGTTGTCACCTTCAGTTTCAAACATTATTTTCCTGTTTACTCTTCAGTGTCTGTCTGTCCTGTTGGTATCAGTGACAATGAATGTTTTTCAAGTTCTTTTTATTTTTGTCTATGTTTTAATACTCACCTTTGTATACAATAATGTCAACTGAACTTGTAGGAAAAGCTTGTGGATATTCAGAGGTGAACCGTCTTTAACTCACAAATACAGTATATGCCACACCTGCACAAGTCCAAATCTCCATCTTCCACTTGTTTTAGGTCATTGCCATTTCTTTGACATGTCTGACTTGATTCTGCTTTGTACGTCATCATTATAATTAGAACATTCCAGTTTATTCTTTTACAGATTTGGCTTATTTGTCTGCAAGTTCATTTCCTTCCATCCTTCCATCTGCTGATGCCTCTGTGAATTCCACTATTACTCCAGTGTTGTTAATGAGTCAAGGATAGTCTGAATGATTTCAATGGTATCCATATTCTGTTTATCAGCTGGAACAGCTATATAAAAGATTTTTAATGCTCACCTACCATGTCCAGTTGCTTGCTTTCTCAGTATTATGTGTTCTATTTAGGTGGGATTTTTTCTAGCTTTAAAACTGGTTTGGTTTCCTAAATCAAACAAATTGTATGAGTCAAATTCAAAACAAACAACCTGCAGTAGATTTTTTTTTAATCTATTTCATTCATATGTGTGTTCATCCTAGCTTGTAGATATGCATCCACGCATATCATATGAATGGTGTGTTAGGAAAATAGGGAATAATATCATCGATTCAGCTCATTACCATTCACCGAGAGATCTGTGATTGCATCAGAATATTTATACACACACAGCATGTTATTTGTATTCAGGTAAGTTAATAGACAGAGCTTTATCAGAACTGAGGGAGCCTCTCATCCCCAACATACATAAAGAAAAGATTCAAGTGAAACAATCATACTATTCCAAAAGCAGCCAAACCACACAGGAGGTGGAGAGAAAGAAAATGTTAAGGTGTATTTTGGGGATTTTTAATATTATATCAGGAAAGTTGATTTCTGGATGTTTTCAAAGTTTTCTGTTAAGATAAATTCATTAAATGAACTTTATTATGTGAGCTTTGAGTGTACGCGTATGCGCATTTTAAGTTAACTAAAAACTCCAAAAACGTGTGCTTCAGGTTAATTGGCCAGTCCCAAATTGTACGTAGATATGAGTGTGTGCATGCGTGGTTGTCTGCATCTCTGTGTGTGGCTCTACAGTGCACTGGCATCGCGCCCAGAGTTTCCCCTGCCTCATGCCTTGAGAAAGCTGAGATAGGCTCCAGCTCCCCGTGACCCATGACAGCGGATGAAGCAGTTAGAGAAAATGAATGAATGAAAATAACACACACACAAACACACTGCACAACACTCCAGTTCACTTTAATTATTGTGCTTTAGCTTTAGAATCAAAATACTTACAAATAATTATAAAAATTAAAAAAACAGAAACTGACCATTCAGCTGTTTTAAGTCACGTCTATATGGAAGCAAAACAAAGATTGTTTGAATTTGAACAAATGATCTCAGAGCAGGATGGTTAAAAACTTTCCTGTCTGTGATACATTTCTTTCTGAGTCACTGAGCCTCAAGCTCTTTTCCCTTTCTTAACATAGAAAGTGCCCAGACGACTGTATTTTCATGTGGAACCAAAGGAACAAGATTAAACCTCGTCACACAGCTTTTATCTGTGTTGAGTAATGATGTTGTCGCCGCACCTTCTGATTTTAATACAAAGACTATCTTCAAAGGGGAAACTGCCATGCCTGTGCAGGTCAAGCAAATTCCATGGCTGGCCAAAGACAGTCATGTGCAGCTTCAAAAACAAAGTTCTTTTTTTTTTTATTGTTCCTCTCCACATATAAAAGCAGTGACAGCAGAAGAATCTCAGTGTGAATCAGAACTTGAGCTGATGTTTCAGCGGTGGTCCCACATCATCATCACACCCTTGTAACTACATTATTACCTTTTTGGTGCAGATTGCTAATAACTCAGAGCAGGAAGGACTTCCTGTTTCATGTCATATGGAAAATAAAATCTGTTGTTCTGTTCAATGCTTCTTTATACAATGCTTAATACAAAAATTAGCTTTATTCTTAACAGTGGGTTGTGTCTGTTCTAAACTACAAAGAGATCATCTCCAACTGTCTTGAATTTAATCTCAGTCACACTGTAGTTTAATTTGGATGCATTGAGCTGAATTTGCAATCGATGCCTTATCAATAACACCAGCTGTCCAGTGATCTGCAAGTTCATATATGAATGAGCGCAACGCTTGATCTGTAATGATTTAAGAACCCTCTATTATCAACCCTTTAAAATTTGAGCACCATCTCCACCCTCCTTCAGCCGTAGTAGATTCTTTATCTAGCAGGTGGGGGAATGATGTACCGTCTGTAGACTTAGACCCAGCTGCAACCTGGGAGGGGGGGGGGTGACATTTTCATACACACAGTATGTATAAGTCCATGTATTTGACTCATTAATCACTTTTAATTCTGCCACCATGAACACTAAGAGGAATGTGTCCCATCTGGTTTCATTAAAAATGGTTAATATTGTTAATATTGTTAATATTGTTTCATGATGTACTGTAATGAATTTTCCTATTTTTTACTATTTTTGTCTTTTTTTCCATGGAAAGACTCCTGCATCAACTCTCTGATACACTAAACAACAATCACAATGTACAACTTAACAAAATCTCCATGTCTTTCTACAATGAAATGAGACCCAAGGTGGTAGATTTGACACTTGTTTTCCATAATATTGTCAAAATTATTTTTGAGGTATTTGTACAGTGCAGTAAGCAACCACACATGACTGATCTCTCAGCCTCCTCCAGCTTTCACTGGAGATAATCAGTGGAGTTATCCAGCTGTCTCCTTCCAACTCCTGTGATGACTAACAGACAGAGGAACATCAGCACCCAATCACTCGGCCATGTTATGGTTTTGTGGTTTGCCAAACTGGGTGAGGAGAACCAAATGTCTTCATTAATAGTGATTTGGCTACTGAGGAATTGTGTGTTTAAATTATCTCTGGTGCCAATCAGTGATCTGCTGTGTTTTCAACCTCACCGTTTAGCTCAACCCGGACCTTCAACCAAGGTGACACTGAAAAATGTAGTCACGACTATCCACAGCGCTTGCAATGGAAACCCTTAAATTAATGAGGCAGTATCTGAGCTACACCAAGCAGTGGTATTGAAGCATTACAGTTAATGGTCTTGAACTTAAAGACCAAAACAAGATATTTTAAGAAAAGCTGTTAATTACCAGACTAACCTTACAGTCAATTAGATTTAGGCACAAGGCTGACAGCCTTCCCTGATGGAGTTAATAAATAAAATCCAATCAACCTTTAAAAACTGCTCCTTAGGCTCTGAAGCTGCTTTAAATAAAGCATCAGTGGTAAGGATGATTGATGGCCAGGTTAGGCTGAAGGATTTATTAAATCTATAATGGAGTTGATGTTGCGTCCATAATGAGCTTTCCTTGTTTTTTTTTTAAAAATTAATCGAGGAAGAGGAGAAAGCCTTCATCCTTTCATTCTAGCCATCTGCTTTGGCAGCCTTTATAATGCTCAGCTGCATTTTTGATCTTCTAACCTGTGTCTCACTGTTCCCATCTCCCTTTTGTATTTAGTCTGCATGTTCCCTTTTGCTCCATGCCAGTTTGTCTTTTGTTCCAAGCATTCCATCTTTATCTTATGTGTATATTTAGTAACTGTAACCTATCTGATTTTGACCAGGTTGTCTGCCTTCTTCTTGGATTTTTGCCTTCAACTGGCTGCCTTCCCATGTATGAAACCTGGTTCTGACAAATGTGTCTGCATTAAGTCTGGGTCATGCTTTTGAGTCCTGTTTTTTTTTTCCTGTGGGTTTCCAGGTGTTACATGCTTTCACTGTTGCAGAAAATGAATGATTGATGAATGAATGGATGAATGAATGAATGAATGAATGAATGAATGAATGAATGAATGAATGAATGAATGAATGAATGAATGAATGAATGAATGAATGAATGAATGAATGAATGAAAATATATGGTTAAGGTGACCCCTGGGCTGAAGTAATAATTGAGGTAATTTATTTTCTCCTGTAAAATATTTTATGACATTTGTAGTCCCCTTCATGCTACATTCAAAGAACATTTTTCTCACCTTTCCCAGGAAGGTTATATTCTCAGTCTTGTCCAGCTGGTTGTTGGATTCTTAGCAGAGTTCTGTAAAAACTAGTGATAAGAATTCCATGAAGATAAATACTATATACTGTGTGTGTGTGTGTGTGTGTGTGTGTGCGTGCGTGCGTGCGTGCGTGTGTGTGTATGTGTGTGTGTAACTGACTGGTCACAGTATTTTTATGTTAGGAAGCTTTATGCTTGGTCAGGATCTCCTGGTCAGGAGTATTTCACCTCTAAACCTGTTCTCATCTACTAAGTAGCGAAGTGAAGGCTAAATCCCAACGTCACAGTCTTGTCAGACACAACCATCTTGAGCTCACCTCAACTGCTGTCTCCTGGGTAGCTTTCTTCAAAAACCAGGATTCTAAATCCATTATCTGTTGGGAATAGACCACCAGAAAGCAACGGCAGCAACTTTAACCAAATAATTACATTGCTTGGCCAGGCATATATTGTCCAGTTTGTTGAAAAATATTGGTTTGTTTGTCCAGTAAATATGCTACAGAAGTGTGCAGCAGGTTACTTACAGTCCGTATTCAAGTGGATTTTCCACTAAAAACCCATTTTTGTTGTATTTTACTCATACGTTCAAAACATTTAAGTGTATTTGTTATCTGTAGGTAGTAAATGTCTGATGTCTTGGTAGAATTTGGTTGATTTTAATGCAAAATGTTTTCTTGTTGAGTTTAATAGTGTCATGACTGACACACAGAAGATGGGGGGGGGGGTCCATTTAAGATGTGGATAAACCATGATCTTCATCTTTATGCACAACCACTTTTGAAAGGTATTGACTTATATTGGTATTGACTATTCCCACATGATAGAAGAATAGTAGAGGAGAGAAGTTATGCCTAAAAATAAGCCAAGTTAAGATAGATTATGAGATGAATGCTTTACAAAGCAAGTGTGAAATTGAATTTAATTCTGTCCAGCGGTTTCCAAGGAGATTTAGAAAAACCAGACCCCCATCAAATCTGCATAAAATAGCAACTGTGTCCGCTTGTTCAAGCCTTTTCTGCATAATTATCCCTTCACATGTTTAGTCATCCATCCATCCATACATCCATCAGCCATCTATTGATCCATCAATCCATCCATCCATCCATCCATCCATCAATCCATTCATTCATTTATTCATTCATACATCTAGTCATCACATTATCCACCTTCAGCCTTTCTCTCTCTTTCTCAGTGTGAGTGTGAGGTTACCATCAGTGAAGCAGATGGCCATTCACAGATTGGCCAACTCTTCCATTTCATTTTAGCACACACATGGTTATGTGTAACAACAATCTGTACTGTGATGCAGACACATGCCACACCATTTGGGTTTGTAAGCATACCCCCACCTCCCACCCATCCTGTGTGTGCGGAGCTGGCAGTTCACTTCCACCAGTGGATCTCCTCCTGCAGTGTTCAATAACCTTGAAATGACCAAATTCTTTCTGCAGCTCCTCTGCAGCAAAACACTCAAGAGAATGTTAAAAAAATGAAACAAGAAGCTCCATTTTATTCAGCCCCAACCCTCTGCAGAACTCCTTTCTTTTTCTCAGCTTGCCGATATACTGTATACACCATTGGGGAAAATAGAAATATGTGATTGCTGCCTAAAAACTCCCATGGGGAGTTCATTCTCTGCAGAGAAGAACTGTAAGCTGAAAGTTTAATTGAAATGTCGTCTGTAATTATCTGCATCTTCCTTTTGGCTTTGCCTCAGGAACAAAATGTTTCATTTCATAATTCCTGCAAATCAAAACAGATTAAGAGAATATAACAACTGGTCAATATTTATCTGTCGGTTAATCTCTGTGTCTGAACATTGTTCTTCTGCTCCAAATCCAGACTGACATTCTCTTTTCTCCTCAAATCTCTACAAAACCTTTAGATTTGCTCATTCAGTCCTCAGGATCATGGTGTATTGTAGTGAACAGGCTTTAACCTGGACTCCCTCCAGTGAAGAGTGAAATAAAAACTCCCTCAATAACATCTGAAGGCCTCTGGATCTTTGGATCCATTCTCTTATCCAGGAAAGCACATTGATAATTTGAAATACCAGATACTCTCTAAAATAAATGTGCACCATCCCCCAATCCTTTGCCTGAGCAACAAACCCCTTTAACTGCATACTCTATGTGCAAGGAGGAGGAGGACGACAGCGACGGGGGAGGTGGGAGACTGATGTGCTAAATGGCAGTCAGGCCGACCAGGTCATAAAAAGACTCGTGATGATTAACAGCGGATGGATGCAGCCAAGCAAAATGACATACCATTAAGGGAAAATATTATATTACCCATACTGATCCCCAACAGTGAAAATTATGTCGCCACATCAGGGCCATCTACACATAAACTGCAGCTTAACTTTAATTTTTAAAGCCTCCAAGCATGCCTATATGATGTTCATCATCACTCTGTG
The DNA here is from genome assembly GCF_040054535.1 of Antennarius striatus. Lineage (NCBI taxonomy): Eukaryota > Metazoa > Chordata > Actinopteri > Lophiiformes > Antennariidae > Antennarius > Antennarius striatus. The sequence goes on from NC_090789.1 coordinate 13,467,942, forward strand.
TTCCTCTACTCCTTCCAGTCATCCTGCTGCTGAGTCTGAGACACCAGTCGTGTTGTGGAGAAACACCCGTGACAGCGTGAGCCTCTAAATCGAAAATGAAAGCCTCTAAATCTAAATCTGTTTTGGAAAATATGGATGTAAGCGAGTAACCTTGCACCACTGGGGTGTTACAAGTGCCAGTCTTCCTTGTGGGTATGCATCTGACTGAACGATGACTGTTTTAAGGGCAGGATCAAACAGTTCACCGTAGCAGTGCATCTGCAGACACTGGTATCTGACCTCCAAGCAGTTCAGCAACACAATATTTAATGGACAGCATAAAACATCACCACTGAACATACCCAGGCAACAAATGACACTGTGTTGGAAAGCAGTCAATAAAATCATTTAGGACAACATTTTCATTTATTTTAATGAGAAATCTTTTCATCATGGAAAATTTATCCTGACAATGATTCAATGTGTTTTATTTACAAGTCAATGTGTGACCTTTACTGCAGTAGATTCAAGATACATATATCTTTGAAATATGAACTACGAAAAACAGCCGCTCCAATGTGTGCACTCATGAGCAATGGAAAAAGCACAGTGTCTTAGTCATTCTGTCCACCTAATATTAGTCTGCATCAAAGGTGCATGTCTTGTAATGATAGGAGCAAAAACACTGAGCTGATGAATATGAGAGGAGGAGGAAAAGAAGGAGGAACCTTCATCTAAAAACAATTCTGTGGTTGTCAGTGAAGGTGACACTGAACTAAAATATTTATTTAATAGATTATGTCTGAGATAATTGTGAGTGAAATAAAATTAGATATTTTTTAAAGCATTAAAAAAAAAAGTTCAAGGTAAAAGCATGAAGTAGCTATGATCCTGATTTTTAAGTCTTAACACACAACCCGATGTACAAAACACATAAATCCACCCCATCCTGTGTCTGATCAACCAGGTTCACTAGTTATCATTCCTGATGTAACCCCCAACACCTCAGGAAGAGATGAAAAAACTGGAAAGCTTTCTGTTCGCACCACTCAGCATCACATCAGCATTTTCTAGCCTGTTGTAAACTCGGTGTAATTTCCTGTCCAGTCAGAGCAGCAGCGGTTGAAGCCGAGTAACCCTTCTTGGAGATAATAGAGTGAAGGAGAGAGATAAGATCTGAGTCCCCGCCGGTTCAGTGTGTTTGAATGCTCCACTGCTGCCAGCCTTTGTTTCTGCACTGTCAGACATGTTCTTCTTGCAGCTGCAGCTGAAAACACACTGCATTAGAAATGACCTCAGATGAAAGCATCTGCATCCGCACATCATGTCTGCATCTTCCATTCCTTATAATCAAACATCCTCAATTTGAATATATTAGTATTGCAACTGCTTCCCACAAGCTCTGCCTACATCTTCCTTTAAAACCAGAACGTTCCTCTTTTTGGCGACTTCAAAGTTTGCCGGTTTGAAGTTCTCCTCCTTTCTTTCAGATCCTCTGTTAGACAGAAAACCTCAAAAGAAAACAGGCCTGAAGCTGTTGGCAGAGCAACCAACACGGAGCCGAAGCAAATGAGGAGAAGGCAGCAAGATGAAGACCTTATTGAAGGCAGAAACGTCGAGAGAGATAAGGAAAAAAATTATGGTGGTGAAGGTTTTATCAAAGACCACATTAAAGGCGGGGGAAGAAAAGATCAAGGAAAGAATAATAAAATGGAAATCGGCTTTCAAGGAATGAAACGAACAGAGCTGTATTTTCAAAGAGGTCAAAATGGAGTCAAAGAAAGACACCCTGTCAGTTGAATGAAGAGGTCAGTGTGATTGTCAGAGGGGCTCGGTTTGGTTCTGGTTGCATGAATAATCAGAAGCTGATGGAGGAGGAAGTGTAGGCCAGCAGTCTGAACAAACGATGGAGGGATTTTCCATTTTGATTGTTAATCCTCTAAAAGCTTCTGGAAGAGAGCCAAAGTTGGCTTCCCTTTCTATCTCTCTCTCTCTCTCTCTTTCTCTCTCTCTCTCTCTCTCACCCTCTCTCTCCTGCCTTCTCTCTGTTTTTTGTGACATTGACTCAATTGCAGCTTTTTAAAAGTCGTTCACTCAAAATGAAAATTGTGTCATGATTGACTCACGCATGAAAAGTTGATGTCTTCTTCAGTTGTTACCCCCTCAGACCAGATGAAGAGTCAAAGTTCGTTCATTTTAATGCAAAAATATTCGTTGGACCACAGTCAGATCAGGCAAAGGTATCAAAGACAATAGGCAAAGAGAATAATCAATGAGGACGATCATACAGGAGTATTCAAACAAGAGATAAGAGTGATCTAACACATGAGGAAGGGAAACACATTCTGAATACACAATCAGACACAGGTGAAACACAAGAGGACCAGAAAAACATTCACACAAATGTAAAACTTGACAAGACATGGAATCTGTAAGGAAAAGGACTAAGATGCCGTGACTTCAATGTCGCCTCCAAGTGTTGGAGTACACCCTGTCTGAAGAAGATGGAGGCTGGCAGGGAAACACGGAGGTGAACGCAAGTTCTCCACCCATCAGGAGCAGGTTCGGCCATCATGAAAAAAAAAAAGAAAAATGGAATAAATTAAATGGTTATACTTATCCAGTGACACGTATTATAAAATTATTTCCATTTTACATTGCTATACAGTGAGACTGTAATGCTCTCTCTATATGTCGCTATTAAAATGTTCAAACACGTTTGCTCTATGAACTAAATTCCCATAATTTGTATGATATATACAGCGTTTTTGTTTGGGGGTTTTTGTCAACAACTACCTGTGCATAACGTCTTTCTTGAGTTGAGCGGTCCTGAAACAGCTGGGAGAAGTCATGAAGTGAGGCACGCAGTTGTCCTACCTCATGGTAGGGGGCGCTGGTGATCCCAGGGATTCGGCGGAAGATCGCAGAAGACGTGACAGCAAACTACAATCGATAGTCAGCGAGTCAAGTGCAGCCATTCATTTTTTTGGGGGGGGGGGTTCCGCTCGTCTTGCCTTATAAAAATGGAGGATTAAATATCTCAACTCGAAATTTTTTTGATGCTTTTGTTCAGAAGGAGCGGCGCATGGATTTCATTTTTAAGTAAATGTGACATAAACAAACATGTAGGTAATAAGATAACAATGTTTTTTTAATAAAATGTGCTTATTGTGTGTTACAGTTTGTATGTGTAAATAACTCTGCTCTGAGACTCACTGTTGCTGATTCAATGGTTAATAAGCTACACTGTAGGTTCATATTTTTGTAAATCTATGATGAAATCAGTGCCTCACCAGCCATGAACCTCACTGCACATCACTGCCTCCAAGTTAGGTCACTAAATAATAATGGCAGCAGCAGCAGGCATGTCTAGTGCTCTTATACTTTTGTGAATTCAAGGGGTGCTTTCCAAACCAGGCATTGGAACTGATTTTCAGCAGAAAAGAAATTTTCTGCCCAACTACTGTGGCAGTGAGTTACCTGGATTCATTTGCCAATATGTAAATGTGATAATTTTCTGAACTACTGTATATCAACTGATGATGTGAAAAGTGGCATCCCATTTTCTAATTAGACTAGTACAAGTAACCGTTACCCCTGTGGCTCTCTGAAGACAGTTAAGTCACAAAGAGATAAGCGCTTAAAAAGGAGATCTACGGATATAGGAGGAAATGGGTTTGGCCAAAAGCTTCCAACCCTCACCTGTGGTCACGAGCTGTGGATATGACAAAAAAAAACATCAAGAATACAAGAAATGACCTTCTTCCATTTGAGATAGCACGAGGATGACATTGGAGAAGAACTCCAGCTCCTTTGAATGAAAAGCATTAGTTGATTGGTAGGATGCCTCTCACTTTAGTGATTTTCTGGTTGAGATAACTCATCTAATCTAAAGCACCACACCACACCTCAAGATGAGCTGGAGAGAGGTGCTGGAGGGACTGAAAAATGCTTTCAGAGTGTCATCTGAGATTTTGAAGTGATCGTTAGCCCCTTTGAGAGTCATCTGACAATGAAGACACTTGAGAGTCTCTTACAGCACACGTCATGTCCTCATTTTGGTTTGTTTTCTTTTTTCATTTTTGACAGGATGACATTTTGGAGGTTATGCAGTAAATCAATCATTGTTCGATTTGATAAAGATCATTTACTGTACACAGCAGATTCTCAGTTATCACTAGTTATTTATGGCCAATAAGTGACCTCATTTTGTCATGAAGTTATTTTAAAAAAACATACTTTTGATCATCTTGTGTCGTACCGACTTATTTTTCTTTGTGGGCTCAAATGAAACATTCAGTGTTCATACAGTACGTGACACTGCAGCAGAGCTCAAACATGTTGAGAACTTAGGCAGTGCTCCCCTCTGGTGTACATGAGCTGAAGCTGCAGCTTCAGCTACAGCTTCAGGTCATGTGACTCATTTCTGATTGTATTTTGTGACTCAGGCTAATCAAAAATACGTAGACTTCTTAATTCATCAGATTAGAATGATGATTATTATTGATGATTTTATTTCATTTTTATGGCAAAACCACTTTCCAATCTTCTTCTTCTCCTTTTGGCTTTTCCCTTCAGGGGTCGCCACAGCGAATCAGTTGCCTTCATCTAACCCTGTCTTCTGCATCCTCTTGTCTCACAACAAACCACTTTCCATCATTATCCCCTATTGTAATATTACTGTGTATTATTGTGTGAGCTTCATCTTCTTCACATGTTCACTCTCAAAAAGACTGACAAATCTGACACGATCTGTAAAAGTGGTGTTGGTTACGTTTTTTTGTTTTTTTTCAAAACAGTATAAATGCTAGTGTGGTCAGTATCAGTCATGTAAAGGGCATACACTTAGTATAAAGGTAAAACAAGAGAAATTTTATTCATTGTTTTGTTCTACAAAACTTTATTATAACATAAAGCTGATGAACAAAACTGTGTCTGGAGAACATAATGTTTCTCCCAGGAAAAAGTGGCTTAAAATCACAGGTGGAAACTAAGATATGTACAGTATTTGTTAACTATTGTTCAGATCCACTTTGTGCCGTTTTAGATTGTTTGAAGAAAGATATCTCGTACAAAGTTCTTTGAGACATATTAGCACCATTTTATAAAAACTACCTCTCAGGTAGGTCACACAGAATTGGTCAGGAATTTATGGTGTGTTTTCGTGAAAGTGACTCATCAGCAATCACTTCAACATCTTTTTCATCCTGCAGTTCTCAACATTTTTAAATTCTTAAAAATATTATGACCAAAATTAAAAGAAAATCAAGCACAACAACATTGAACTCTTTCGAAAATGAAGTCATCTGTGCACTCAGAGCAAAACTGTGTTGACATGACTGCAGTTCATCTTGTCATTGGCAAAAGCATTTCTTACATCCTCTCGTCATATTACAACAGCAAAGTTTAACAGAAAAAGACAGAGAAAGCAGGGGGGATCTAAAACCTGATATCCCAGTACTGCAGTGTCTCCTTAGTGGCTTCAAGATCATCTTCAGTGGCATCAAACTCAGAGCCGGTCTGTGATGCCACTTCAGAGAGTTGAGGTTGAGCTCCAGCTTCTGAAAGGTTTACAAAAACAATTTTCAAGATTCCAGAGGTAAAAATAAAAAATGAGAAATACATATGATGATTTATAATATCCCATAGACTTTTTAAAAAACATTCAAACAGATTTGATTAGTGGAATGATTTTTGCTGTAACTGGCATCCCAGTGGAGGTAATTATAGGCTTTGATTTACTGAGTGGGCTGCTAGATGTTTTACTAAAACAAGGAGGGGAAAGCCACTAGTGTTGATCTAATCCTTAAATCTCTTCAGGGATCTCCTAGAACAGATTTAAGGATTAGATCAAGGTTCTTTATGTGTTTAGAAGGCTATCAATGGGTTGGAACCAGCATAACAGATTTTGCATAAAGTTTATTATTAATATCAGACAGTACATCACTCCTGTCAGTTTATAACTCTCAGCCTCCCCTTTTATTATTTTGTTTAATGCAGTAATGGAATAGTTTTTAACAGGGACTGTCTAGAGTCAGATCTTGAGGGGGTTTGTATGTTGCCATGACTTCATGAGGTAAGCTAGAATCTGACATTGCAGAGAATTACGCAATTAAACAATCATTTCTTTATTGCACTTATTATGATTTCATTTATTATTTGCCTAGCAGATGTCACAGAAACCTTACTGTGACATCAACAGAGCTATTCTATTATGCAACAAGGCAAAGATCACAGACCAATGTGTGGAAATCACCTGGCAGCATGTTTATAAAACTAGGTATAAATAAGCCATGTAGCCATATGCCAGCCTAAACCAATATTAATGTTAGCTTTGTAAATAGCAAATCGCATGAGCTAGTTGTTTGGACATAACACACAGGCCCTATAAAATCTGACTTCTGTGGTCGTGGCAAAAACTGGAAGACCATAATTTGCTTATTTTTCTTCTAAGATGTCAGAGAATATGTTATTCTTATAAATGTATGTCAAGAGGTGTAAGTGGACAACACAGCACAAGGAAGGGAGAATTACTCCTCTTGTATTCTTATTTCATTAGTTCCTTCCACTATCTTTTGTCTTTTCTTTTCTTTTCTTTTTTATAGGAAGAGAAAGTCAGAAGACGCGGGTATAGAAAATCAATGAATGAATGAAAGGAAGAGGAAACATAAGACCAAAAGGCCGTAAGTTAGACTTGTGTGAAAAGGCCACCAAAGGCATTTGTGATTTTCAGCCAGGAGTGGCGGCCAAAAATTAGGTAAGAGCTACAAACGAGGGACAATGGATGATATCCACAGTCCTGGGACAGCGGATCAGTGCATTTGCTTTCAGAAAAGATTTCGATTTATCGTCCCTGTCTTTCTGTCCCTCTCTCTCTGTCTCTCTATCTCTCTCCATCTAAACCATTCTGGTTTGGTGGCCTGAGTGCTGCTCTCTCTCTAAGTCTTCTGGATCTGCCTCACTGCTTTGCTATTTCTTATCTCCCAGACTCTTCTCTCTCCTTGAATTGAGGAAATAAAGGGTACAAATTGCAAATAGTGTTTTTATGATCCTCTATTTCCATCCATTTTCTTGTAAACGAGATGACCGTAATCGTCACGTCTACAGCTGTTTTTCCAGGTGGTCACAGGTTTTTTGTGTTCTTACTTGGTCCAGCTCCCTCACTCATTTTTATACTAAGACAGGGCTAAAAATTGCAGGTAACTCACTAACTAACTTGTTGCTCAACACATTGAGCACCCCTGTATTACAGCATATATCATTTTGGAAAAGAAACACAAAATATTGTTGAATGATTAAGAATGTCTGCTTTGTGGGACTAACATTAATTGAACTCCATGTGGTTTTGAAGCAACAAAGACCTTTTCTCTTACCGGAGATGCAGAGGATCTGAGGCGTCTCCCACCTGCCTCCAGGCAGACACTTAATGAGAGGATATCTTCTCTGACGGAAGCCCAGAATGCAGTGATAACGCACAACTGCATTGGTTTCATATCTTTGTCGAACTTTTCCAAATATGGAGGCATGTCGAACTTTGGGTGGCGGACCACATGAGGCTGTTGGAAATTTAAGATACTTTAAATCGCCACTGTTTAAGAAATATGAAAATGCATCACCCCAAAACGACTAAACAGAGGAGCTGAAACCAAAGACACTTCCTTTTACTCACAGGTGCTTTTCTTGCAGGTATATGGAAGATTGTAGTTGCACGGTACGTCACTCCAGCGCCCGTCATCATGCCACACCATCACCACACAATCTTCACCAGATAGAAAATAGCTGTCTGGTTGCCCCCTGTACCAGTTCTCATACAGCTGAAGGCATAGAGACAACAGACATGGGTAAACCAACCAAATATTTATAAAAAGACACTTTTTTGTAGTGAATTACATTTCTCTAAACAAAAAGGTTAATATTTCGAGACAATTCTTTCCTCATGTATCGTATCTGATATGATGTTAACAAGATGTGATGTTAGTAACAGGAAGGTCTATCAGCACCTTACCATTATAGGGATCAGACAACTATCATAAAGGTACAGCAAGGAGATCAAATTTGGAACCTTTTTTCATTCATGTTTCTTCGAACTGAAAACCTACAGTCAACTGTGTTTGTTTTGATTGCTCACCAGTGGGTTGCCATCAGACCAGCGGAAATCATCCTCGATGGTCTTATCATTCAAACCGGTCCACTGGTATTCCTTGTAGTTGCCTGGTGAGGACAGTCAGGAATTATATGCAGTCTTTCAGGAACAAATAAATCACTCATTGGGGATAAACCACAAAGCCTACTGTTCAGGTAACCCTGCTCCTCAGGGGTCATGATGGATACCAGATGAGCTCCCAGCATACGACAGTGCTGCTCTGCGACTTCCCAGCTCAGACGCTGGCTGAAGTGTCGGTAACAGAACCCCTGGAACTTATCCCAACCTGGTTCACATTCCTCCATGTCTGAAAACAAACACAATCAAAAAACGTTGGATGCCTCTCCAGAGCTCACAGTGCTGCAGACAACTGCAGACAACTGCAGACAATTCTTCTTTATCTAAAAGAGCTAGCAGCTTGATTGAAAACCCAAAAGCTATTTCCAGTGCAAGAAAGGAAAAGCACTCACCAGTCTGACAATACTCTCCTCCATATGTTGGCAAACATAGACATTTAATCAATCCCTCTTGGTCGGTGCAAGTGCCACCATTGAGGCAGGGGTCCTCAACACAGGCGTCTGAAACAAAAGGAGCAGCAAAATTATTATGCTGTGGAAACTTCCTGTAAGAAGGATCCACAGTCTATATTTTATTATAGAGTTGTTTCTGTATGAATATAAACAAAAAACATCTTTGCTGCATTAAAAAGATTTTCAAAACAATGTGTGTGTATTAGTGAACTGCATACACTGATAAACATTGGATGAATCTCTGTATTTGTAATAATGGAAGTCATTTCACACATTTCTTTTAAATTAAAAAAAAAAGAGAGACATGTCTCCAGATGCTATGTTGAAGCATCAGGATGCATTTGATCCGGTAGATGGCAGCAGAGGACAAACTTCAGAAGGTCACATGAGGTCAAACTCTTCAGGTTGTTTTCTGTCTTTGTCATGAAAATGTATATCTTGTTTGCAGCGCTCCTTTCTTTCTGTCTTCTTGTACTTTCTTCATATTATAACTTTCAAATGTGCAAGTCTCAATAACTCTGTGTGACTAGTTTATATGGCTCCCAAAGAGCTTTAAAAAGACAGAAAAACCTAAGAGACTCTAATAAGTTTCCTTTATAACTATTTAACAGGATCTATACTTTACTCATACAATTTAGGTCGATGTGCTAAATATTGGAAAAATCCTGTACTTATGAAATCTGTTTCAGATAATATCTGATCTGTGTCTCAGCCTGTATTCAAACAGACTACTAATTCTCTAAAAAATTGTATGCACATTTGTTTTCAGTAAAGTAATTGGTAATGTAATGTTCCCTCATGTATTCATACTACATTACTTTTTCATATGACTCAAGATTGGGGTATGATTTTGTCAAAAAGTTAGTAATTTTATCGATAGTAATGATGCACAAAGAAATATTTGTTGACTTTGAATAAAGTGTCTGTTCTAGAGTGTAGTACTGTACTCTAGTTTCTTGAATAAAAAGAGTTGCTGCTGTTCTTTTGTAATTGGTAAAGTAAGATTCATTATCGGTACGTATTTCCAAACCGAAGCAAAACACTATACAGAATGGATAAATGAATGGATTTGTTTCTCCTGTCATCCTGCTAACAAGAACCCTGTGGTGTCTATCATTATACGACATACAAACCTCTCTCATTTGTCAGAGTACATGTATGGAAGCTCAATCCTGCTTCACAAAAGTGGAATGAAAATCATATACTGTAAAAGTGTAACTTTGTAACCTTTTATTTTGTGTTGCCATCTCTACAATAATCAAGGATTTTGTTTTTTATGTTTTCAAATTCAACCACAACAATTACGTACTCATTCATTTGTCCAAACACTCTGCATAGTTTCTTGTTTTATTGTGTCATTCACACAGCAGAACATAATAAATTGCCATTTATCTCTTTCCTCTATATATGCGCATCAAATTAAGCTTTGATTGAGAAGCTCTAGTCAAGATTGATTGCAAAAGAATAGCAAAAGGCCTCTGCATGCATTATCTGGCTGATGAAAAAAGGTATCTGTTGGGAAGTTTATATACATTAGAGATTGTGAATGTACATATTGAAGGTTGTGTGTGCTTCATTGACTGTCTTCATAAGCAATACCCTTTTAAATTTGCCTGTTCTATAATGTTGCCTAAAACCTTATTTAAAGAAACTAATATATTTCGAGATATAATGTCTTAAATGTCAAAACATAGTTGGTGAGTTAAACCATTAGACACACAGTGTCCATTATCATAGCTGTCAATGAGGTGAGAAGAAGGCTAGCAAATGTATCTCTCCAGTTCATGGAAGATGTGTCCATAAATCTCTGTGGAAAAATGTACCAGTAACCCACATGTGATAGATCCCACAGAATGGGCCTCAGTCTAATTAGTAACTCTTGTAACAGTAGAAATTAAACTGATAAAAGCTCCTAAATAAACCAAAAAAAAAGACAACTTCAGAAAGTTTTGTAAAGTAATATTTTACCCTTCTTGATTTGTGCTCCGGAAGCAAAACATGACCCATTCCTCTATCCATCCCTGACTTCAAATAATAAGACTTGTTATAAATTAAAATGATAAGATCTTTAGTAAAAATCATACGATAAGACATAGAGTGCAATTAAGAAAAAAATAAAGATTTAACGGTGAGACAAGAAATAAACAGATTAGTGATTTATCATTCTTACACCTGAATATACAAAACTGATACACATTTTGTAACATTATGATTAAACATTAGAATATAAAACATCAATCCATCCATTCATGAAACATTAAAAAAAAATCAACAACAATTTAAAGAGTTTGTGCTTATTAATGTACAAACACTCTTGTGCTTTTACAAAATTAGAGAAGCTAGCAATAAATGCTGCAAGCTGTAACTCATGTCACAATGTTTACAATAAGTCACCCAAAGAAGAGCCGTGTCTAGTAATGTGCCCTACCAGCAGAGCCAACTAATGGCCTAAATCACTATGTTACTTTGTTCATAGTAATATGGATCTGACAGTCAATGAGATAAGTTAAATTTTTGAAACAGATGCGAACATTAAATATCATAAACTCTATTTCAGAAAAGGATTCCTTTGTCTAATCAATGTTAAAATATGTGCAACAACAAGTTATGGGGAGAAAATGAAAGTGACAGTAGCTGTGCAGTGAGGCGATATATTATGTGCAAATAAATCCAAAAAGACCATCACCATGGCAGAAAATCATTGTAGGAAATGTACGGAAACCCCTGTTTGAAGTCAAACCTCTAAATTCCATTACTTCACAGTGGTCAATCATGATGAGACAGAAAATAACATGCAAAACAAGACTGGACCGTTGACAAATGTCAAATGACAACTTCTCCAGAAGGGATGTGAGGTCACAAGGGAAAAAGTGAGGAGAGTTTTAAGGTGAAGTGGGAGGAGTCAGAAGGGTGAGAGGGATTTTTGAGGTGAGGCAAACGTGGGAAGTCATTGGAAAAGGAGGGGAGACATTTTACGGAAAATGGAACAAAGGCAGTCTGGGGCAGAAGACAGACCATGGATTTTATTTTAGTGTGTCATTGCATCGAGTTGCAAGAGGAGGACGGTTAGGCTGATGAGAGTGGCTTTAACATTACCTGAAGCTTTCCCTGTACCGCCTACAGCTGCCCTCTCATTAGGCAGGTTAAGCAGGGTGGGCGGCTGGGTGACACTAAACTCAACATCTACCAGACCTTGATCCACTGGTGGTATGAAGGCTGTCACCCTCTGTGGCTCGGTCGTCTTGTGAGAAACCGTAGATATTGAGGTGATCGGGCTCCAGGTGCGTTCAGACCAGGGCTTTGCAGTTGTACTGGGAGAAGTTGTTGTCTCCGTGGCAGCAGGAGAGGGTTTTGTGCTTGAGGAGGATTTGGGAGCTGATGTGGAAGTGATGGGGGAAATTCTTCTGCTGTACTCAAGATAATTTACAGACTCTAGGGGTTCAGCTGTGGTTGTCATCAAAGTCCAGTTCGATGTTTGCGAACTGACAGGAAAGATGTGAAAGTCCTCCTCAGTAGCTGAGACAGATCCAGCTTTTTCTTCAAGGACCAAGGTAACACCGGCTTCTTTTTCAAGGGCCGGTGTAATGCCAGCTTCCTTTTCAATATTTGGGGCAATACTTGTTTTCATTTGGGCAACTGTTTGGACAATATTAGTTGTTGCACCTTTAGCATCATCTTTAAAAGTAATATCAGGGGAAATGGTTGTTCTTTCCTCATGACTTGGGGAAACGTTTACGGTTTTATCACCAGCAACAGTTTTAGTTTCTTCTGTAATACTTTGGGTAATATTAGCTTCTACCCCAAGTGTTGAGACAGCATAAGCTTCTTCATCAAGGGCAAGGGTTGGGACAACATTATCGCCATCTTCCAAGGAAAATGAAACTTCAGCTCCCCCTGCTTCTTCAAGGGTTAGGTTAACTTTAATTGCCTCTTCAGTGATTTGGTTGAATGTAGTGTCTGCTTCAGTAGTTGTAATAACAGTCATGTCTTCTACAGAGATCACAGTTGCACCTGATTCATGTCCACTTGCCTCTTCATAATCAACTGTTGCAATGCCCAAGTATACTCTGTAGTCTGCCGTTTCATACTGGGCTGTGGTTGCATCAGTGGGAAACTGAGATGTGTTCAATTCCTCTGGAGATTCAGGGGTGCCTAAAGTTACTCCAGGGACAAGGCTGTCTTCAGACTTTATCTGGTGCTGCTGATTTTCTTCACTTTCTTCCATTTCTAAGCTTGTGCTTCCTTCTTGTCTCCAGACAGAGGGCTCCCACAACTGTGACACCGTGGAAAAGATATTCAGGTCCTCTTTGTCAGACTGGCTTGACCCAAACGAGGACACCAGATTTGGTAGTGCAGTATGAGTCTCAGCAGGAATGCTAAATGCTGAAGCAGAAGGTGAGGGATGAGTAGTGAAGTTAGAAATTGAGACCTCTGACGTGGGGATGAAGCTGACTGCATCACGGTCACTCTCTGGAAAACAGCATCAAAGAGATTTCAAGTAGTTAAAACATTCACTAAAGTTAATGCTTCTTTGCTGAGAGTAGGATGAGAATCAGTAAGACTTGGAGCATAAAAATTATACTTCTACCTTCCCATCTACTTCTTGACTTGACAGAAAAGAATCTACAGTAATTTTCACATATTGTTTGGAATACTTCAAATACTTCAAATTCAAAATCACATTTGACATACCTGCAGAAATATCTCCCAAATTATCCACAGGAGTCAACTTCGTCCATGTTGTAGTTTGTGCTGGTTTTGTAACAGGTTCTTCTACATTTGAAGCCTGAGTTGACAGAAACATCTGCACATGATCTTCCACTACTGTCTCCTCCTGGCTCTCATGATTCAAGGAGTCACGAGTTATTGGGACCATATCCCAGAAACTTTTGTCATGAGTATGATTGCTGTCTGTTTCGCTGTAATTGGCTGGAGGTGTGATAGAATTCCAGTTTGTTTCTCGTATTTCTTGGGAATTCTCTGGCCTCTCAGATGGGTGTGTGTTTATGTCTGTAACTGTCTGGTTATTTGGTTCATGTAATGACTCGAGTAACCCTGTGGTGCTTTCAGGCTCAGAATGGCTAATTGTCACGTTATTGTAGTGGGAATCTGTCTTATTGTTGCCACTTGGCAGAAACGCCAAGTGTTCGTGGGTTTCTGTGGTGCTGATGATGTCCATCAGCTCTGTGGGTTGCTGTGAGTCAAAAGTCATTTCTGTATGAGGTGAAAGTTCATCCAGTGGCTGAGGGAGGTCTGCTTGAGGTGTAATGGTGAGGGAAGACTCTGTTGTGCCTGATGTAGCTGTTGGGTGTGTTTCAACCAGGCTTTCCTCTGTATAAAGGCCGAGAAACAGAGGAAATGATTCAACCACTCTTTGAGCTTTGAGCTCTACATGTTCTTCATGTTCGTTCAGTTGCAGTTCTTCATCTGTTTCTGTTAGAATAACAACATCCTGCCCAATTTCCTTGTTTTCTGTGGCCGCATGGTTCATGATAGAGTCGGCATGAATATTTGTATCGTCTGCAAGGGACAAATAAGTAATTAAAAATTCTATTTTTACAAATTAAAAACTGTTTTATGCACAAGAACGTTTTGAGGCACCCTCACCTTTGAAGCAGTAAACATCATGAAGGCTGGATGGATCCGGGAAGCCAGTTTGGTTAACAAAGCGGTACATGGTTTTGACGCCTGGCAGAGGACCTCCACAACGGTCTCTGGGGTTTGTGATGGGGTAGCGAACACTTCCATCAGACAGCCAGCCAGGGCTGCAATAGTCCACACCTTCACTCCATGCCAAGTATAGCTGTGCAGTTGTAGCCAGCTCTGCTCCTGCTGCTCTGCAGTACGACTGAGCTTCAGCAAACGACAACTGCTGTGGAACAGAGTCATGAAACACCTCCCCTACAAAACAAAGAATATTTTTATTTTATCTTATAGCACTGAACTGAAGTTTTTATTTACTTATTTATTTATTTATTTATCTATTTATTTATTATATATATATATATATATATATATATATATACTTTTTATTTTTATTTTTTTTGTGCGTATAAAAATCTCAAGTGGCAGATTTTCTTCACAGATAGAACTGACCAATTTTAGCTTTTAACTTCTTCTTCTTTGAGGGCATACATTATATGTTGGACTGCACATGACATTTGTCTGGCTATCAGGAGATCACCAGAAGGATCACAGGATTACAAAAAAATCTACTGAATTGATTTCCATGCATCAGTATGGAGTATGGATTTTGTGTGGAGCATGGCTCGAGATAAAAGGACAGATCGAGACATTGTTTTCTGTTTTCTTTGACATTGTTAGATGGCTTTTTATCCAAATATTCTAAAATCACTGAGCTGATTTACATGAAACTTAGTGAGGGGCGAGGCAGGGGTTAGGAGAGTGAAATAAATGTGTAGAATTGTCAGGAGAGGTTTAATCTACAGAGTGCTGTTTAAATCAGACTAGCTAATCTGCTCTTAGTCACTGACCTGCAAAATCTAGCATGATTTTGGCTTTAGTTGTAGAGATTACTAACATTATTCATACCATTCATTTGTTCCACATAACAATAAACATCGTATTGATCATGTGGATCCATTGTGCCATAGTTTCTCAGTCCCGGTTGGCCATCCATGTCTCCATAACATCCATGACGGGGCACTTGGATTGGATACCTGTAAAAAGAATAATAATAATCAGTGGGAACAGAGAATATTTGACTTTAAAATAAAAATAAATTCTAAATATCTGATTCTTTTCAAGGGACAAAAATGTAACTTGGGCATAAAAATATTGAAATAGGCTTAGAATATTGCACTGTATTAATCTTTACAACTGGTTGAGACTATTTACAATGCCCTCTAAATTCTTGAAGTTATACCCCCTCATATTTAACTTGAGTGATGAGATACCTAACAGACTGGTCTGCCAGCCAGCCAGCATCACACTGCTCATAGCCGTCATAATAAGCCGCCAGGAGTTGGTCAGGAGTGGCAACTTGCGCCCCAATGGCTTCACAAGCCCTCTGGGCCTGATGGAAGGAGAACGCATAGCGGCCCGAAGCATCTCTATAATGGAATACAACCCCTAAACAAACACATGCACATTCATATTAAGACTGTACAATGATCTCCTGGAATAAATGCGTGTCACACTACAAAATATAGACCAAAAAATTCCTTAAAATACGTAATGCATATACAGTATAATACATTTTGGAAAAATATTTGTGAAATATTTGTAAAAAATAAATTAGAGCTATTTGTGCTGCGTATGTCAAACGTGCCCATCCGTATGATAAAATTAATCAATGTTATGGAACAGGAATATACTCATAATATCTGTTACAACATTTTTGCACCTGCACATTGGTTAAATAATTCTGAAATCTAATGAAATTTTAGAAAAAAAATTTCATTGTGTTACCTTTAACCTTGAGCTGCACAAGGTCACTGGCATCTTCAAGGCCCTTCTGCACCTCACAGCGATAGTGACCCGAGTCACTGGAGCGCAAGTCTCCCAACCACAGTGACAGATCATCAGGGGATGATGTATCGTTGAGCCAGGCAACGCGATCCTTGTACGCTTCATTCACCTTCACCCTTTCACCACGTGCCACCAAGATCTGTGTCTCCACCCCATTGGACACCACAGACCACTTGACGCGGGGCGCAACAGGGGAGGAGGAAGAGTAGGTAGGAGTGGAAGAGAGAGAAACCAGGCAGGGAATGGAGACGGAGCCGCCCAGGGGGGCGGCGATTGGACCTGACTGGGGGATGTTCACGTGAAGCTGTTGGGCATTATCTGCAGAAGAAAAGACCAGAAGAAAGAGCAGAACTTTAAGTTATCCTTAAAAGAATGGATCCAAAACTTATTTTTAATAAATTCACCCTTATCTTCTTTAGTTCTAACTGATAGTGACTGAATACTAGAAATGAATACTAGAGATAGCTGTGAAATGGACATGGACGTACCAAATGTAGATGGCCTTTGGGTGGGGAAGGCCAGACTGAGGTGGCAGACTGCACTGAGAAGTGGAAGTATTTGGACATGTCTATGGAGAGAAAGAGGACACAGTAAAAAGTAAGCTTCAATAAATTATGACAGAGATAACAATTAATAAAGCAGTCCCAAAATAAGTGTATAGGGAAATAGAAAGGGCACAAGAATAACACAAATCATTTCTATTAACCAGTAATTCCAGTTTTTTAATTTCATGCATGTTTAATCTTTAATATGATTTGTCATGTGTTGTGTCATGTGTTGGTTCAGCTTGACTGGAGATGAATGGCGCTGACCTGTTACAATATTAAAGTTAACAAACCTGCACAAATTTGTGTTACATCAGAGCATCCATTAGTCTGAACGTTTCAACATATTCAAAAGACAGGCTCGAGGTTACACTGTGGTGTTCTAACATTTAGCCTTTTATTGTCTGGTTTTCAAACAAATTGATTATATTTTTGAGTTATATTGTTTGTATCTCTATTCTAACATAACTGGTACTTGAAATGCATAAAAAAAACAAAAGTAACAAATGTTTTATTGTGTAGATATACACAATGTGAATCTACTAAGGAGCAAGGTTGTCCGCACAAATTTGAAAAGCAATCCGTCCCAGAATTATACCTGACATGTAAACTGGGTAGGCGGACAGACGAACAGGCGAGCAGGCAGACAGAAAAATATATTCTACTGATCCCAAGCTGGGAAATTCACAAAATTATAAGATATAATAGGAAACAGCATTAGAATCATGCTAAGAGAGAAGTTTTAGATGTATTTAGATTTTTAAAAGGAAACAAATAAACAGAATGAAGCTTTACATCTCATAGATTAAAGTCAAAACATTTACTGGCAAATGTGGTGAAGTTGATTGCATAAGTGGCAACCTGCTACTACTGGCAGAAATGGTCTTTATCCTGAAAACATTCTAGCACATGAAGTACAATCTCAATAAGAAAACAATGAAAACACAAATCTTATACGTCATTGAAATCTCAAAGCTCAACTAGGAAACATGAAAGAGCAGCTTGTCTAGTTTTCAAATGCAGGCTGGGAACACAGACTCCTAACCACAAGCTATTCATCACCTCCGGGAGTTAATGACGTGGCATTTCAGCACAGCGGCCAGCTCTCCATCACCAGTCTGGCCCTGTTATTAACCCCACAGTCATGGCAGGCAGACTCACAATGACCTCACCCGACCTTCTGAGGAAGCCGTTATGGATCTGTGAAGGATCGTTCTTTACAAAGAGCAGCCTTTCAGTTCCACATTACTCCTCAGGGTCGTTCTGTGAAATTCACAAATGTGACACAGTTTTGTGCTGACGGTTTTCGTTTCAGGTTATTTAATCAATATTTTAGATTACCCAAGTACCACACAAGTGCAATATAGTGATTAATACCAACTCTATCACTGAATAATGTAGATTTGGAACAACTTATTGTTGCCATCCAAACTTGCAAGAATATCATGACTTCTTGCACCTAAAACTAAAAGTTTTTTTTGTGTTCTAACATCAAGGAATTGATCTAACACCGCTATAATATATATGGTATTGTATAAACTTTTCTTAAAAGACTTATTAATATCAATATTATAACATTTGTAATTTATCCAGTTAAAATTCACAGATTATGATGACTCTAAATATGAAATAATTGGTCAGGAATCAGTCCATCACTTAATCATTTGCATGTTTTCTTGGTCATTTATGCTTATAAACTGAATGAACAGAAACTAATTCATATGCCCAAAGTTGGAGCCACACAGCTGTCAAATTCTCTGTATAACAAACACATCTTTTGCATGAGTCAGCAGAAACGCAGCTCACTAACTCGTGTCAAATTAAATGGCCTTCTTTGATGGTAGAATAATTGATGTCTGTTTCCTCCGCCAGCTGGGAGGACTCCACTGGGCTGGCATCACTATTGGTATTCTTGACAAGAAAACGCCTCACAGAAAGCGAAGCGGGGGCCAGGAGGACAGCTGCACACTGCGCTTTCACTTCATACCGACTTCCACACAAAGGCCTTGGAAGAAATTAAAAGACGGGACACTGGCACACTTGCTCGATTTTTTGTCTTTTCTTTCTCCTTCCATTTCAAAGATGGAGAGACTTGGAATGGCTCTGGAGCAGGCTTTGTGTGGAAGTAACGGCCGTATTGAGACGGCGCAGGCTGTTTTAAACGCTGGTTGTGAGAGTGTGCGTTTGTATGACTTTGTGCATTCAGTTTGATGACAAGGGAGAAAATCCTAATTGCAACTGATTATATTGCATCTTATTTACATCACATTTTTCTTTGGCCTTACTGTCAAGAGGCACTCTTTTCCTTAATGAGAGTAACTATGAATACAAGTTGAGCCAAAATCAATGCCACCCACTGCATTTACAGCTCTAGACACTGCAGCTAATTACATGCAAAACTAAGTCTGATCTCTTCAGTAACTACAGTAAGCAGCTGCAGGCAAAGGTGAATGTTAGTATTAGAGCCCCGCTACAACTTGACTACATCTGGTGGGTGGCTCAGACAAAACCCATTTCTATCAACAAGCTGGAAAACGACTGCTAGTCCCAGTTTAGCCAGGTCAAACAAATACGGCAGAGATGAGCTGGAGCTGCTTTGACACAAATGAAGAGTCTAATTTTTTTATTTTTTTTTTAAATGTATCTAAAATTTTAAGAGATAAAAGCAGCTTTTCCTTTCACACATCTGGTGGAGGTGTCAGGTGAACTTTCATTGACTAATCTGTCAGTCCATCACGCTTCTTATTCATTCAATTGGTATTTCACACCTTCTTATCCAAATCAAAGACTTTCAAATGTAATATTTAGACTACCAGATGTTTCTGAAGGAACGGACAAGTTTTAAACCTATTCACAGCAACGATTCATCACTGCAAACTCGGCCAAGTCCTTTTCATATTGTTTCATAAAAATAGGAAGTAGAAGATTGTAGCACAGAGGCATGTGTGAAAAAGAGAATGGAAATAATTTTCACACATAACTGCCAGGAGTGACAGTTTATCGAAACCAACAGACTGATTCCCTTTTTCTTTAATTCAGACAATAAACTATGTTAATGTACTGTTTTGTAGAGAAACCACAAATGACAGAACTAACACATCCTCAGTATTTAAGTTAGTTAATAATGATTTAGTAAATTATGGGTTTGGCGACTCAGTCTTGACATATATTTTCAGAGATTCCTCTCCTCAACATTACAGTTTCTTGAAGCTAATTTGATTTTTTAAAAATGTTTTTCTTTATATCAAATAACTGTCTCATTATATCTGTATTTGTAATACCACCAAAGGTTTAAAAGAAAAAATAATCCCAAAATTGTATCTACGCTGATGACACCTTTCTCATGACCACACTTTGTATCGGAAGAGATAATCAGCAAGCAAAAACTTATGCTGCAGAATTCATCACTGGCATGAATAACAGTCCACCATAAAATACTTCTACCAAACACAGAAGATGCCAGTCCCGCTCAGTGAAGACTAGAGCGAGTACAGTGAATGCATTATCCCTCATTTTAGTTCCTCTTCAGTTCCCACCATTCCTCACCAGCAGAGGGGACCGGACTCTCGTAGAGGTGAGCCCCATTACAGATTTACTTTAGTTTAAAGTGAGGCCACTGCATTAAAAATTGAGCAGCAAAGATGAAGCAGAGCTGTATTTTTAGACCTTTGTGCTGTTTGTTTAATGTAATACAATTGCAATTACAGTACAAATTTTTTTCATAAACCATTTGAATTTTTTTTTTTTTTTAATTTTCATCGAGGTGCCTTCTGGAACATATTATCTCATATTGCATAATGATGCAGGGACTTATCTAGAAGAAACATCACCAACACATGTTGCACTTGTGTTTTTAACATCCTCTCAAACCTCAGACCCTCTACCTGCTACTTTCTGTCTTTTACAGACACACACGCACACGCACACACACACACACACACGCACACACACACACACACACACACACACACACCATCTTGTGTGCTTAAGTGCACACTGATGGCAAAAAAAAAAGGCTTCTTGTATCTCCTGGTCAAAAGAGCAATCTTACATTCAGCAGCATCCATGCTTTAATGGAAGGAATGGTAAAATAGAAGATGTGGGCCAGTTTGTAATCATCTGTATAAAACACACACACACACACACACACACACACACACACACACACACACACACACACACACACACACACACACACACACACACATCAACCCACAATCATCTAGAAAGAGATGAGCCGCAACCTAATCCTCTGAAACCCAGCGGGTGAGTTTCAACTGTGCAAGAAAAGCAAAAAAAACCTCCACAAAAAAGTTAAACCCGACAAAACAAAGTGCGTAAGTTCTTAAAAACGAATGTTTCTGGTAAAAATGATTCATCACAAGCTGAAGACCTCCTTTGATGGCAGCAATAAGATAATTAACTGGTAAGGGAATTTAACTTCAAGGATTTGACCATTTATCATGAAAATGCGGGTGAACCGCAAAAATTACACAATTCATCACCAACATCCCAAACACATAAAAACCTACCGGGTTATTCTCTGAGGCATCTCAGCTGATGGAGGATGGATTTCTGTCTTGGCTGAGAAAACTATTTTTCCGTCGCCTTCTCTCAGCTTGCTGCAGTGCGTCTGTCCTGCTCCGGAGGCTCTGCGCAGGTGAGAGGGAGCTGCTGCCCGTCCGACCGGCTCCGAGGCTGGGACAGAAAGGAGGGAGTTGACAGAAAGTGAAGACTGATGTAAAATCCTGGACACCAACATCATGAACTGAACTGCCCACTTTTTCACCCACAATCGGAATGAGATGGCGCATGTATAAGTAGGGAGGACTGGGTCATTTTTGCATGCTGTTTCTGAAGCCCGCATTCAAGAGATCATTTTAATTTTAGGTGTACCTGCACTACAGATGCAACGAGCGTCATGTGGAGGAAAAACACTTGAGTTGAGTCAGCGCTATGGAGACACACAGGAGAAGGCGCTGATGCTGCTGCAGGTGTTATTGCTGCAGTCAGTGGCAGTCCCAGACTCTTGGGGGCCCCAGACGACTGATCAAACGTCATATTTTATTTATACAAGAGTCCCCGGAGTTACATTCACGATGATCAGCCTTCAGAGTCACCTGAACACGGGGGAAAGCAATACTTCTATTAATTAATAAGTTTGGTGAAGCTGGTAGTTTATTAAATCTGCTCTGGACAAGACAATGACTCATATTAAAAATCACATTTACATCTAAATACTAAAATATAATAACCAAAGAAGTTCATAATAATAAAAAAAAGATGGTTATAGAGAAGCAGAAAGATCATTTTACACACTTGAACACAAAGGAAAGGGAGGGTGACATGAAATTGAACAGATACTTTGTGTTGGGGTGTTGGCAGAAGGTGCTACATGGTCCGCCTTTATAATATTTTACGGTTTTGCTTCTTCTGATGGTGCAGCCCTGATTTCTAAGTGGGGTGAGCTGGCGGTATGTCCTCCACAATCATGTCAGTGACAAAACCTTTTAATGAACTTTGTAGCACCATCAATTAGAACCTGCAGACCACAGCTACAGCAACAGCACCAGTTTGAGGAATCCTTCAAACATCACAGTGTGATTTTATGATTGTGCGTTTGCTTGTTTTGACACTGGATATCTCAACAGATTTTCATGAAGTCTTGTGCTTAAAGCAAAAAAAAAAACTATGCCTTTTACTTCACTTAACTGAAATCTGCAGTTGTTTTACTTTGATTACTCCACAATATGAAGTAATGGTTCAAAGTAATCTTCCTCACAGCATTGAACATAATGAAAAATGGCTGCACTTACTGTCGATCAGGGACATGATAAAAGTGCTTCTTGTACCGTTAATAGTCTGATGTATTTAAATGAGCCAGTCCTCAGGAGACTCGTTCTGTTTTATATTTTATTGGTAATGTACTTATCTTTTGAACTTTTACATAAGTAATATCTGAATGCACAACTCATAAAGGATGATTTTCATATCACTATTTGGATGCTTTTACTCAAGTACAGGGATTATTCTTTTCACCACCACTGCAATGAGAATTTTAGCTTTTTTTTTCTGTGATCTAAATTTAACAGAATTAATTAAAATGCACATAAAACCACTAAATCAGGTTTGGGTGAAGGAAATAAAGTATAAAGGGAAAAGTCTGAGCAGACCTTCCTCTGTAGTTCATAACATATTGAGATCATAGTCAAGAATTCACTGAGAGCAACTAAAGTGGATCAAACACAGCTAAACATGCATGCAAGCTATGCCTCCGACCTGCATACAAGCTAGTATTACATTTTCCACCAATCTTCAAACAACCAGCCTGTAATTAGATGCTATCATTATATTGTAGCTGGGTTTAGTTCGGCAAGTGAGTTGAGAGGAACACTCAAATTTAGATTTAAAGTGTATTCAGATGTTCCCATGAGTAGCCATGATTATCTGAAGTCTTTATTATTACATTTCTATGCATATCTGCTCAGAAAACATACAAGTAATGTAGATAAATGTAGAGAATGTAGAGAAAGATGGCACCTAGAGAGCACATGAACAAACTGAGCTGCTGCTCACTAGGTGCTCTGGACTAGACTCTGCTCTCAGCTAGCAAAGGAATGGAGGATGTGTGCAGCCACCATCAGGTGGTATTCATTAACTTATGTGGAGGAGAGGTAAAATGTGACTCAGCTGAACTGCAGAGGCTGAATTCTAATTGCATGCTGTCATTATTCTGCTTGAGTCATGTTCAGTGGTTCCATTTAACTGAGTTACCAGACCTGCTGTCAGGTTACCACAAAGTATAAATGCCAGTTTCAGGCATTCTTCCTACCCCTTACCATGTAAAAGTTGAGAAAGACATTAACATCTGCAAGTGTGAATGGGAAGAAAAAAGCAAAAAAATGTTCCACCAGGTATTCTTTTGAGGTTCCACTTCACTAGTGTTGCGTCTCACCTTATTCAGACCCAGCTTGAATCCTTAACACACTCATACAGCAACAGGATTGAGGTCCAGTCTTTGAATCACTTTTCTTTCAAATAAAAGCAAAACCTCAAAAGCTTCTTTCCGCTGACTGGCAGCTTTTATTCCCTCCAGGATGCAAAGGAGAGACTCAGGGCGGACAAATCTGGGAAAACTGCTGCATTCACCAGCCAAAACCAAAAGCTTCCCATGCTTTCTGCATGAAGCTGCTGCAAAGACCAGAAATTAGGGTTTTGAAAGGCGCTGCGAAATATTGACGCAATTACATTATCTGTGACATATCGTCTTTGTTGTCTGGCACTGGAGTTAGCTGCATCCACAGTCCTGGCAACAAGTAAACTTAGTGTTACGGTAAATCAGTGCTTTTGGTTAACCGAGAAGGAAAATGAGACTTCAAATAGCTCTTAAGCTGCCTCTCTCATAAATTCTGGATAAATGTATGACTGAGGGTGATCTTAGAGAGTTTCCATTTGAACAGACATGCAAAACTGGATATATAAAGCAGCATTACGATACTTGTTTTATTATTTTATCAAGTATTGTTGGAAGGAGGTTGGGAGGACAAAAAAGCAAATCTTTTGCCAAAATGGCCATTAAAATTTTAACAATATAATACACATATATAATAATATAAAATAGTGATTCTGTCTGCCTTCAATTCCTCTGCATTAAATTAAACTATGTTTACCTCACTATATTTTACCAGTTTATGTCTAAATATTGTTTCAATACCCTCTACATACTACCAGGATTCAGGTAAAAAGACTGACTCTATTATTCACTTATGTATTATTTAGTATTTGTTTCTTTTACCCAAACAAATAACAAATAATTCAAGACTGCATTTTTTTCATGAAATACAATTAGCATGTGCTAGAGAAATGACTTTTGGGGGGGGGGGGATGCTTTGTATTTACTGTGAAGTATTTCTCCAGGGCACAACTTCAAATTGTATCATATATGTGCAAAACACATCTACACTCTCTTTCATTTCCATGGTAACAACATATTTTGGATGCACAACTTCTGTGTCAAAAAATTCTGTCTTTGACATGTTGTATGCATACAGAGATGAGTATATTCGTTTGGGTCCTATTTTTTTCATTTCCGGTCCATGTTTTGGTGTTTGAATTGGCCTTGAAAAATTATGCAGTTAATTTGTAGGGAGAATCTCTTAAACTTTACGTACATTTGATTTTTTTTTTAACTTATAATGATAAAGCCTTTGCTGTTCCAAGTCTGCAAATATATAAATGTGCAGTATATACTATAAATAGTCACTGATTTATGTAACAACTTTAATGTTAACAGCAACTGTTCATTTTACTGTGCCAACCAAATGAAAATAACTTGGTAATATTGCTACAGACATTGCAGGAAATATCTGAAGCTAATAAAACATTTAAGTTTATTCCCGACTCCACCCACTCACATTTCACCTCAGTTAAGAAATAATGGAACCTGTTAGTCTGAGCAGAGAATGTGTTGACCAGCTGGAGTGAGCAGTTAACTGAATAAATGACTCTCTGTTCAGACTGATCCGCTTCACAGCAGACACGTCGGCATTTCTCAATAGGAAAAGTTCTGTTAACATTAACAATGGCTCTCCTCCAGAAATCTTAGCAACACAATGAATCAGCAGAAACCAGAACTGCATCAACATGGAATTGAGCCATTACTAGTTAGAACTTATATACTTACATCCTTTTCTGAAACAAGTCAAGAAAAACTTTTTCTGATTTCTACTGAGTTTTTAGTCATTATTGATATGCATGACATATACATGCTTGTTGTTAAAGCTTGATTATATACTCATAGTTTTGCATTGCCACTTATGTGGGAGATCACCGTTCTACATGATCAAGTCTGCTTTTGACATTGTCTGCTTTGGTTGCTGAGGCTGATTTAGAGAGAATTATTTTTCACTTACAGGAAAATGAAACTTTTACCTCTTCGAAAACAAATTGGATAAATTCGCTCCAGAAAAGATGAAAAATTGGTTCTAAAAAAAGAAGAAGTATATTTTAATCTTATTCACAATAATGGCATGCAGTGCCAATGTGCAAAAAGTGAAACGAGGTTAATGTGTGTGGTCTCCTCCCAAACCATTTCCTTCTCCACAGGCTCCCAGACATATTGGAAAGAGAGACTCATTCGTCTAAGAGTGAACAGCATGTCTCGGCTTCTGTAACATAATGACTATTTTCAGCTAAGGAATAACTCAAAAAAGCCTCAACTCAATGATTATTATCCATTAATAAGCCAACAATAATCTCTAAGCAACGTTTACTGTTGAGTATGTGTGAAGATTCCGATAATATTACAAATAAAATATATGATGCATTTACGAAGGAACTACTGAATGTTAGAGTAGATCCAGATGAAAGGCGTGGATCCATGCATTCTGTTCTTCAGCATTAGGGGGCCGCTTTGATGAAACATGTTGTCTGTTCAGGCTGTGGTGACAAGACAGAGGTATGAGTTACCTGAGGGCTTTCTAGCTGTATCTGCACCACAACATCTAAGTATATTTGTATTTCTTAGAAGTCCGTTCAGATTAGATACTCTCTTAGCACAAGGGGAGTCGTTGGTGATGTAAGTGTCTGTTGACAGAAAAAATGAAGCACCGTCAACCTCCATTGTTCACAGCCAACAGCTGAAAGTGGTTTCTGCTGAATTTTTATTTTTTGTTTATGACTTGGAAGTGACTCTGTTGGCCTTCTGAACCAATTTCAGTTCCCATCAGCTGTGAGAACGCAAATTGAAAAAAAGTCTTTGAAAGTATTTAGTTCTTCAAGAGCTCAGAGTCACTTATAGTGCATGCATGTTTCACAATGAAACATGTTGGTTGCATGTGTTCCGTATTTACACACATGTCACAGAAGAGTGGAGAACCTATTGTAGCTTTCAACTGCTGCCACTAGATGTTACTAGTTTACAAAGAATTGCACACGGTTTTTCACATGCAGCAAGTGAACCAGCGTCATTCAAGAAACCTTTCCCATACAGATAAATGAAACAAATGTTATTATCTATTGTGAGTGGCTTAAAAACTGCTAAGATGAATATCATAATGAAGAAGGGCTGGAATGTGTCACAAGACATTACATGAAACAACCACAAAAGTCATATTAAAAAGGGTAAATACACTGGAAGATGAGACAATGGTAAACAGGTGACACGGAGGCGAGGAGACATCAGAGACATCAGAGACATCAGAGACAAGTGAAAACAGTGGACGTAAAAAGCAAGACAAAAAAGTACAAATGGAAGACACAGCAATAAACTGACATTTAGGGCGAGTCCATGAGGGCAGAAGGAGACAGAATGATGTGAGCAGGAATCATAGACTAAACCTGGGGAAGCAAATAGATAAGAAATCAACACAGGGAATGGAAAGCACAGGACACGAACAACAACTCAGAATGAAAAGGAAACACAATAATCAAACTCAAACTTAAAAATATGTTGATGAACTCCAGGATGACCAGAATCAATCAACTGGAACTGAACTGGTTTTAGTCAGTTTGGCGCTCGGGATCTTCAGGATATACTTCAGGATTTTATGACTGACTTCCAATGCCCTTTGTTCCCTCTGTGCTTGCTGTCTCTGTATCTCGTAACGCGTCCATTAGATGTGAATTTCTTGTACTGAGTTTTGCTCTCTTTCTCTCTCTCACACATAAACACACACACACACAGTATATATAATGTATACTGTATATTTACTGTATATATACTGTAAAGGTATATATACTATATGGAGTATATATTTTATATATATATATATATATATATATATATATATATATATATATATATATATATATACACACACACACACACACACATACGCACACACATTATATATATGATGAACAAGCAGACAAACCACCAGAGGAGCTTTTAGCCTGCAGATTAAAGAGGAAGGAGACGACCTTGGCAACATTTATGATCCAAATAGATGATCAGTTACCACTGAGATTCATCAAGTTACCATTAATCATCACAGAATTGTAACTGTGGGAACGCAAATCATTTTCTGGAGAAATTTTTTCCCTCCATTGTCAGACTGCATGAAGAAGACACTGGGGGGCAGTATTGTAAAGGAAGAAGTGTTAAAAGAGTCGATTCAGGAAAATCCTGCCTTTTTTAAATTTCTCTTGGATGTGACCCGGGAAAGGGAAGTTTGGGGCTCCCTGTTGAAGCTGCTGCCCCCACGACCCGATTCCAGATAAGCGATGGAAGATGGATGGATGGATGGATGGATGGATCTTTAAAGGCATTTTGGTCAATATTGACAGAACCTTTCTAACAAGAAGATTACTAGAAGCTCTGATTGCAATTTTACCCAAACCGTGCAAAGACTTCAACCCTCGTAGGTCTTGCGTGTCTTTTTCAATCCTGTGCACTGTGTATGACATGAAATGAAAGTGTAATACAAGGTATTTACGTCTCTTATTACTTAAGTTATAGCTCAACCAGCATTTTTTTAAGGTAGAAAAACAAAACAAAAGCCATTATATTCAGGGAGGCAAGGGGATGAAAATTACATCACAACCTTGACCTTGAAAAACTAGGTCAAGGTCACATTGTCACTTTTATACCTTTTTAGGTACACATCTCTGAACTTCATGACAAATAGAATGCACCAGTTGGATCATGGGTCTTTTATCAAATGACCCTGATCTATGAAAGTAGGTCAGGATAAAATTTTGAATTCAGGGGTGTTGCGGGATGTTGCAGTCTCTAATGAAAATGAGATGATGACCTTGACCTTGAGAAAACCAAGTTGAGGTCAAATTTAAACTTTTGTACATTTTTTGCACATATCTCAGGAACCGGATAAGATAGAAAGACGAAACAAAAGGCGTTATATTGGGGGAGGCAAGGGGAAGAATATTAGATCACAATCTAGGAAAAACTAGGTCAAGGTCAAATTTTAACTTTCATACCTTTTTAAGTACACATTTCGGAAACCTGATGAGATATAATCACAAACAAAAAGATAGATAGATAGATAGATAGATAGATAGATAGATAGATAGATAGATAGATAGATAGATAGATAGATAGATAGATAGATAGATAGATAGATAGATAGATAGATAGATAGATAGATAGATAGATAGATAGATAGATAGATAGATAGATAGATAGATAGATAGATAGATAGATAGATAGATAGATCGATCGATCGAAAAAAACCAACATTTTCAGGACGCCGGAGGTACAAAAGTGTGATTTTGTCTCAGCCAATGCATCCTTTTCTTATAATTCCCATGTTACTTAAAGCCATTAAGGATATTATGAAAACAAAAAAGACTGATTTACCAAAAGAACCTGTCCAATAAATATGGACCACTCCACACAAGAAATGGCTCTTTGTTTTACCATCACCACAGAACCAAAGATAACCCATTGAATTGACTTTAACACTATCATCAAATGCATGCACCGCCTCTTTCCTCTAGATGGACGCCTGAAATAGCATTATGCATTTTAATTGAAGAGATTATGAAGAATATGAAGGGAAAATCTGGAGAAATTGGTTGAGTAGCGGTAGAGGGGATGAGCACCTATACATTTAATTTTTTGTGCATTGTCTCACTCGACCCACGAGCTGTTCTTTTTTAAAAAAACAATAATAATAATAATAATAATAAAATATTGAAATGGGTCAGCTCTGCACAAAAAGAAATATCTCTTGTTAATAAATCAAACCGTTTTGTGCAATTAGTGTTTTTATGCAAACTGATTTTTGGGAAGATGTGTTCATGTGCAAGTATGGAGTCAAAATGAATTTTCATCAGTAAATTTCAATTTTGATCTACTGCAGTACACATTGAAAGAATTCACCTTTCTAACTCTTCCACGCTGTAATAGACAAGTTAAAAAATGAAAACCCAGGCATGGACAACTCAAAGGGCTCCACTACTCTGTGCAATTGGATCCAAATCCAGATCCAGATCCTAAACTGGATCTGGACTAAGCTGAGATACAACTTCACTGAGGCTCACACTAGTTAACATGTGTTTGTGTTTCACAAAAATTGACAACATACTGAGCATCAACACAGGTTTGGAGACATACCACACATTGTTCTCTCAACGGCATTATTCCCTGGTCTCCTCCCCTGTCTGCTCCAGCCATCCGACACAGTGATACTGCAGCGGCTGTGATTGAGAGCAGGTTACATGACTCACTCTCTAGTCACAAATGGCTCAACATCACCCACTACGTAATGCGATCTGGCAGGAAACTAACACTCACATCGGAGTGCATTCCACCGTTTAACTGTGTGAGTAATGAGGCATGAATGTACAAAATGTGCTTCACTGCTTAACAGCAAATCTTTGTTTCATTTCCTGTCACTTCAAGAAACTATCTCGAAAAAAATTGAACGAGTTAAATCTTTAATCAATGAAACTCAAGCCAAACAGAATTCCTGAAGTTAAATTCAAAGCTTCCACTGTCTGATCAGTAGGTCATTCCTGTGTTTTTGTGTTTTTCAGTCCAAATTTGCTATTTACAACTAACAAGAGTTTGGATCCCTGGAAACTGCTCCACTTGCAAAGTAGAGATATTTAATTTTGGATGTCAGTGTCTGGCTCTCCTAGGAGGTTCCCTGATTGTAATGAATGACCCTGTTTTGCTGAAAAGCAATGTGTCTCCTACTATGAGAAATCGTCAGTTCAATGGTGAATACTTTTTCCCTCAAAGAGAGTTTAGCTTTACAAACATCCTCATTTCATCCCTGTCAAACGTTTTCCTACAAATGGATGGTTTGTAACTGCTGTATTTGTTTGAGCAAAGACCAGTTACCAAATGATGAAAAGGTTGAAGTTATAGCTTCTTGTTAGCTACCTTCAAATTCAGCTATGATATAGATTTATGCAAAGGTACTTTAATTTTTTTTGTGTGTGTTTCTTATGATAAAGAACATCAGCAGCATCCGATGAGAAATCAACTCAAATTAAGATGCATGCTGGAACCTAGAAAATAAGATTCCTGATCTACCGAGCATCATAAAAGTTTGGTTGGGGTGGTATTTGTCGTATTGTTGTCATTTTAAAATGA
The DNA here is from genome assembly GCF_040054535.1 of Antennarius striatus. NCBI lineage: Eukaryota > Metazoa > Chordata > Actinopteri > Lophiiformes > Antennariidae > Antennarius > Antennarius striatus. The sequence continues at coordinate 13,498,692 of NC_090789.1, forward strand.
TTGTTTTTCATAAATCAGTATACTGGTTTCCAGAAATATTCTTTTCAATTTTGTCTCATGTTATTTAAGTGACTTAATCAATCAAAGACGTGTATTTTTGTGATAAACATTTTTAACGTCTGGGAAAACCATTTCTGCTTCAGGGCCATTTAAATAGCTGTTGGCCTGGAGAGGCTCCATACAGCTTCTGACTATTTACAGTTACCTGAGGTTTCAAGGTATCCATGATTTCTATCACTAGCCTTAAACAGAGGACTGAAATTCCTCTGCAACACTGCCAGCTTGGAAAAAACAACAAGAATGAAGTAGTAACCAAATGGAAAAGAGTCTAAATGATAAACCACAGATGTTCCCGTCAACTGCTTTCATTGGAAAGCATAGTGAGGCCAGCGCAGTAAACAGGGTCAGTGTTTCTGAAAAACATGACGCTGCTCCATTTTTAATGCTGTGACCACTGCAAATACAGAAAACTCCATTACATGGACAGACACACACACACACACACACAGAGAATTGATATAAAACCATGAGACATAAAACCTAGATGTTATCTGCAGTTGAGTTTAGTGAGCATTCTCAGCAAAAGGAAAGAGAAAGAGAAATCAGAAAAGATAAGTTGCTCCACCTCATAGTGTGAGTTTAGCAGCAAGCTATCTGGAAACCATGACGATTACATGACAGATGTGTGGTAATTTAAATGAACTGACTATTTTTACAGATGTCCTTGTGATTCAAAGGTTATTGTGGGATAAATCCCATTGCGGGTGGCGAATTCTTGAACGTGAAATCCTGAAATGTGCACATCGAAGGATCTTAGAGGCCTATGCCTCCTGCAAATACTGCAGGAGTCACAGCCCCCTTCCTTCTCCTGTCAGCCATCACATGGTCATCAAGTTACTTCAACAGCCTCCACCAGTGGGAGGCTGCTCAGCCTCAGATGACATGAAATCTTAAATATTCATTGAGCTTTGACCCCATCCTTCCTCCTCACCCCCCTCGTACTCCTGGGACCAAACAAAACTATTCTCCTCCATCCCAACAAACAAGGTCAAAAATATTTCAGGAAGAGTCATGGGAACAGCTCAAACAAACGGCAGTGCCACATGGACCTTTGTTTTATTTCTGAAGTTGATCTTGTGATCGGTTTCTAAGAAGAAAGACCAGACTTGTTTCTTTGAGTTAACACTTTTATACCATAACTAAAGATAACAAGCAGGAATGGATCACTTGTCAATACCTGAGACCCAGGATGAGAAAAATTTTACTTTTTTCATATTAACACCTGTCAGGACTAAATCTCTGTGCACTCACTTGACTCATTTGCCTGCAATGCCGAAGTAAATTTTGTTCTTCATTAGCTTTTAATAACTGTAATGACGCTCTTTATTAATTGCTTAAGTCACGTAACCCGTATTAACATTAATTCCATCAGTAATCCTTCTCTTTGTGGACTAGCACAACCTCAAGATGTTGTCATCTCGTGGGATGGCGGTCCAGACTACAGTCAGAGCAGCTGGGAGCTGTTGTCTGTGGAGGATGTTCACACTGTCCGTTGGGCTTTAGGTCATGACTCATCATTGGTTTCGCCTCCAGCCCAGCAAAGGCTCAATCCCAGACAAGTTGCTGTGGAGCTGTTTCTGATGTCATATTCTCCCCTGGCTCCTGCTGGGTTTAACAAGGGGGGGAAAAAATTCAGTTTTCAGACTCAAGTTTGATCAAACCTCTGATGTTGAGAGTTATCATAAAGTCTGACTGAAAAGAAATCCTAAATATTGCGAAAAATTTAGTTTCAGATTTTTAAATTAATTTTTTTAAAACTGTGTCTTTTTTCTTGTATTTAGGAACATAAAATTTAAACTATCATAAACTAATTCAATTAATGCTGTTTTTTTCACTCTGCACATACATATGCGCACACACACACACACACACACATACCCACACACACACACACACACACACACACACACACACACACACACAGATACACACATCTTTAAATAATTCAACAAATCACAAAGTTTCACCTGTGACAAATACTGTAACTAAAACATTCCCATGTGTGTATAAATAGAACCCAAGCACACCAGACCATCATGTGAAGTGTAACCTGACCTCTCACTGCAAACCAAAAATTTGACCATAGAACAAAACGCTGTTCATCAATAGCCTGAAGTCTGCTGCTGAGGTAGAAGGCATCCTTAATCTATCCAAAAACATCAAGTAAGTGTGAGAAGAAAATTATTTGAAGAAACTGGTGAAGTTCATGACAAGCCCAGATTAGGCAGACAATTTGAACTGACCCTTTGTTGCTTCAGTTTAGGGGCAGCCCTATTTGTTAAATTCCCTCCACAGTTGTGTCCATAGCCTAATAACCACTCACAAACAGACGACAACTAAAAAGTTTAGTGGCATTTACAGTAGACGATTAATGAATCATCCACTGAACTGCATCCCAAACGCTGAAAATACTGCAAATGACCTGTTGGAATCCACATGAACCCGAGAGTCATCCAGAAAACAGTCAAGATCGGGAACGGAAAAATCACATTTTTGGGTTACAATCTGTAGAGGGTATGCAAAAGACCTGCAGAATGAATGGCAACACAAACCACCTGACTTGTCAACACATTCTTGCTGCCAATACTCCAACACACAAGAGCTTCTACATCAAAGTTCCTGACAGCGAAGAAAGTCAAGGTGCTCCAGGATTGGTCAGCAGATATGAATGTTACTGAACGCGTCTGGGGTGGATGAAGGAAAATGAAACCAAAGAAATCTGCAGGTTTGCTGTCTTTGCCATTCCAGTCAATTCCAGACAATTGAGTTATTGTCGATGGATCTGATGTATGGATGTGCAGTACTTTGAGCTCATTTGAGTCACAATACTATTCTTTTTCCCAAGCCACAACAACGTTTTTTCTATTATTATTATAATTTGTTGTTGTTTGTGTATTCAAGATAAAATACAATTCCTATTATATGTTTTTTATATGTGACAAGGCTTTTGTGTGTGTGTGTGTGTGTGTGTATATGTATACACATACACATTCGTGTTGTGGTTCCTGCCAGCTGTTTTCTGTCCTCCCCTCCTAAACATGGACACTGGCCTGGCACAGCCTCTATATAAACACAATGAGAGCAGATCAGCACAGAGGGTCTGAACTCTAAATATTTATGTAGATTATGGAACTAATAGTAAGGGAGAGTTTTTGTGGGACTACCCACAGAACTATCGTTGGGAAACTCGGTTATTCAAAGGAATAGAGTGATTTTTTTCCTTGTTGTTTCTCTCTGATATTTGACTTCAAACATTCCTGTTCTGAGACAGCCTTTTAAATCACAGCATTTGAACGAGGAGTTCAAATGCTGTTTTATATATGACTGTTGTCATTCACAAATATTTTCACTTTTATGATCACTATTATCAATTTCAAGAATATTTTGTAGCTACAATAAGAGTGCTTCTCTTCAGGATGGCAATTATATCGTCTTTGGTGAAGCCTACATGTTAACTACATTTTTCATGCAGCCTACTGCTGTAAAATAATTAAATCAACATGTTCCCAGATGTACTATCCTCTGGAGACTTTGGTGACCTTGTGACCTTTCTGTAACACCACAGTCATCTTCTTCTTGTCCTTTCGGCTTTTCCCTTCTGGGGTTGCCACAGCCAATCAGTTGCCTCCATCTAGAGGTAAGATCCTAAGCCCGAGCCCGAGTCCAAGCCCAACCTGACCCGAAATTCGGGCTGGGTCGGGCTCAAAAAGTCAGTATTTACGTTCGGGTTGGGTCAGGCTTTAATACCCTCGGGCTCGGGTCGGGCTAGATTTTTTTTGGACTCGGGCTCGGGCTTAAGAGCTTATGATCCAAGCCCAACCCGGCCCGAACTTTTTTAATAAATACATATTTATATATTATGTATCTCGAACGATCTATGGATATTAAACGAAGGAATACCCTTCATATCATTTGGGTAAAACAGAGAAGGCGCTGTATGAGAAACATCCATCTACAATACCTGCTCCGTTCCCTCCGTGCGTCAGCTGTATCTTCTCCTGTCATTTTACCTTTCCGATCGTACGCACGGAAAGTAGAGGTAAGATCTTAAGCCTGAATCCAAGCCCAACTTTCGGCCCAAATTTCAGGCTGGGTTGGGCTCAAAATGTCACTAATTACGTTCAGGTCAGGCTTTAATACCCGCGGGCTCGGGTCGGGTCGGGCTGGATTTTTTAGGTCCGATCTTACCTCTACCTCCATCTAACCCTGTCTTCTACATCCTCTTCTCTAACACCAACTACCTTCATGTCCTCTTTCACTACATCCATAAACCTGAAACTCTTCTATCACACCTGACACTTTTCTCCACCCGTTCCATCCTGCCTGGACACGCTTCTTCACCTCTTTTCCGCACTCTCCATTGCTCTAAAAACACCACAGTGAGGTTCACATTACAGTTCTCATCACAGCCATCATTGGATGGGTGATCATGAGATTGGATACAAACAGTCCTGTCCATATTCAGGAGAAATTCTAAGATTTCTGTTTAAATAAAAACCATAAATAAAACTAACAATTTTATCAAATGTTAGCATAATAACATGCCAAACTACTTAGGCGTAAACCTCAAATCGACATTAATATAGTAGTGAGTTCACAGCACGTCTGTGAACTTGTCAGAGAAGAAGTAGATGTGAGTCTGAATATAGACCTGCTGCTACGTTTCGGTTGTATATTCATTTTTTATTCATTCATTTTTTATTCATTCATTTTTTATATCTGCTTCTTCCGCTGTAGCGGGCTACAGTGTTTCTGGAGCATATCCCAGCCGACTGGGGGTGTAATGCAGGGTACACTAAAATTATTTTAGGCGCAGTAAAATTACCTAAAAGCATTTTAGTGCTTTTGATGTATCTTTTCTTTTTGTGAATGAGCAAATTTCATCATCATGTCATTCTGATGTGCATTAATCTTGAATTTTTTTTGTCTTGGTTAACAACGTGAAAGATTAATATTACCAGGAGTTCCTGTGGGTGTTCCAGGTCCCTCAACAGAACAAAGTATAGTTTATTTTCATCAAAAATGTTATCCTTGACTAAAATAATGGTAAAATATATAAAGGTAGTCCTCAACATACAAACATTAAACTTACCGCTGCATTCGCGCACCTCCAACACTAAACCCACCCTCTTATTGTTGTTTGTTGTTGTCTCTGTGAGCATCTCAGGCTTCGTAACTGACTACTTTACTGTTTATCATAAATGATAAAGCAAAGACTAGTAAAGATAGCGGTAGTGGTGACGATCCGATGACAACTCTGCCTCTGAGCAACAATAACTCCCTCCTCCTCCTTCTTTTTTCTGACATCTTTATTGGATGTACACATGTAAAGATTATTTTAAGATTAAAAGAAAACAAAATATATTTTCAGCCAATATTTTTATAAACAGCAAGCCATGGTGAAATAATTAGCTTAGTGAGTTAGAACATGGTTTAAAAAGTATAAATATGCTTGTGAAGCACAGATTATAGCATTCAATTTTGATTTTCTCAAGCAATCATACTAAATAGTGCTGAAATGGTGTATTAACTCCTTTTGAAGGAACATTTTATAGGTTTACATGCATATTTTGTTCAGTATTTCATGTCCAAAAATAAGTTGTACAGATACATCACAGGATTGTTATGCAGATTTTTTATTTGTTTATCTCAAAAGCTGACAAGAGTTTTGAGCTGTAAATACTGAGCTTTGCATCAGCTTTACACTGTGAGGGAATCATTATAGTGCAGGAGTTTCTGGTTGTGTTAGCAGTATTGGATATTTGCTGCAACCGGTGCAGGTGTTGTGTGTGGCAGTCAGTCATCATTATTGCAGTCTGCGCACAGAATCTGGCCACGGTCAGGGAAAAAACCGGAGCCCACCAGTGACACAGAACAGCGTGAACACTTGAAGCATGGCTGGTGCCACTGCCGGTCCTCGAAAGAAACATACTTCCCATCTCCGAAACCTGGAAGACAGAAATGTTAGCAGCTAATGAAGGTCTTTTTCATTTATGGTGGAAAGCATAGAAAAATAACATTTTTCTAGTTAAATGGAAATTACATAAATGAGCTCAAAGACAACATCAGAAGCTCACAGCTTTAGTTTCTTACAAGCACAGAGGTGAATTAAAGAAGTTAATAAGCTTTATTGCAGTTGTATGCTGCACTCTTTTCTTTAATTCTGTTATTCACTTGTATTTGCTTTAATCTAGAGGTTTTATAGTGAACTTCATTGGTCCAACTTTAAACTGATTGTTTTGCTCATAGTACCCTTATAGTGCTGTTTACAGCAACAGGAGGCAACTTTTCCAGAGGACAATCTCCAAAATCCACAACCTGCTCTGCTGTTTCTGTCTCTGCTATTTAAATATTTACTTGATTAAGCACATTAAACATGCAAAACACAACATGGCTTTGATTGTGAAGGACATATCCAAACACACAAACTCAAGGCAAGGAAGTGATCTAAGCCTGAGTCACCTAACAACCAACACCTGTAGGATGAGTTAACGGTTATGAGTAACTGACCTGTGATGGCTGTGTTGCAGCCGGCACACTTTTTGGCATACATGGTGCTGAAACACTTGACACAGTACGGACTTTCTCCCTGCGAGGTGAAAGGCTGGCCGGCCAGAGGAGCTTTGCAGCCGGTGCAGAGGAAACACTCTTTGTGCCATACCTCATCCTTGTAGCTAACCCCTCCTTTAGTCAGAGCCTGCAGGACATGAAAACAGATCATTTTCTGTTTGAGTTGTATTGATGAAGTTTGAATTAATGCAGGTGCTACTCCTCATACTATCTACTCCGCTGCTCTAGTAGGTTTCATACCTTGTGCAAATTTCCCCAGTTTGGGATCAATAAAATATACGTATATCTAATCTATCTATTTATCCTAAAGTTTCACACCTGGATGTTTAAGACAACAACAGGTCAGACTGTGCTATGAAAAGACCAAACTTAAAGAAAAAAAAAAGAAAAAACTACATTTTAATGTCTTTTTTTTTCATTATAGAATTTTAAAAAACATTTATGATCATTGTAACCTGACTTGCTGAAGGTGTTTGTTATTTTAAAGGGCAGCAAGTTTGATATCTGTTAAATCTTTTGCATGAAAGGTTTCAAAAATCAAAGATTTAAATTAAGATTGAATTCAAAATAAATGTTAATCTTAATTTTACTTCAAAATTGAAAAAAAAATTCAGATCTTCAAAAATCAAAAAAATTGCTGCTTGTCAGTGTTCTTACAGTAAATTTAAAAAACGTGTTAGACTGATGGTTGAATAAAGAATATCCCTGTAGGCAAATTTGACTATTGAATATTGAAATATCATCTACTATATTAATGAATCCACAGATTAATTAGTGAGAAAAACTTTCACCATTGTCAAAGCTGTATAGGAGGCCTAGTTCACCTTTTTGCAGTGGCTACACTGAGGTGCAAACCTGCCCTCATAGCATGGCACACAGTAATAGTAGTTTTCGTCCGGGATGAAGGCTTCAGCACCGATCGGCTTCGCACAACCGTGGCACATAAAACAATCCTCGTGCCAGGTGGAGCCGTCATACTCCAGAATCTTCGATCCTGAGACACAAGGTGGATGAGAGTGAGCAGATGAGCTCGGAAACTGAGATGACAGTGACCTGACATTTTCAAAATTGTGGTATTTCAGTCCAGCAGAGCTAAAACTATAAGTCTGATCGACATCTGAAAGTTCATATGAACACTAAGACCAGCCGTGATGGATCCATGATGGTTAAACCTGTTCTAGCACAGCCCTTCTCATCATAACAGATTATCATTGAAACAACCTGAAAAACTACAACATAGCAATGCTCTCGCAGACATACATGACTTCAAAGCATCCAATACATAACATTTACTTTACGGTTATTTTACAAACCTTCTCATAAGTCACCATTTCTCCTCTGCTCAGAAATAAAAAAACAGGAACGAAAACACTTGCTAAGAAATACATGCTTCCTTTCAGAAGTTTATAAATTTGAGGACTCAATTATGTTGATTAAATTGGATGTGAGATCCTTTAATAGTTCGGGGTCTGACATGTAGCCTGGAGGCCTGACAGTGTCTTGAACTTGGCTGCACTTTAAAAGAATGGGGGCAGCAGCGTTTAAGACATTCCAGGCTGAGCAGAAACATATGAAAATAGCTGCTTGGTTCAGAAAAGAACTGGTTAGTTATAATATCCCACTCTGCCCACAGGCTCCGGCAATTTTCAGTTATCTGACACCACTGATGCACTTGTGTTGTCACATCACCCAGAGCTGGGAACCCTGCTGGGAGATATTTTCACCAGAGTAAGGAAGCAATCACTCAGTTTAATCTGTCACACCACAGAAAACAAAACTTCATAGGCCTTTTTGCCTTTGCAAAGCCAGCATATGACTTCTCTGACCATTTATGTCTACTATATAACTACTACTACTACTACTACTACTACTACTACTACTACTTCTACAACCACTCCTTTCTGTTGTTGTGGAATCTGTCTGGGTTGTAAGGCTAAGAAGAGAAGAAGTTATCACCTGGCATGACTATCTTGTCGCAGGCTGAACATTTGGAGGAAAACTCATTGCAGTAGCAGTCGCTGCAGACAAGCTTCTCCCCCTGACTCGTGAAGGGTTTGTCTGCCAGCAAGCAATCACAGCGGAAACAGCGGAGACAGTGAGTATGGTAATATCGGTTCTCATAGAAGAGCTCCTGAGGAGAAAGGAGAAGCAGCGTTAGACTCAGCATCTAATGATTTAAAAGTACTTCAAGTCAAGATGATGCTAGATAAAAGATATTGTTCAAATTCTGTTCACATTTGCTAAAGACTTAATCTAATATATTGTTTGCTGATGATGATGTTGAGGTTTAGTACATGCTGCTTCACATCGCCCCTTCTTTCCTGTCACAATCTTAAACAGTGCAAACCAATACAGGCACAAAACCCCAAATATAGAGTAAAAACAACATGGCAAGAGATGATATTAAGTTGTGAAAAAGATAGAGCACAACCTTTTACGATAAAAAATAATAAATCAAATAAATCCTGAAGGTCATCCTTTCCAAAAGTCTCCCTTGATGCTTTCAATCTGGTTGCGTTGATTTCACTGATGAGCTCTGCAGCTGATTTTGAGTCAGACATAATTGCTGAAAATAGTCTCCAGAAATGTACCATTTTTTTAACAAAGTCTTCTCCATTGTTGTGAATATATTTTCATAGAATAAACATTTTTCTTTGTAAGCCATTTTTTTAAAGATTTAAGTCACTAATAGGTCCAAATGGCTTCAGGTGAAAGGTGCAAACAGACGAACTGTTAAATGACTGACAGACTGATCCCATGTTGGTTGTAGACTTAAATGAGTTGTTGATAAGAAGAAATATGTAAACATTTGACATGTTTTTAGTCCTCACAGGGATGTTCTGTATTTTCTGCCTCACCATCTGCTAGGAGGTCGGAGGTCATGGTCAACCAGATGATTCAGTTTCCTGCTAAAGAAAGAATTGGCTGTCTTGGGAGTTTAGGTTTCCCACTTCCTCTGACACACTGCTGTCCTCCAGAGAACTGGCGGAGGCTCGAGTTTTTAGCACTTTTTGTTGTATTTTTTTTTTAAAAATCAGAGTAATATTTTCTTTTTTTTTGTGTTCCAGTTCATGTGCAGTTCAAGCTATGCAGTAAATGGTCCCTTTGAATAGTGGGGGAAAACATATTTTAGGCAAATTCTAAGTAAAAATGACTTCTGAAAGAGAGGAAGGGATCAGGATGAAGGATAAATGTTGTCTCAAGTGGAAAAGGGACGGCCAACTCAGCCAGGGGTATAATTTACAACACGTCACACACAGGGAGTCAATAATTCATAGGACATTGATGACCTCATGGCATCTATGGGTATCTACTCAGTACTGTATGTCTCATTTTCACAAACTACAGGAACTTAAGGAGGAACATACAAAAATGTGTCAGTTGCGCTGTAGGGTGATGAGCACTAGCTGGTTTTTAAAAGCTGGAAAGCTGAAAAACTGATCATCGTGCCTTTATGACATTTTGCAATGTGAAATTCTTTTACCTAACAAAAGTATTTAAAGTAATTCATCAATATCATTACAATGTTTTTTAATGTATATTAGGGGTGTTAGATTTAAACAATGTTTTAGTATTTATATTCATAACGTTTGAGATTTTAAAATTATAGGTGGTTGGATTAATTTAGTCAATCTAATCAAAATGTTTCGATTTTGAGTCATTTTCTCTCTATTTTTGACCATTACAGGCATTTTTCAACGTTTATGTTTTTACGTACAACAGACTGATTAATCAGTTAATCAAGAAAATCATCTGAATAACTGACTAGAAAATTTAAGTTTCTATATTAATTCCTAAATCACCACATATACGTCTTCATCTTCTTTACAGCTTCATCTGCTGTGGCGGGTCAGGGGGAGCCGGAGCCTATCCCAGCTGGCTTGGGGTGTGAGGCAGGGGAAACTCCGGGTGCGACGCCAGTGCACCGCGGAGACACACAGAGACACAGACAAACATGCACACACACACTCAAACCTACGGTCAATATGGAACGGCCAATTAACCTGAACCGTATGTTTTTTGGAGGTGGGAGAAGCCGGAGAACCCGAAGAGAACCCACGCAGACACGGGGAGAACATTCCAACTCCTTACAGAGTTGGACTCGAACCCGGAACCGCCTTGCCGTGTGGCAAAAGAGCTACCTACTGCCGCAACATGCATCACAACATGCATACAAATCCTTCATCTGTAGCAACCAGTAAAGAAACAATTGCTTAAAATTAAATGAGATGGGGTGCAAAGTACAATAAAATGAATGCGAAATTAAATGAAGATCAAAACATAAGAAAATACCAACAAGTGAATTTTAATTTACCTTGGTATTATGGTAGATGATTTGTTTGCATTCCTGGCAGGTGTTGGTATGTAGGCGGTCATAGCAGGCGAGGCAGTGAGGGTTGTTCTCCACCCGGATGAATTTGCATCCACGCAGGGACTCATTGCAGTTTGTGCAGTTGAGCTCTTCACTCATGATGTTTTTCTCTGGCTACCCCCCTGTGAAACAGAGAATTCATTAAGCACAGTTTAGCATGCAATATGAGCAAGAAGACAACAAAGGAGATGGAGGAGGAGGAAGAGGAAGAGGAGAGAGATTAGTGAATGATGGAGAGAAAGAAAGATGGAGGAAGGCAGACAGTTTTTGGACAGGCAGTTGAGGAATAAAGACAAAAAAGAAGCAACATTTAGAGAAATGAAACATTCAGGATCACATTAGAAAGTATTTCAAGATGGTCAAATATTTTTTACACAACATTAAATCAGTTATGGGTGCAGGGTTATAAAAGATCTCATATCGTATCAAAATTAAAAGCAGTTGTTAAAAGGGGAGTTGTCATGATTTGAAATTATGGTGCAATCAAGGATCTGTTCAGACGTAGCCATTCACATGAGGGGGGGTTGCCTTGGATAAGGGCCAAGCGCAACAGGATCAGTGCATCAGAGAAAGTTGATCATGAAGTAAATAAATGATGATGGCCATGATTAAAGTTAAGTGATTCTGTGACAAACATAACCTTGGTGCTATTCACATAATTTATGTTCCCATGGGCAAAAACATAGATCAGCATCAATGACAGGAGGTATATTGAAGGATGGATGCTGTGCAATGAAGTATTATGGTGGGGAGGGCCTGAGGTAGAAGAGGGTCTGTTATGAAGTGCTTAAATCGAAGAGATATGGATGTGCTGACGATTATTCAACATGCATGATGACAAAAGTAGAGACCAAACACTGTACCCTGGGGCATTTTAGTCAGGTGGATGTGGTGGTGAAACAACCTTAGAGAAATTTACATTTTATTTCGATTAAACTTCAACATGCAAGAAAAACAGATGGTTTAAGAAATAATATTATATTCCAGTATGGAGTTGAATATTACCCTAAATTTTTCTTATCTAGAAAACTGTTTCCTCCTGACCCACAACCCAAACACAAGTGTTGTGTTTCTTTTTTTTTGGTTTATTTTATATACTGTTATGATCCCTGAAGGGAAATTAATAATGCACACTCTAGTATGTTAGTCAATCACACACATGCATATATACAGTATATATTGGTGTGTACAGGCCTCTGTAATACACCCAACCACACACAGGGGGGCCTGTAAGCATGTAGGGGGAGGTAGAGTGGTGGGCAGTTCCTTCTTGATGCACCCCAAATGAGCAGCTTGTGAGGGGGGTAGCGCCTTGCTCAGGGGCGCCTCGGCAGTGCTCTGGAGGTGAGCTGACACCTCCCCCTGTCACTCACAGTGTTTTTGGACAGGAACTGGAATTGATCCGCCGATCGTGGAAAATTGGACGTCCTGCTCTACCACTGAGCTACTGCTGCCCCTAACATAGTAACACAATAACATAGTGGAATAATTTAACATTGTAAATTATTCCAATAATGATATGACTGCTTCTCCTCTTTTGTCATTACTCTGAAATGCTAGTGAAAGCGTATAATGTCAGCTGCTCCCTCCCCCTCATTCTGGTATGAAACCCCCCGCAGCATTTTGGCCCAGAGAAAGAACAATAAGACAATATTAATTGTTTGGAGCTGAACTGCAGCAGTGATCTCTATTTCTGTGGCTCTCTTGAGGGCTTTCTCATCCATGCTTGGCTTGAATTTCCAGGGCAATACCACTCATTTGTCTAAGTGATTCCTTTAGTCCTTGAGTTTCTCCCAAACGCATAACTTTCCCTGTGCAATGAAACTTAAATTAAAATGCCACCAAGGTTTTTTATTGCTGCCAAAGTTATGTTCCCCAAGTTATTATTGTGTTCTGGCATGTTTTGTGAACATTTAAGGTTAATGATTACATCTGGCTTCATCTATACTTTTTAGCTTAAATCACTTTAAAGAGTATTTGACAGACTTAAATTTGTATTTTTTCACTATAAATTTTAGCTTAACATTCCCAGAAACATCTGGATCATCTTCAAAAAAGCAGCGCGATTCCATCCAGAAGCATGACTTTGTCATCTGGGCCATAGCAGTTCATAAAAAACTTTGTTAAATCTTGGTTTCCTCCTTATGATGGAGCTTTTCATGCTTGGTTTGATTGATTGCATGGAGCACCAAAGAAATGTAAAGGGATTTAAAGGAAAATATTGTTTATGGTGTTCATGGAAGCAAAAGAACACATTTTAAAACCTCAACAGCTTTGTCTCTTTCCAGGAATGATGAGCATGTTGTCAGCACTTTCATTTGGGACCATTTTCTTTCACCAAACTGCACTCATTCCCAGTAGAAGGAAACGTGGGTCTACTCCGGGAGGAGACGTTTGTATACGCCACAGAGCGGGATGGAAACATATGACAGACAGACTCTACTGTTAGCTCACCTCTGATCTTTATGTAGACGCTTACTTCCATTTGTAGAGTGTATAGTTCCTGCATGAACATGTGAAGGGCCAAATGTGGATTTCCTTCAGTCGGGTTAACCGGAGAGTACGTTACTGTTGAATTGAGTTCAAGTGCTTTTTTTTTCTTCTTCTTCCTTTGACAGTACAACCATCGCCACAGATTATATCTCCAGAACAATCTAGATTGATAAATGGTACTGCTACTAGATAAGAGGACATTTTTAAGAATTACTTTGGGATTAAATGTCAGTTAATGTTGAAATAATAATTCCCTGTCATCTGTCATCATATTTATAATTAGAATAAATATTTAATCGTCAACCTACCAATGACGTAAGAAGTCTTAGAATAACTGAAAGAGATTTCAGCCGGGTATGTAGTTAAAAACCACACAGCAAATAACAAACAAAGACAATACTCAGTGTGCCATGGTTAGCCTGGATGTTTGGCCAGGTTTGGTAAAGCGTAATCTCAAGAACGAGAGGATTAATCTGAAGAGAGACGAAAGGCCAATCAGGCAGACACAATCCAGTTCATTTTACTGGACGCAGTCAGGCATTATCAGGCTATACAGCCTCATGTTCTGGAGCAAAAGCAACTGATTAAGGAAATGAATGTGGCCTCCAGAGTTTGAATTCTTGTTCATGTTGAGGAGCCAAAAGTCTGACACATTTGTAAATGCATAAAGAGGCATTTCACTTCAAAACAGCTACTGTTTATAATGCTCTTCATTTTTTCAGAGCACAGAGTATTTCACAAAATATATGATTTAAAAAAGAGGAGGTGAGTTCAACAAAGTACAGCTGGGAAAACGTGTGGTTGTGAAATCTCCCCGATGGATCAAGGAATGAGACAACGCTCCTCGGTCCTCCTTTCCAACCCAGCTCTTGATGCAAGTCACCTGTATGGTCAACTGTTTATTTATTTATTCATTTATGTATTTATTTTTTGTTTTATTTGTAATAAAGCTAGAATTAACAAAACCTTTCTGCTCCAAAAAACTAAGTTATACAGGTATACGGCTTCATGGTCTGTAGACTCCAAGCATTTGCATCTGGTCTGTGAAGGAGTCATCTTGACAGTCTAGTTTACATTCCCCATGTCTGTCTATGATCAAACATTTTGTTTCTAATAACCAATGATGCAGCAATTTCAGATAAACATAAAAAAGATAAACACAGTCTGTTCTCAGTCACGTCCTAAAGCAGATGCCAGAAGCAGAGCCTCCCTGTCCTCCACAGCGTGTTTGGAGACGTTTGCTCCTTTCTATGCCATGTTACTGAGGACATCCCTCATGCTGCACATCCCTCCCTATAGATAACAGCCCCGCTTCCTCTTTGAGGGCATCAAGTGAGGTCAACAAAACAAGGAGGAAAACAAAACAGAGATGAAACATCACGTGCAATGTCTGTTTTCTGTCACATTCTGAATGGGGAAAATCAGCCCAACTTCCCTCGAAAGAGTTTCGGGTTTCTATTCTCGTTCATCCATGTCTGCAGTGAATGCACGGATGCAAGAGTGGTTTTCCTTCCGGACGTAGTCTGTAGGTTTTAAGCTTTATGTTCCTCTTCCTGCAGTCGCAACATTTGCAAATACAGTCTGCGGTCAGCAGCTGTTGTCTGTCATCAGAATCTCCATTAGTACAGCATTGTTCCTGTAGGACAGGCCTTCAAAAGTACAACTATAACTACAACACAATAAAAAAAAATACCAGTGAACTCCAAACATGCTTACAGCTGTTCTCATCTGACTGGAGGATTACCCATGATGCATTTTAATGCCTCTAAAACCTTGGTTTGACTCACATATAATCAGCAACACCTTGAGGAGGCGTTCACTATCACAACCAGGACCTGTCACCCCTGTTCTCCTCCATACCCCCCCCCCTCTCTCTCTCTCCAGTAGCACAGCTGCTGAAACCATTTAAGCGCACAATTCACCTTCATGACTGAACGCACCATTCTTCACCATCACACCGTCTGTCACACAAACATATTTACTGGACTCACTTGGCTCTGAGAGCTTTGTAGTTGCAGCCAAATGGCAACAGTCTCAGGGATCAGCCACCAGCCTCCTGTCTCATGTCCCTTCATGGTTCGTTGCTGTTGTTTTACTCCTCAACAACCTGACAGTTTCTTAGTTATCGGAGCCAGGAACTTTGCAAGCCGTGAGAGTCGCTGCTGGGCTTTTGTGTTTATTTTTCCAGTGCAGGAATTTAGACTGGTGTCTGAGGTTTACAAACCAGATTATTCCATGATGAAACCGCTGTCACATGTAATAACATCTAGTGGAACAAATATGTATGTAAGTGTTAAATCTGTCCTGGACCTCAAAGCATTAATTCAAGCTTTAGAAAACAGTCTCAGTGCCTTTTTTGTGGTGACATTATCAATCCTTCTCTGAACAGGCGTCTGACTGTAAGGCGTACACCTTCTTGAGTTTTTTTTTTTTTTTCAGATTCTGACAAATGGTTTAACTTAGAATTAGTTATTTCGTGTCATGTACCATGATAAGTGTTAAATGTTTGATTAGCTAAAACAGGAAAGCAGCAAACATCACAGAACTCCAGCCATGCAGCCGTGTAGCTGAAAGGACAGCAACACCAGTCGCTCCATGACCCTGTTCTAGAACAAGTGAGCAACTGCTGGAAATATTTACTTCACAGTTCCCCCAGAATTCTGTGATCAACAGCTTAATGTGTCAGATTATGTTAGAGTACTTTAGTTTATGGTCAGATGACTACGGATCCAAAGAAATTCCACTCAGCCACACCCTGTGTTGAGTACAAATAAGATGATAAACAGGACACCTCCAAAGCATCGGCATGACATTCTGCATGTTCTCATCTTGATGTTAGCAATTAGCTCAAAACACTACTAAGGCTACGTTCAGGCTATACAGAACTGAAAACAGGCCTGTTGGTCAGCATCTCGAAATAAGATGCTGCCTTTGTAAAAATCAGGTGTCCATATTTTCCTGGAGTAAACATTTCAAGAACAACGTTTTACTTTTGCTCCCTACATTTTCTATAAATATCTCTATTATCAACTTCTAATTTTTCAGAGAAGACATGTTTCTCTGACATTCAGATTGATATCGATCTAAAGTGAAAACAACAAATAGAAAAGATGAACTACCGATGCATCCATCAGTTCATATCATGTGTCAGAGATGAAATAAAATGTTTGGGAATATAAAATATGCAGCAAGACACAACAAACAAGACACATTTGTGAGAAAGCTGAAGAAAAGGCCTGATGTCAGTAATGATTTCTTTAATCCACTCCATGTCATGGATAATAATTTACACTGAATATATTACAGTATATGACTGCAAATGTAAGTAATAGACATAATAAATAAAGTTCCTAATGCCTCACATTAACATTTATTGATATAAGATAGGGTTCAGAAAATCAGGTTTTTAGGGACTTTAAAGTAAATTTCAATGCTTTACTTTTACTTGGGTAGAGAAAGTGTAATTAAAGAAGTTTAATCAGTAATTCTGCTTTTACCAAAGTTTTTAAAGAAGTAACTGGACTTATATTTCTAATTTGTTGTAGAATGTGTACTGTTGCCACCCCTCTTTCAAAAAAAAAAATCAAACAAAAGCTGAACTGAATGCATTAGTTTTCCAGCCGTAGTGGCTTTGCAGCCATCTTCCAATGTCATCTCAATACACGAAAAAATGTTCTACCAATATTTTACGAGCTGCCCAGTCCGTCTCTTTGACGTTATAATTAGTTAGAACTAATTTGTGGGTAGGTGATCGTAATTCTAACCTTCCAGTCGAGGAAATGGTGTCAAGCCGTCTAAAAGGAAGAATGTTGAAAGACTTGTAACTTGAATACCTCACAGCAGCACCATATTCACCCCTACAAATGAAAGCTTTCTCTCTGAAAGCAATCTAGACGGCTAGATTTCACTTACAAACATAATCATTGTTGCCAATTATTTGCATGTATGCTCATCATCTCTAGGAAACAGGGTTGACAAAGTGTAGGTGCAACATTACAGAGCTGTGTTTTCTCCTTAATGCTTTAACTCACAATGAATGCTTTCTCCATACACTCCTCCTCTGAACCAAACACTGTGTGCATTCACATAAAACAGGAAAGCGTGTCACAAAGTTGGTTTTTAATTACACCACACTTTACTGTTTATGCACCCTGACATGGGTTATGGTGGTTTAATGGCCGCTGAGGCTCAGAACAGTCTGGACAGTGTATGACTGTTAGGTTGCATAACCTGAATATAGGGAAGTGAATAAAAATTTGGCAGCAGTACAATAATCTGTTGAACATGCCTTCAACGGAGGAGCCCTGCCCTGATGGAAAAGTGGCACCTTGATGGTTGCAGCTGTAAACAGTTTCTCAAAGGACCAATGAGACTGATCACCCGTGGCTGTCAGACAACCACGCTCCCTTTCATCGCTTCTACAAAGACGCTCAATGAGGTGTGGCTTCCTGTACAACACAAGGACAGGTTCAGCTGCACACACAAACAAAAATCAAAATGTTCCGCTGTTGGCGATTAAAGATATTAGCAGGATGAATTGTTTCATGCAGTTTTAAAGTTTTAAACAATGTAATATTTTTGGGTAGCATTGTCATTTTGGCTGTTTGATCGTGCATAATGGCTACAGAGGCTCCAATTGAACATGCTCTAAGTTCGTAGCAATAAGTTGTTGGTGTGTCTTTAAAGTTAAATTCTAAACTTCGAGTCAAAATAGTTTAACATAAATTTGTTCATTCACACTGAATTCAATTAAACAACATTACCAGTATCATTAGATACCACTTAGACTGCAACATTAAGGAATGAAGAACATGTGTGCTTTTTTATGAGTCTCCAGCTGGTTGTTTGTTTATCCAGTGGAACAATGTGGGCTGCAGCTGCAGTCTCACCTCTGAGGCTGTCAACTAAACCAACTAGCGGATCTCAGGCAGACAACAAGTAAACAAATCGCCATCATGAAATTATTTGAAACAATAGCGCCCATCAATGGGGACAGGCCCCCACTAGGCCCTGAATTTCCCTTGGGATCATTAAAGTATATATCTATCTATCTATCTAGGTCACAAGATGGTACAAAACATTAAATAAGACAAAAAATAATATTAAAATATGCAAGAACTAAGAGTCGGATTACAAATTTTCAGATGTAGGCACTGGCTAAATAAATTTAACATGTCTTAACATTATTATTATATATATATTTTAAAAATCCATGTAGACGTGTAGATTGCTTTTGTGCTGCCATGAAGTCCCTTTAGTGAAGTTACTTTTGGCAGTGATGCTGTTGTATTTGGAGTCCAACATGGACTGATTTAAAAAAATATAAAAACAGTCAACATGTTCTTCAAGACCAACAACTATTATCCAAAACAGGTACACAAGAAAACTTTTTTTCCCATCAGTTTCCACCTGGCGTCTGAGCAGTCATGACCTGGAGTTAATCATGTAATAAATGTTTCTGATTTCTGAGCGACTGCTGTGTCTGTCCTTACTGTTACACATTTGCTGCTGGATATAACTGAGTCTGATGTTTGTGTTGGGAAGCAATAGAAAGGTTGTCATTTTGACTTAAATTGCTTGGTGAGTATTTCTTACTAATTTTAACAAGAAAATGCAGAGCTAATGCTCAAAATCTGACTTTTACACCTTCTTAATTTATTACCATTTTAAATCATTTACCAGTGGAATTATTCCACACCATTTGGGATTCTTTCCTCTGCTTCTGAATGTATTTCAACATTCAACATTTGAAATGTGCATACTTAGTTTCTTACTTCAAGTCACATGAAAAGATTGTAATTAGTTTTATGTCTGTATGGTGAAAACAAATAACAAATGCTGTGCTCAGAAACCAGATAGCTCAGCATAGCATAAGCAGACAGCTAGTCTGTCCAAAGATGGATAAACCCACCTATCGAGATCACTGAAACCTGATTATCATTGTTGAATTTGAGCCAAGACATCCATTAAATATGTTTTGAAGTTTGAGGAGACATGCTGTTATTTATGAAAAGGTTGAAACATACACATACACATAGTCTATTACTCTTAGTACAAACATCAGCAAAATTTCCTGTTTATTCTGCAGTAATGAAGTGTTGTTGTTGTTTTTTAACCAAGTGTTACCTGTTATTAATGTGCTTTTAGTACAGGTGGTGATTATCTTTCCATCTTAATGTTACCATGATAGTTAAATTAAGCAACTCCTCAAAATGTCCAACTCTTCCAAAACTCTTCCCAGAATGTCTAGCAGAAACTAAAAGTGAGATATATGGATTTATGACTTCAGCCAATTGACCATCTGAACCTTCATCCAGCTGTTTTATTTTTACCCTGGTTACTCTCCAGTAATTGCACAACCTTCGCCCTGTGCAACAACTTTGGAAGAATGTGACTGTGGTCAAAACATGGCGAAATCATGTGGTAATTCTGAGCAAAAGAAAAAGCATTTTTCTCCACCCTCTGTTTTCTAAAAACAGACAAAACTCAGGAATTCCTCTCTGTGTGAAACAAAAAACAATGACCAACCAACACGCATGAACCAGAGCGGCATTGTCTCAATGAATGTATTCATTTCTACCGAAATGGAGTGGGTTATAATGGTGGTATAGGGACGTGTGGTGACAGAAACTATAAGCGGTGCCAGACGGGGGGTTGCTGAGTCCAGAAAAACATTGTAATCCAAAGGAGCCTTGACATCACTCAAACTCAACTACACTGGATGGCTTGTTGCCATGCCTCCAAATTATTTGGAAAAAGATAAATGCTCGTGGAACAAATTAAACTTTCATTCCCTTTTTCCCCCTTTTTTCACCAACTGAAACACTAACAAAAGGAATATATTCCTCAAAGGTCTTTTTGTTCTTCTTTTCATAAATGCTACTTTAAGAAATGAGCTGCAGCACGCTTTCACAGTATCAGTTTCTCTCTCTGGACGATGTTCAGACCCCCAACCCCCAACAACATCCATTATTTCCTCACGCTAAAGAAAGAACATCCTCTCTGGCCCATCCTGAATGTGGGGCACAACAATTTGGTATGAAAGAGTTTTGTCATGATTAATATGCAATTAATAAAGTCTTTTATTTGTTACCAATAAGACTCCACTAAAGAAGAACTAATTATGTTTCCAGTTTTCATTTATTGTTAAGAAAAGCTTAGTTCTATTTCGAACTAACACTAACAAAATGAAAAATACAACAGGTAGATGTTTTAATTTTGTTTAGTAATAACGTACTCAGAATTGTTTGTTTGATTATTGATGCACTGTCATGATTCTGAGTTACTAATTCAAATAATAATAATAAATTTTATTTGTGTTTAAGTGCAGACCCTATGTAGTACATTTACTGATTTAAAAAGAAAACATCTATTAAACTATGAAGGACATTTTTACCAGTTATAAACGCATTTTAAAGGAAATCTTTTGTTAAAAAGTGATTTAATAACACTCTTGTGTTGGCTTAGAATGGGAAAATGATTTTCAAAAAGTGACAGACGCTCCTGTCACGCTTCGTGATGCAGCAGGTGAGCACAGGTGAGGGTTTTACGCACACCTCACACCTCACACGAACACGCATCGATGCGTTTATGAAATGCAACCAATGCAAACTGGCGATAACACACCTTAAACTCACCTTTCCACCTTTACGCGTCACTAAGTTAAAAGTTTGTAGAAATCGTATAAATAGAAACGAACCTGTCTTCGCGCGTCAGCTGCGTCTGGAGATGCTCACCGGAGACTTATCTGCGCAGGATCTCTGCGGTCTGTGCTCCTCTGTCCTGCGCTATGAAGTGACAGATCATTAAATATTCTTCGTGGACTCCTTCGAGCTGTTAAGTGACGGCTTTCCACTGACTGGAGCATCTGTGTCTGGAGCGTAAAACCAAACCATCACTGCGATCACCGCCCCTTTCTCCCTCTGGCGGGTTTTCCACTCCCTCCGTCTTTCACCTTGTGGAAAATTCAAGCCTAAAGAAGGTAGACTGAGTCTGTTTTGGATGTTATCACATATTTATAAAGCAGAGGATAAAAAAAAAAGGTTGGGTCTAATTTCTGGGCGTAGGTGAACCACTGTGATATTTCTCTAAAGGAGTAGCATTATTATCTTGTGAAGGATTTAGAGTAGTATAAAGTTGTTTTTAAACAGTGGAATCTGCTCCAGCGTTCCATTTACAATGAATAGGAGCGTAAAGTGAAGTAGGAGAATAATTTTGATCTTATTTGTTTTAAATTGTTTCCCACTGGTACTAAACTGCTTCAAGGATTCATGACTATTATATGATAGTAAGAATATCAATTCACATATAAGACTAAATACAGTACACCATTAGCACTTCACAAATTTTCACATATGTGCAATAATAAAGTATTATTAAGCACTGTATTGCACATTCATGCACAATCTTTTTACTGCTTTATTAACAATTTATAGTGTTTATGGCCATAAAGAAACCAAAGAGCTCTCTTAAAGTTCAGACATATGGACAGTCTGTAAGTTGTGTTATAAAGCTTTTATAAACTATTGACCATTATAAAGCATATAATGCTTAATAATGACACGTACATAATCATTAACTCATAATATTGATATATATGAACAAACCTTATTGCATGTTATAAAGTTTAGAAACATGGACACCTCTTGTGGTGCATTATCATTGATAAATATGGTTAATATGCATTACAAAACATTTTATTTTGATATAAAATGTTTTACAGCTCTAATTTAAGCACTGATCAACTGATTATACGTCATGTAACACTAAATTTACAAGTGGTTATGAAGCTTAGTGTACAGATGAAAATCTCTCTTAGACACCAACATTTGGAAAAATTATTTGACTTTTAAAACTGTGCCACTTGAATTCAAAGTAGATTTCCCCAAAGGTTTATTAATCAATAAATGCAATAATTTAATTTGTACTGCTCTATATATTACTCATCCTAGCTGGGGGATACTAAGCAGCAGCTT
The DNA here is from genome assembly GCF_040054535.1 of Antennarius striatus. Taxonomy (NCBI): domain Eukaryota; kingdom Metazoa; phylum Chordata; class Actinopteri; order Lophiiformes; family Antennariidae; genus Antennarius; species Antennarius striatus. Next base: position 13,521,162 of record NC_090789.1, read on the forward strand.
TGAACCCTACACCCTCTCTACGTTGCGTCGTCTCTTCTGAACTCTTCTCCACTGCCTTCATCTTTCTGTGGTCAGGAACAAACTGCAGCTTTCTCAAGAGCAAGATATAATTTTCTCTCCCATTGACCTTCATTTTCCACAGTGGTGAGCAGGAGGTCCAGGGCCGATTAGAGGCTCTGGTTGTGGCTCCATCTTGCCACTACCCATTACATCAGGATGCACATTACATATGTAAATGATGTGCTGACGGCTTTAAAAACATGTGTGGCATCTTTAAGCTTATTTGCAGGACTTGTTGACGGGCTGCACGGTCTCACGCTTCGACACTGAAGGATTTTAGACGCCACAAACTTATTGTAATTATTGTTCAAGGATGAATGACGGTGAAATCTTGTACATCTTCATTAAATTGCCTACTTTTTTTTATATGTAATGCTACCATCTGCTGTTCAAGCCCATTAATAGCAATATTTGAATTCAGAGAAAATGTTTTAAGTCTCTCAAAAGTTTACCAGTTAAACATTTTATTAGAAGACATCTGATTTTTTAAAATTGTATTCTTACGACATACCTCTATTTACATTTATAATTATACCAAAAAATAATCGCCATGACTGCTCCTTAATTAAATCTGTATATCGTAATTATGGACGAAACTCTGCATGGGGGACATTTATTATCATAAAACAATTCTGATTGAAAAATTCAAAAACTACCTTAATAGAGTAATTAATACTTTTTTTGATGTGATTATGAGAACAAGAAAGAGTAAACATTTGGTGGATTTTTACAAAAAAAACCTTTATCTTATTATTGTGACATGCTCAAAAAACTTAGTTGAGCATGACAGCTAAAATATAGAACATCCTTCATGAAAGAAATATATCCAATGATAAAAACAACATGTCTCTAAAACTTAACATCCCATTGAAAAGCAAAAACTCTTAAGTAAATTTGGTCAAACTGCTCCTCAAGCTATAAATGTCGACTGTCAGCGGGAGCAGCAGGTTGTCCTCGTGAGAGGCATCATCAGTTATCTACAGACTCCATTAAGACCAACATGCTGTTGCCCCCTCTGTTGATCAGCCAAGGCTCTAATGGTGGAACTGGCACGGGTCTGGTCTGTGGAGATCCTGAGCAGAGCACCAGTTGCTGGTCGCATGAGTCATTATCAACAGAAAACACACTGTCGAACAAACATTCCTCATTTTTAAACCCACTTACAGCACCCAATATTTTAAGATAAAATGAGCAGGAGCATGAAAGCAGTTTGTACTGTTGCAGAATGTAAAGTGTAGTTACTGGAAATCGAGTCCATGAAGGTTTTGCACCATCACAAGCACTGAAACTGGGTTACACATCTATTTCACGAGCGTTTCCTGCTGCAGAAAACAGAACTTGCTGGCCAAAAAGTAAACATAGATCACAGGATCCTTTGACATTTCACTACCGACAGAAGTGCAGAAAGTAAAACAATGGCAACTTTTTTGGCATATGTAACCTGTAGCACTGGACAGATACATTTCTGAACAATACAGCAGGCAGATTGCATCCAGAAGTCGCATGTGCTTTTTTTATATCTGTCCAAACGGAGCAGCCCTGCTGCTGTACGTCATGTAGGTCAAAGAATTACCCTCGTCTACTCTTCCCTCAAACAGCACCTCCATTCAGAGCAGAATACTTTAGACCCGTCTGCTCGCTGCTGGATGAGACGAGGCCTTGCGGTGAAGAGCCAACTTCAAGCACTTCGTGAATCGCTTTTCGAAAACAATGAAAATTGTATTCTATCAAACCTAGAAAGACAAAAAAGCACATCATGTAAATCTTTCGGTTTAAAGTGTGACAGAACATTTGCAATGTGAAATATATCAACCAAATCTTTGGAATCGCAGCGAAATTCATCCATAAATGTTTTAGCTCATTCTTATACAGTAGAAATTAAAGAGACTCGTTAATGTCATTCACTTATTTATAGAGCTTTCTGAGAAAATTTGCTCATTTTGAGGTGTGATGCTCATGCGCGCATGCACACGCATGAACGCATGCACAAACACACACACTGACTTCAGACACTTTTGAGCTGGTAGCTTCGCACTTCAATTTGACATATTTAGGACGTCCTGTGTAATCAAACCACTGTCTAACAATGCCAGCTCTAAGTGTTTATAAAATCTGCATACCTTTCCTCTCAAAGTTCTCCTCTCTAAGGATGCAGACGAGAGCGAGGAACTTTGTGACCTCCTTCAAATAAAGCACAGTAGTGTTGTTGAGCTTGATGATAGCCAAAGACTCCTTGTCATAGGCACAGCCGCTGCCATCCGGCATGAGACTGTCAAGAACAAGAAGCCAAACATCCTCTTAAGTCTGAGCACAAAGGATACAATTATTTTGAAACTCTTAGCAGAAATTCTTCTCACCCATAAATGCAGGAGATATCGATGACAATATCGATCATATCACAGCAGAGTTCATAAGACTGCATGTCCACAGGAGAGCTGTCTGTGGCGATGTAGATCTTACTAACAACGTCAAACAGGAAAGCTTTCTCAAGCCCAGAATGCTGCAAAACATGAACAATGTTAATAGAAAAACAAATATGGGAAGTCCTCAACATAGGAACATTCGACTTTCGAACATTCAGAAATATGAACACACGCACGCCTCCTTATCAGTGGATCATCGACATCAGCAGCTGACTGTGGCTGTTGTTGTTGTATGCACTTAAAAAAAATCAAGAGCGACTCGCCTCTTGTTGACCTGTACCTATATTTTTTTTAGTATGTGTTGTTTTTATGCCCTATTATTGTTTGTGATAAGTCTTAGGCAATAGTACTTTTGTAATTAGATTAGTAATTACATTTAAATGGCCTCAAATGGTGATTATGGATTGAAATTTAATAAATACCAACTTACGAACAACCTTTCAGAACTAATTGTGTTTGTATGTTGAGTACTACCTATACTCAAGCTGCAAATGCAGCTATATATTTATATAGTACTTACAGAGATGAAAATGTTCAAAAGGTTCTCCAGTGTTGGTAACTGAGGAATGAGCTTCTGGACAACTTTACTGAAGGCCTCAAATATTGAGTGATCATAGATGCTGGTCAAGTAGAAGCTGAAGAAAGAAAGAAGAGGAAGAGAGTTAGGATACAACAAAAATATAGCATCATCAAATATATTTAAACAAAAAAGTCAGAGCTGAAACACTTGAAGTTTAGTGATACTTCGTCTGCTTACTGACAGGATGAACTGATCTAACCTTTCAGAGACTAAATCTCAGAGCTTAGCATGGAAATGTTAGCAAACTAGAGCTGAATGGTCTGATGCTGCCGTCCTCAGATTAAATGATACAAAAAAGAGAAAAACTGATACAAAACTGCTCATTACTCAAGATTTATGTGATTTGTGTGAGTAGCTTGCAGCTAAATGTCAGTTTAGAATCTAACCTGTCCTGTCATATGCCACACTAACCTGAGATGGAGTTTCTCCAAGCTGGCATCTGCCAGATCATCGTTGGCCCTTTGGTGAATGTCTCTTTGCGTTTCTATTTTGTGATCGTCGGACAACCCATCCACTTTATGGATAAACACTTCAAAGTTTATGTCTGGGTTCACTTTGTAGGCTCTAGATACTGTAAGATGTAAGCGCCCAAGAGCCTCGACGTAGTCATCCTATTAACAAGAGACATGTTCAGCACAGGAAATGTTAACATGGCAATTCATCTCACACAGGAAGCCTTTCAGAACTACAAAGTAAGTCCAAGTTTAAACTAATGTAATCTTACCTGAGCATCAATGACAAATATTAAAGCGCCGGTACCCTTGAAGATCATCTCACTGTCAAACGTAGGGTCGAAGAAGTCCACCTGGCCAGGAAAGTCCCAGATCTGGAAGCTGACAAAGGAACTGCTAGAAATGTCGTCCTTGTAGATTTTATTCGTGCTTTCGAGGAACAGCGTCTCGTTGGGTGACATCTTGTGGAATACAACCTGGCCAGAGATGCAAAGGGAATCTGGTTTCTATTCAGTGTTATTACTGTAATGTCCTGTGAAACTGACAACTTCCCCTGTCTTTGTCCAACTTTTAAAATATTGCACTTCATATTTACTTATATTTTTTATGCTCCACTTTCTTAATACTGTTGTTCTGTTTCTGTATATTGTGACTGTGTAACTCATACTCAGGTACTCCTGTTCTTCCCATTTTTTGTAATGAATTCCATCTTGTAGATTTTTTCTGTATCTCCCTTTAATGATAAAAGTCTAACAATAACAATTATCCAGAATAGCTACTATATTAAATATACTATTACCATAAGAGTTAATATTACAGAATGACATTCCTACAATTTTTTGTTAATTCAGATGTGCTCATTTGACAATTTGATGAAATCTGATAATGACATACTAGTAAAAAAAATAAAATTTAACATTAACAGATGACAATAAAAGTTTTTACCAAACCATATTCAGGATGAATGAGATAGTAACTAAAAGTAAACAATTTGTAACCACAATTATTCATCTGTAATAGCTGAACATCAGCCTCGCTTGGTTGATTTATCAAAGAACGGAGTTAATTCAGTCCTTTTCCAGTGTGTAGCGACAAAAACAATCGAATTCTGTCATTTCTTGAGTCCTGTAATGACAACTTCCCCCGTCGAGGCTATAATGTTAACTTTTAACTGGAAATGCTTCAGAACAGGTGTGGACACATTTTTTTTTGGTAATTCTGGTTGCTGTAGTTTGAATCGCGTTGAGTTTAACTTTGCATAATGTACACAGAAAAGATCTTTCAAATGTTTTAACCTCTCAATTCGGTGAAGATAAGTTAAACACACACCAATAAACCACAGCTCCCAACGTTATCATCAAAGTCCTTCACACGGTCACAGCTGGATTGTTGTATTCTCTCCAGGTCGGAGTCGTATTCTGTGCTTTGTTGTCATGTCTTTCCTAACCAAGTGGATAAGGAAGTATTGCTGTTTGTGGTCATTTACCTTCTGGATCGATGACTTTCCACTCCGCCTCAGTCCCATCAGCAGTATTCTGGGTTTGTCATCAGAGGTGGACCTCTCCTCCATGTCTGGCTCATCCACCCCATAGCTGAAACTTTTTGGAAACGACCCCACACCATCGTAACTCCCCGTTATCGTTGGTTCTTCGTACTGAATTGACATCCTGGGTTCAACAAGTCGACTCGCTAGATTTTAGTTACGCCAAAGTTAAAACCCGGTTGGTGTGTGAACCTTTAGTTCGATTCCGCGGCTAAATACTGTTAACGTTGTTACAGCGAGCTAGCATGGTAGGCTAATTAGCAACTACAGCTCGATGTTTATGTATTTAAAAAAAAACACGTCAGACCGTAGCGTATCCATATGGGGTTTACCACATAAGTTACTGAGATATGAAATAACAATAATATCCCGACGCAATTAGTTAAATGGTACCAGAAAACAGAAGCAGGATTATTTTTAAAATAGTGAAAGCAACAAGTCAGACACTTCCGCCCCCTTGCTCTAAGCCCCGCCCCTCATTTATCATTGGCTGTTGGCTTTCAAGTAAATCATGTGACGAGCAGGCGAACAAACAAGCAGGAAGAAATATGAACGGTAAGACATGATTTGAAACATTATTTATGTCTATTTTACTATAAAATGTGTCTTCTTGGGATTCTATGATGATTTTTTTAACTTCCACAGAATCTTGCACGGCACATTTCAAATTGTGTTTAGTCATTGCATGAATATCTTGTGCTTCTAGATGAATTAGCTTGTTTAGGCTACAAAACATAATCGATAACAGGAAATCCATTCTCAGGGCATTCTGTCAGCAGCAGCACATTGTGACTACTGCTCTAACCAGTTTTATTAGATTTTTCCATTTCACACGAAAAATCTAATGTACGCACCCTATAAACAGCATGTCTAATTTGTGAAGTCTTGATTAAATGCTACGACTTGAATAAAGGATTTATTTATTTCAGGGTTCATGATGACAGCAGCCCTCCTGTGTCTCCTCTTTACTGGCCCAGTGCTGCTGGTGGCTGCCAGCCCAGTTTCTAAACGCCACAATGGGACAGTACCAGTACCTGTGGTGCTGTGGCATGGAATGGGTGAGTGCCTGTGCTTTACATTTTTAGAAAGGAAAGGATTTAGAAAACAAAATGAAATCAGAACAAATTTCAATCCAAGCTCCATCTATATTTGTGTGTGTGTGTGTGAAGCTTTTAGGTTTACAGTTTAAATTGTAGACTCACGGTAACTTAATACTGTTTGTATCATTTTGTGTCAACTCCTTATTGAAGGCATATTATTAAATGCTGTTTTTTGAGACATTTGAAAGATTTTCAGGGGAAGTACCAAAAACACCTACTGGTTGATCAACAGTGTCTCTGACGTATCTGTTTCTCTGGTCTTATCAGCTGATACGACTCCACCTGTGTTTGTCTTTTAAAGGTTTAATATGTAAGAATTACGTATTGTGCATTCATCAGCAGAAGAACATCCTGTGCTCTGACTAGCTCTCAGATTTCTCTTACCTGTATAACAGGTGTTAATGAATGCTAGAATTAGTATTTAACAAAAAGGGTTAATTCATCTGTCATCAAGTAGATGATGCTGTACAACTTTGTGGGAACTATTTTCAACAGCGCATTGATTCACATTTTAGTGACTGCAGTCACATGCATGTGTGAAGTTGTTCTCTTAATAACAACAACGAACAGATGCTTTTCTAAGTATGTGGAATGCTATGAAAGTAAGTCTTTATGTGTGCTTTAGGTGACAACTGCTGCAACCCTCTCAGCATGGGAGAAATAAAGAAGATGATTGAAGAGGAGATCCCTGACATCTATGTCCTCTCATTGATGATTGGAAAGAATGTCATTGAGGTACTTCAAATTATTTAATTTTTAAAATGCAATGTATTCTCTGATCAATGCCAGAGCTGCTATGAAGGAAACTCTCAGCTTTGTCTGTTATTGAGTGATGGAAAACTAAGGATCTGTACTTTTGCCTTTTTTTATTTTTCTCCTTTTCTGTTTCTGGTCTGTGTTATGTCAAGGTTCCCCCTAGACCAGGGCATATCATCTGCACATGCATTTTGTAATATAACTTAATTAGCTCTGTTAAATTTGCAGTATCAGTCAAAAGTTTTGGAACATTGTCTTATTTAAGTGAAAGAAAATGCGTCCAAACGTTTTGTGCTGTATATACTACAGTATGTAAACTGTATAATGCTCTTCTGAATGTATCCACTGTCCTCAGGGTGAAAATCAGGTACTCCAAAAATGCTCAATACATAAGATGTGTCACAATATGCAGCGAATAATTTAAATATTTAAATTTTAATATAGAAATACAAGTTATGCTGGTAAGCAGCAGTGATAGATGTTCTGTTTGATACATATTTGGACTGCTAGCAGCAATAGCAGGAAAAATAGCTCCTGCACTATTTCAGTGTGATATTTGAGTGTTAATCTTCTTAGCAACCTCCATGATCCTTGAGCTTCTCTACTTCTCCATCACGATTAGTCATGAACAGACTAGTGTTTGTTTTTTCAAAATGACTGCCACGTTTTAAACTTTTCATATGTATTCCTTGAAGGACACAGAAAATGGGTTTTTCATGGATGTCAATGACCAGGTGTCGATGGTTTGCAGTCAACTGGCTCAGAACCCAAAGCTGAAGGAAGGATATAATGCTATGGGCTTCTCCCAGGGGGGTCAGTTTCTGTAAGTAACCACAGCTTTTCCTTTTGAAGGGTCGGTAGGTAAATATGGTAGAACATCAACATTGTTCTCATCCAATTCTACTTCAGTGTAAATTAGTCAAAAGATATTGTCATTTTATGTTCAAAATGTTAAATAAGGACTCACTTTGACTCCTCTTGGTTCTTCTCCCAACAGACGAGCTGTGGCTCAGCGTTGTCCCTCTCCACCGATGAAAAACCTGATTTCCGTCGGTGGCCAGCATCAAGGTAACACAACCACCCTGCCTCCTGTTCCAGAGCTAAAATTACAGTTTGAGTTGGTGTTTCTGATTCTCCAGCAGGTTGACTTTGCTTTGTCACTATCCTGCTTGTCCAGATTTTCATTTCTGAGTACATTTTTCAGAACTTTTTGACCTTTTGAAGGCAGTGTAAATGTGAATCACCGTTATTTCAAATTGTCTCAAGTATCAGTAAGTTCCATCTTTGTTTTTGCATCCTCAGGAGTGTATGGCCTGCCTAGGTGTCCTGGAGAGAGTTCCCACATCTGTGACATAATACGCCACGCTCTGAACTATGAGGCTTACACTGACTGGGTCCAAAAACAGTGAGTTAACTCAAGCTGCCTCTCCAACTGATCCATTGCTAAGCGATTTTGGTATTGCTGTTATTGTTTTTGCAGCCTTGTGTTGCATGCTGCAACAACCATTGGTCAGCCTTCTCTGAAAATGTCAATCCATGTCTGACTGAATGTTGTTCATATCAGCCTCGTGCAGGCCCAGTACTGGCATGACCCCTTAAATGATGGACTGTACAAGATGAAAAGCCTCTTCCTGGCTGACATCAATCAGGAGAGGGTCAGTATGTTGCTGCTTCTACAACAGGAGACAAGAAAAACTATTTATGAAAAAAACAAAATGGTTATACTGATTAACCCAGTTGTGAATACAGTATAATTTTAATGTTAAAAAACATTCACATTGGTATTTTCTCCAGAGCTTTCAACTTCATTATTGGTGATGGAGAAAATTATGGTCAGACTTTGAGATGTCGTAGAATCTCCAGAAGAAATAAATGAAAAGATTTGATACCGCATTCTGATAAGTTGCCCAGTAGAGAGGGTTGGAACTTATAGCTTAATTACTGGTTAAGAAAGGCGACTCCCATCCATGGGAGTAGCTCAGTCCATGGGTGACGTGGTTCGTGAAGCAGAGGTGACCCGTTTAAGACCAGCGTGGACCACAGTGTGGACTGGTAGCTGGATAAAGTAGTGTTATCGCCCCTTGCCTGACCCATATCCTGTTACTCAACAATGGTTTGTTAAAAAATTGTGGAAAGGTTGAACAAAGTGGACAAAATCTAGTTTGAGTCGGTGATGTCCATGTTTCTGCTTTCTAGGCTGTAAATGAGACGTATAAGAAGAATCTTCAGTTACTGGAGAACTTTGTCATGGTCAAGTTCCTGCGGGACTCAGTTGTGGATCCTGTCGATTCAGAGGTGACTCACAACAGTCACACTTCAACCTGCTGTGTATAGAAAGTGTGTTTATAAGAGAGGCAACAACTCAAAACTTGTGTGGTTCTTCCTGTAGTGGTTTGGCTTCTTGAAAACCGGCCAGGCCAAAGAGACTGAAAGGCTGCAGGAGAGTGTTCTCTACAAAGAGGTAACAGTTCAGACATGGAGCGTCTCTCCAGGATGTCTTTTTGTGTGTACATGAGTTTGATGTGGGGTGGGGGTGTTCATATTCATGTAATATTTGATCTAATGAGTGTTTAAATCAGGGTTAAATAACTTACACTTGTTCTGCCGAAAAGTCATATTTGCACAAGATAAAACTAAAAACTTTAAACAAATAAAGCCCGAGAATGTTTTGGAGTGATAGCAAAACCACAGTTAAAGGAACATTCCATGAATTTTACACAAACTGCATCATGTAGAAAATGTTTGTACAGTGCCGCAGTTCTTTATTGGAGCCAATGGTTTGAGGAAATATGCAGTTTCACCCACATAAAAGTACAGATGTCACACTGTGTCGGTACTTTTGTTGAAGTTCCAAATTTTCACCAACCTTTATTGGATTAAAATTATGAAAAGCAGTAAATCTCAAGATTTCAGGTTCTTCAGATAATGATTCCATTATTGGAACATCTGCTGCAATATTTAGGACTACTTTTTAGAAACTCAGCGTTTGGGTAATACATCTAATTTTAAGTCTGAATTGTCTTCATGCAGGATCGTCTGGGTCTGGCTGCCATGGACAAAGCTGGAAAGCTGGTTTTTCTGGCAACAGATGGAGATCACCTCCAGTTCACTAAGGAGTGGTTCACTGCAAAACTGCTCCCATACTTGAAGAACCCTGATGGTTCAACATCTCAGCAATTTACAAGCAAAAAAGGTTTCTTTGCTGATGTATTATAACAAACATTACACAGTTCGTCTTACACTGGTCATATGTAGCATGGTGATTCACTTCTGGTAAGTCCAATTTTAGCAGCTAATTTACTTGTCATGACTGCTGTTTTACAAACACTGAATGCTTGGTATTCTTTCTAGTCGGCTGTTCAGACCGGGTCAAATTGTATTTACAAGTAAACCGAAATGTTGTTTCTAAACTGTATATATTTAACCCAAATAAAGAAAAGCAGATGCTTTATTTCAAATTGTTTAATGTTTTCTTCAGTATTATCGAGCATAATTCTGATTTTGGACCCAAAACAAAAAAGAGGTAAGAGAAAAAGAGACGATGTCAAAGAAAATTGAGCAAAGAGTTTACAGCTTCTAGAGCTTTAGGTAACAGATGCAGACAGAACTTAGAGCGAGGGGAGAGTTCATGGTTGGGCTCAGACTACTTAATCATGTCTGTAGAAACTACAACACATTTCCAATCTTGAAACTAAGGTGAAGCGGTCCACAACACAACTGTGTCCTTCAGGCTCTTCCCCTTTGTACCAACATCTCTTGGTGCTCGCTGACATTTTCTTTACATGTCTCTAAATGGAATGTTGTTCTCAGAATGTCCTATGTGTGGCTTTAATGGAAAGCATATGGAATGATCATTTTAATGCATAATTACAACAAATCAACTGTTGTGACAACTTTTTAGTCCTATTTATGTGACAACTTCTCTTTATCCACTAAAAATTAGTATTATTCAACATCAGCAGATGAGATATGGGTGCCATTTTTCTTTGAAACAGCTGACAAGTGCTTTACCGTGGAATTGCATATTATGGAAGATAACCGTATAAGGTCAAGACTTAAATGCACCAGCCCCTCCTAACCACAAAGAAGAAAACGAAAAGCAGCAGCAGCCTGAAGCATTGTGATTGGCTGCGGTGAAATCGGTATTCCATGTTGGCTTTTCTACATATCAAAATTTTGTTTATCATCCAGACACATCAAATAGTTGCTAGCATCCCAGCTATTGGCAAAACCCATGGCGGTGTCTGAAAAGTACGGACAGGAAAAACCAAGCTGCTCCCTGCTGATTGGCTAGAGGATTTGCTCCTGATAAAAATGGGCAGTCCTCTCATTGGCTTAGAGACGGGACTGCTTAAGCTGTAATTGGCTAGTAAAGGAGAAGTGAGTCAGACAACACATGAAGTCCAAATCATTCTACAGTGCGAGGGTTAGCTGGTGGGGTGGTGGATCAGTCAGGAAGGCGTTTGCAAAGATGGGGTGTGTCAAGGAAGGGTGGCCATGTCGTCTGCTGTCCCCGTCTATCCTGCCATCTCCATTACGTTGGTAACAAACTTGGAGCCATCCCATGTTGTCTTGTACTGCTCAGGAATAGCATGTTCCACCTAAAACAGGAAGAGAAAGACAGCACTGAAATGTAGATTTTACAAAAGAAAAAAAGTGTGGCAGTGATTTTCAGCTAGTACTGTCATCCCAGCAGCTTAGATCATGATGCATCAGGCTTTGGACAATTTATTGTACTTGGATCATTTGATGTTGGTTTTATTCATTTCGTGTGATTTTTTAACAATTAAAAACATAGAATACCACCAGCTTGCTTCATTCTTCTCTTCCAACAGGATACTCACAAAATCATTGTCTTTGGGTACAAGGATGTTCATCTCTGAGCTCTTGGCGGTGACGATCTCACAGTTCAGTGACTCTTCGCTCAGGTAGACATGGCACCCATCAGTTTTGTTGATGGAGATAGTGGGGACCTTGCCAGTGGTCTACATAAGACATTATATTAAATTAATACAGGTGATGGCAGCTAATCAATATGAGGAGAAACATTGGACTTTATTTGTACTGTATCTAATGGAATGGGGCTTAGGTGTCAGCAGTGTTGTGAACTTATCAAGAGGTCCATGGCTCGAGGTGGGGGGGGCTGACCCTGCTCCTCAGGGACAGGTCAAATGCAGAGAAAAAAATTTCACGACATTTTACTGTGTATGATTGTGACAGTAAAGCTTCTTCTAATGGAACACGTTTTTCTGTACTTTCAAGCTCTTGGCAAAGGACAACATTAAACTGGATCTGCTCCACGGCCCCGAACTGAAAGGCTGCTCTAATTTCATGAATATAAAGCAGCATGTTTGTCATAAGGAACAGGGTGTCTTCCTCTTGTTGTTTTGCACAATGAAAAAGAAAAAGTATTCTACTCTAGTGGTTCCCACCAACACCTACTTCACGTGGTACAGACTTTCAATTTGATGAGTGACCAAAATCCAAAGCAAACAATGGATTGTGGTTTGACAAAAAGAGGTCTTGGTCCAAAATTATACCTAACCACTGTTTAGTCTCTGTCTAGTGTTAAAGCACATTTTATGAATGGCTTGGGCTTTCTAAATAGTAACAGTTGATCAACCACCATGTCCATCACCGGTGTGATATTTAACTGATGTGTGCGTGTGTGTTTCTGAGGAGTTGGATTTAAAACAGTATTTTAATATAACACATTGAATGCTGTACACACCTGGAGTTTGACATCCTTGCAGTTGATGATGTCTACCATGCTGACAACATCAGAAAACACCACAGCCATTTTTTTACAGTTGTCTGATGGAGAGAAAAAAAAACCCCAGTTCATTTATGGTAGATATGGATGTGCAAGCCATCCATAGTACAAACATAGTACAATTTTCTCACAACTTCCAACATTTTCCCTCAGACCTTCAACTCACCTGCACTCCTTGAGGAACTACTCCTTTGCCTGACTTAGTTTGACTCAATCTAAACCTTTGACAGTGTTGTTCTTACCAAGAGTAATGGAGTTTATTTTGCCGTTGACCTGAAGGACACTATTGGAGCAGTTGTAAACATAAGCCACTTGTTTCAGCTCTGGGTCGTTGATGGCCAGGTCCGACACTCCGTTTTGGTACTCCTGCAAGAAAAAAAAGGTGCAAACATGTTAAGAGACTACAACCCAATGCGGACAGCATCTTCATTACGGACCTGGTACATCGTCATTCTGCATGAACTCAGTGAAGGGGTGGGGGCATAAAGTTTGTTCCTGATAAAAAGTTTGATGTCTTCCAATGACTTGTTGAAATCTTTTTCTTACACAACTCGGTCCAGCTCATGGAGTCCTTTTTTTCCCCTTCTACACCCTTTCTTTAACAGATGAACCTGCATCTTAATACACACAAACTATCTTTGAACTGGACTGCCTGAACAACTTACCACTCTCCACTTCTTGCCATCCAACTCCAACACAGGGGACTTTTTGGAGGCTGATGCGGTGGGGGCAGCTGGTCGAGGGGCAGAGGTGAAAGGTTTTGGTCCTGAAATTCCAGGAACACCCTTAGCCCTCAGGTTAGGATTCTTGTGAGTCTTCTTGTCGTCACTCACATGTTTCAGGCCTGGAATTGTTAAAGAAAATAGAAAACATTATTGCATGAGTTTCACATGTATCTCAGGTAGGCTAGTAGAAGATAAGGTAATAATCAATCCACTTCCATTACTAAACTTCACGGGAAAAAAACTTTTTATGTTGCTGCAAGTATTTGACAGTAAATTCTGTGAGTAATAATTAGGTTTTATTTAGATTAACATCTGACACTGGTCACTCATATTACCAACCCTTTGTGATGAGAAATCCCTGGTTGATGGAAGCAAACAAAGCGCTACGGTCTTCAGAACTGCCACTGCTGTCACAGGGTCCGCCAATGTCCATGGGGGGAGGAGGTGGTCCAGGGGGAGGTGGAGGGGGGCATCCTCCAACAGGGGCACTGGGGGTAGTTGCCGAGGCTACGGAGCCCTAGGGTAGGCAGAAAATCAGAAATGCTGTAAGGACAGAAGCTCTGTTTATAGAACTGTTAAAAAATTAAATATCAAAAATATCAATTCTTCTGATGTTCACGGACAAGCTCTGCCAGACTGTTCCCTAACCCATTGAATAACATCATTGAGTTAATAAACGTGGATAATCTTGAGCATTTTACTGAGAGGCTGTCTAGAAACAGATTTTGGGGGCTTTTTATTGGGAATCACCTGTGAATACAGAAATCTTCAACAGAAAAAGTAAAAACAAAAGACAACAGAGGACTCACAGTTTTGCTCCAGCTCAGTCCGGTGGTGTGGTGCTTTTTGATGTACAACTGCAGCTCAGCCCAGATGTTGATATAGGCCTTCACCCACTCCACATGTGTCTTGTCCCTGTGACAAACAAACAGGGTTTCCTGCTGAATATGTTTTTGCATTCATTTTTTCCCCTCTTGTAGTTTCTGGTTTTCTTTCACCATCTGTGTCTTCAGGTAAAATCTCAATGATCCATCACATAAGAAAGAAGAAGCAGACATGATTTACTGTAGTTAGAACAAAACACGGATCCAAATCCCGTTCACTATGGCTATGATATTTGTATTTATGCAACTGACAAAACTGGAAAAAATAGCAGTTTTTGTGCAACTCAGCATGAACAGATTGGTTGGGATAGCTTGACTGCAACTCCAAAGTGTGCTCATAAAACATAAGCCCTTTGACTTCAGGCCTAAACAGAGGAAGCACCAGCACATGTCAATGTGTCGGTGCCTCGCTGACTCAGTAAAACTTAACTTAAAGAGCCTTGAGGAAGGAAAGATTGAAATCAGATGGGTTGAGACATCTGCTTGGCTGCAAAGTTCAACTTAACATTTGGAACAAATGATGTAGGAAACGCAATGAAGCTTCACGTACTTTTCCTTGTAATCCTTGAGCACACGGTTGGTGTAGAACATAGCAGAATCCTGCATTTCTTTAACATACGGGCCTGGTTTAGGAACCTGAAACAATTGAAAAATAGAATAACGTCTACTGATTCAACTGGCTTTCATATTTAGCCACACAAACTTTAAAAGGTAGGAGAATTAATGTATATACTGTACACATTTATAAAAATGTAGAACAATTCCATTAATCTGGTTACTGCAGTAGAAAATGTGACTAAAGCAATCAGGTCATCACAAGCTATGTTAATGAAATATTTCAAATATGAGTCGATTTACAAATCATAAATGCATCCTTTCGTGTTTGAAGCCTGCTTATGTCATTCATTCAAATTTTTTTAAAAAAAGTGAATAATGGCAACTATCGCAGTGAAGCTCTGTTGCTGGTGGCCATGAGTCAGCCAAGAAACTGTTCATGCTAATGGTGGAATCAAAGAAAGCAACAATGCCCATCATTCACTCCATTTATCTGTTATACAGTTTCATTTTGTGTCTCACCACAGCAGGCCATCCCAGGGCGGCCACGCTCTCATTCACAGCGGAGAGATGGTTGAAAAATGGAGAGGTGCGGTTCTTCTCGTGGAACTCCTGCACCTGTCCGATGACTTTGGACATTGGCTGCAGGATTGTCTTCCAAACTGCCTGTAAAAAGAAAGACATGGACTTTTTCGTCAGTCTGAAGACTTTTAGACAAAAACACAACAACAACAAAAAAAAGTTCTTAATATCAACTTTCTTACACAATCAACAACTTAGAATATTTGACTTAAGACATTTATTGAATGCAATGGAAATCCACAGGTTGTTAACGACAAGACCAAGGAATTATAAAATGTTAATTTGATTTGCTTTTGTGCTACAAGTTTCTGAAGTTGAACAACCTCATTTCAGAAAAACTGATCTGCTCATCATTTTTCCAAATATCAACAAATGAAACAAGCTGCACATGTACGTGTTGACTGGGGAGGCAGAGCTACTGTTTAGCAACAGGAAGGCCTTTAACAAATGAGCACCCAATAAACAACAAAAAAAAACATGTCATTTTAAAACCTTCCCCCAGTGTCATCATTTTATTCCCCCGATAATTAAATACTGTCTGAACGCATTCAAGAAATATACTGCAATTATACCATCAACGAGATCCAACAGTGATAGTAAAACATGGACATCATTGAACAGCGCCTCCAGAGTCGATAGAAATATTATAATTTTAAGTGAACAAATGCTGACAGGAAACAAGGAACAAAGAAAACACCATCACAGAAACTCCTACTTAGAGGTTTGCTGTAGTGATGAGACTTTGAGAAGGAAAATGTAAATTAAATCCATTTTGGTGTGCCCATCTTTTCCTTAAACTAATGACACTGATTATTAGTACCTGTTTGGTACAACTGCATCAACATACACCAGACTTGTACAATACCAGACTTTTGTGGAACATTCATGAGGTGTATTTGACTCACGTCACTGGGCTTCTTGCAGTTCGACGCAGTTACGAGGATCTGTCTTTGACAGTCAAATGCCTGCTTCATCATATCCGCCTGTGAGGGAGGAAAGAGGAGCGCAACACATCTTGACACATGTATGAAGAACAAAACATCAACCTGGGTTTTGTCATGCTTTTGTCATTTGTGCTACAATTTGACAAAACAATAAAACGTTGTCAATGTTGGGGCATTAATGACACCCTCAAGCAAGAGCCAAGTTTGGTCAGGTTATGTAATTATCCAAATTTTACAAGAAAAAAAAAATACTGTACTTAATGAGCAGTACCCATGACATGTCATAATGATACTTTCTTTGTAGTGAATGTTTAAAAACACCAAGAGTGTTGATGCTTTCACGGGTGGATCAGCAGGAAATAAATTACAAATTAGGATAAAAACTGACATACATGTTTCTGGACATCCCCTCCGATCTTCTGGCTCAGTGTCAGGTATTGTGCCACAGCCCCTTTAACGATCTCATCATAGGCCTCCACATAAGCCGATACAGCTAACAAATAAGAATAAGGCATTACAGTGGGTCATATATTGTAGCAAACGTAGAATCATTCCATTATAATGATACTCGATCATTACCGCCACCAGCTGAATCTCCAGCGCCGCCTCCAGGGGATGACATGCCCTCCAAGCGACAGACGGCCACCTCCAGCCTCTGCACCAGACTTGCTAACTCAGCCATACCTGAGCCAGGAACAAGCGTGCAAACAAAATACATTTTGCAGTGTTCGATTTTTTTTGAAAGATTTCTAAATACTATGGTCCAACAATTCAGGTTAAAAAGGTCATAAAATTAAACTTTGAACACTTAATCTTTTTGTAACCTGTCTGATTTTTGCTGACCCAAGTCTTGAAAATAATGTGATAAACAAAAATGCACAGCACAGAGAAACTTGAATGACTTACTTGAAATTGAAGTAGTAAGACATTTTATGTGCACACGTAAACAATGAAAGTAACTAAAATTGCATGTCCTCCAGAACTTCTAGAATTGGGGGAAAAAAAGACAAGCCTTTTGTCCTTGCAGTGAAAGCCACTCACTTCCACTTCCAGAGAAGAAGAGTCTGTTAGTAAGCGGGTCTGGACTTGAGTAGAAGGTGTGTACATACTGTGCTGCCACAGACTCAGAATACAGACATGCATATGCTTATGTCACAACAAAATAATTTCAAACTTTAACAATAGCAGCTATACTATAATAACTAGTAGTAGTCAGTGTGCAAACATGCAATGTAACAGATTACTTACAGAACTCACCTATTATCAATCTAGGTCGAGCATGATCTCATACTTGACACCAAAGGCTAACATTACATAAGATCGCAGTAACCCGACACTGCTCTCATTGTGTGACAGATTCCAGTCTGATGGCACCTGGCAGTCAATGAATGGAGGCACACAGACCTCTCTCACCAATGAGTCAACACAAGACCAACCAGCCGCTACACCATCTCACTTTCACAACACAGGCAACAACCTAAACTCTTAAATGTCTACTGACAGGTAGTGCTTAACATTTTAGGATGATTAAAAAAAAAAAAGTTACCTTCCAAATATGTTTTTGTTCCTAGGGAGGAATCTTGCCCGATATGACTCACTGATACGAGTGCTAAAGTAAATAAGACCATTGTGACGTAGGTTATGTATTATGTTATTTCAAAGACTATTAAAAATAGCCATATCAATCGGGCCATGTAAGAAAACATTGAGGGAATGATAGTGGCCAAGTGCTCTGTTCCGACAGCAGACTTTGAAGTCATTTTGGAACGTAACAGTTAAGTTATAAGTTTACTTAAGATGCATGTTAAGTCAGAGAATGGACACAACTCTTCTATCTATAAACTAAAATGCCTAAATGTTCAGAGTCAATTGGCAATTATAGTTTAACTGCAGCTACCAGAGTTCAACATACTTCCTGGTTGTTCCAGAGACTCAACAACAACACAGGAAGGGAGTGTCTCCACAGGGAAAATGTTTGCAGTAATACACTACAAAAAAGAAACACCCAAAGGTGACACATTTTTTTAAAAAAAGGGACATTGAAGGAACTGAAGATGATATATCACACTGAGCAACCAAGTAAAATACATAGATAAAAATTTTATTTAAGGCACAATGATTTGGTATTGTTAACATTTGTGTAAAAGCTCAGTGAAGTAAGATTGCAGTTTACAAGATACACTACAGACAACTATATCCCTCATCAATTTGTCGCTTAATATGACTTCTCTGAACCTACTGGCTTTCTTGCTTAGTTTATTTTCTGTTCAAAAGTGCCCCCAACAGATCGCCACCTTGTCGTGGTCGGTGGGCTTGAATGCCTCAGAGACCCCTAGAGCTATGCTGGCGGGAAATCCGTCTCTTGGTAGGGCCACCCATGCCGGACAGGTCAAAGGGTAGAGAACTGACGAAGTGCGATCCACCGGTCCTCCAGGTTAGGGGGTTGGGCACAGGGCTAACAACTCTGTCCCGTAAAACAAGCATGTTACGGAAACGGCAACGAAGAAAATCAACACTCCTGGGTGTGACGGGCTTTCAGAGTCATCGCAAGTTACTCGTATGAATGACAGTGGTGAAAGCCGAAAGGAAGCCACTGACAGGAAAATGGAAGTCATGAGCATCAAATCCAAGAGAAGAAGAGGATTCTGGAAAGTGCGGACCATGTACGGGACAGGAAAGCTGGCACAGGTCACAGCTGAGATGAGACGTTCCAACCTGCATGTCCTGGGAATTAGCGAGAGCAGATGAACAGGATCAGGCAGGCGCAAAACCATCACAGGAGAGACAGCACTATACTCGGGAAGAGAAGACGACCAGCACCACGAGGGGGTAGCCATCATCCTCAGGAAAGGCCTGGAGAAGAGTCTGATCAAGTGGAAGCCAATCAACAGCAGGATGATGAGATCAAGATTTGAAAGGGAGACACGTCAACGCAAACATCATCCAGTGTTATGCACCAACAAATGGCAGTGAAGACACCAGTAAGGACGCCTTCTATGAGCAACTGCAGGCAGAACTGGAGAACACACCGTATCACGAGATGAAGATTGTGATGGGAGACCTCAATGCCAAAGTTGGAAAGGAGAACTATGGGAGAGCCATGGGGAGAGAAGGATATGGCACCATGAATGACAACGGAGAGAGGATGCTGGACATCTGCACCACCTATGATATTGTCATTGGAGGGACACTCTTCCCACACTGAGACATTCACAAACTGACCTGGTACTCCCCCAATGGAAGAGACAAGAACCAGATCGACTACTTGATGATTAACGGTATGTGGAGGCGATCTCTGCTAGATGTCCGAGTGAGAAGAGGACCTGACGTGGGAAGTGACCACCACCTTGTCACCGCAGCACTTAAGTTGAAGCTGAGGAGGATCAGAGCCAATCCAAGGGGAAGACAGCAATATAATGTGGAAAAACTGCGGGACCACAAAGTGAGGAGTGCCTTCATCCTACAGCTAAAGAACCGTTTCCAGGTGCTAGCAGAAGCAGAAGATCAGACACAGCCAGACACAGGAAGCATCAATGTCAAGTGGCAGCAGTTCAAGACAGTATACCAGCAGACCTGTGAAGCCTGCCTTGGGACCAAGCAGAGGAAGAGGAAGGAGTGGATCACTGAGAATACCTGGCAAGCCATTGAAAACAGAAGAACCCTCAAGAAGAAAGTCGTTGAGGCCAAATCAGAGCAGTTGAAAGAGAGATACATGCAACAGTACAGGGAGGCGAACAGAGCAGTGAAAAGGATGACAAGAGCAGACAAGAGGAAACACAGACAACCTTGCAAGCCAGGCAGAAGATGCGGCAAGCAGAGGAGAGCAAAGCAGGGTGTACAAGATCACCAAGATGGTATACGGCAGGTACAGAGGACGAACTGATGCACCCATCATGAACAAACAGGGACGACCACTCACGACAGAAGCTGAGCAAGACGCACGATGGACAGAACACTTCAGCGAGGTCCTGAACAGACCACCACCACCAAGAGAGGCAAATATACAGGAGGCGGAGACAGACCTTGAAGTTGACACTGAACCACCTGGAAAAGAGGAAATCATTAAAACCATCAAGTCCCTCAAAAACCGAAAATCTCCTGGACAAGACCTCAGTGCAGAACTCTTTAAAACAGATCCACAGTTAGCAGCAGACCAGCTATGGCCAATCTTTAAGAACATCTGGGAGGTGAAGAAACTACCCGATGACTGGACAGAGGGAGTCATTGTAAAGATCCCAAAGAAAGGCGCCCTCAACAACTGCAACAACTGGCGAGGAATCACCCTACTGTCCGTTCCCAGCAAGATCCTGGCCAAGATCATCATCCAGTGTATCGCCGACATAGTGGACCAACAACTGAGAACAAAGCAGGCAGGGTTCCGGAAAGGAAAGGGATGCACAGACCAGATCTTCACATTGCGGAACATCATAGAGCAGTGCACAGAATGGCAAAGACAACGCTATATCAACTTCGTAGACTTTGAGAAGGCTTTCGACAGCATGCACCGGGAAAGTCTCTGGCCCATCCTCCGAAGCTACGGAATATCACAGCAGATAGTCGACGTCATCAAAAGTTTTTACAGCAGCTTCACATGCAGAGTAGGCAACAGTGGCACCACCTTTGAAGTGAAGACCGGCGTCAGACAAGGTTGTACAATGTCAGCGCTTCTCTTCAACATGACCATCGACTGGGTGATGAGACATACAACAGAAGACAAGTCACGTGGCATCAGGTGGACCTTCTTCTCGGTGCTGGAAGACCTCGACTTCGCAGATGATCTGGCCCTAGTCTCCCATACCCACCAACACATGCAGGATAAGACAACCCGACTTAGCACTTACGCACACCAAGTGGGCATGAAGATCAACAAGAAGAAGACAGAAGTGATGCTGCTGAACGTTTCCAACCCAGCACCAGTTCAAGTGAACGGAGAAGACCTGCCAACAACTGAGGAGTTTACTTACCTTGGCAGCACAGTCAGGCATGATATAAGAGCGGGTAGTGACATCAGGAACCATCTCAACAAAGCCAGAAACACCTTCCGTATGCTGAACAACGTGTGGAGGTCCTCCCAGTACAGCACCAAGACCAAGCTGAAGATTTACCAGAGCTGTGTACTGTCCACCCTACTCTACGTCTCTGAGTCTCTGAGTGTTGGAGGATGACAGAACGATATCACCAAACTGTCAGTCTTCCACACCAAGAACCTCAGGAGAATCCTGCGTATCTTCTGGCCTAACACAATCTCCAACCAACAACTACTAGCCCGCTGCAAGCAAGAGAGCATGGAGACCATCATCATGCGGAGGCGATGGAGATGGATTGGACACGTCATGAGGAAAGAGCAGGACAGTATCACCCACACAGCCCTTCATTGGACGCCAGAGGGGAAGCACGGAAGAGGAAGGCCTAGAAACACCTGGCGCCGGACTGTGGAGGCGGAGCTCAAGAACATGCACCAGACGTGGGGTACCGTCCAGAAGCTGGCCCAAAACCGACAGGCATGGCGATCCTTCGTTGCTGCCCTACGTGCCACACGGCATAATGGGCATGAGTAATGAGTAATTCTCGAAAGTCCACCAAAGTGGTCACATACGTTCAAGCCAAGTGCAGACCATACAAGTCAAAGCAGAAACAATGTTCCAGAGACATGTAGGCAGAAAATGTGGTGACGTGCGCTAGGAAATCATGCCTTTCATAATATTTTCCTTAGATATTAATTTTATAAAAAGGCAAGATGAATAGGACTAGGGCTGAAAAACATTAGCAGTGGAGTTTATTCTCAAAATCCATGACACAACCATATTGTCCTTCCATATTGTATCCAAATCCGGAGCTGACAGGATCTTCCTATAAATGTACTCCATAATTCATAACAGGTAACATAAAAAAAGGAGAATAAACATTTTCAAAGCTAGAAAAGAATGAATCATTTTAATGACTGAGGTCAGTGGACCAACTAGATTACATTTATGAAAAAAAAAGCTCTGTACTGTGCAAGGCGTGTTAGTTTTGGCCTTCAGGAACTAACCACTAACACAATGCAGTCAAATCCAATGTATTGCTCTGCATTGAAGTTTGATGGCCTCACTCTTCAATTAAACTCCGGCAACTGTATTAATACGTACATAGGAGGATATGTAGCTGAAATGTTCTCCATAAGGCACGTCAGGATGCAGGGACAGTGAAGTAGGTTAGGCCTGTGAGAGTGTGTTTCTGCCTAGGGCCAGTCATTCATGCATAGAGAAAGAGTTAAACACGCCTTCTTTGTGTTTGAAATGGATTTTTTTTTTAAATATACTATTCCTCGAAGCAACTTAAGCTGGCTGGAGTAATGCCAGTGAGCACCGACAGTCCTACTTCGGTGACCTGAAAGCTCCAAGATGTCAAGTTCAAGCCGCTGACGTTAATGAGATCACGGCAGCCTCCAGACGACCACAGACGCTAGCTAGGCTACAGCTACCTATGCTAGCTATCAGAAACGGAGGCTGTCGAGCAAATTCTACGATCACAGCCACTTCAGTCCCGCAGGGAACATATACCTACATACCAAATCCCATCTGAACAGATTTTGACAGCATGACTATGAACAAATTATTATACACATTTATTTTTGCTACATCAATTAGGAGATATTCTACGGGCATATAAAATGTGCAACACCACCATGAACGACGACGAGAGAACCTGCTGGTCTGCGCTATTAAAACATTCTTGACAACGTAGCAACATTATTCAAAATCATATTCAAACCCGTAAAATCAACAAGCTCCTTATTTTACTCTACCGTGTGTCTTCTGAGTGTTTCACCATTTCCGGGTTTGTTTTTTTTTGTCCTCTCACACGCCCCTCTCTGAGGCTGTTCTAGACTGATGAGAAAATTTGTTTCCATATTTGAATGAAACGTCACTCTTCTTTAAAAAAATAAGGAAATAGAGAAAATGTTCGAGGTTAAGCTTTGGGTTTCTTATTAGATGATAATTGGACCAGCTAACGGTTTAGCTAGGTCGGTTAGCCGGTTGTGTTAGCATCACACCGACTTCAATAAACAATATCGGAATTACTTCAAACCGCTGCGACAGGCTGCTTTGTCTTCGGATGGCATTTCAAGCAAAAGCAGAACTTTAAACGTAGTTTAAGCAGTTCAATTATTTCTAGGTCTACATGCAACTTACCTGCTGAACTGTCAAGCAGTGATTTGGTGTTATGTTTCGCTGTCGGAGTGTTCAGGCTTGCAGAACGGACCGAGCGTCGTCTTTCTTCCTGTCTGGATTTACCCAGCAGTCACCGCGCCGCGTTTCCGCCCTTGTCTGTGAAACTTATTCCTTTCCCATATATGGAGCGTGTGAGGCCGTGGAAAGCGGCTTCATGAGGAAAAGAAACTTGTTTTCTTCCTCATGTGATGTATAGGAAGATAGTGCAGCGGAGATGAGTCAACACAGAATTACTTTTCCCTTTGATCAGTAATCATCCTATTTCATCAAAACGAGTAATCATGATACAAATTTATATGTAGGTCTGCAGGGATCTGCTTTGTGCATGGAGCTTTAAAAAAAACAATGAAACGCCCTTGTGGTTCGCTATCTCGTCTCAACATGTTTCCTGAGCTGTTTCTCCTGTGGTATGAGGATACATGTAAATACACTCACTTAGCTGGAGATGCAGTCACAGCATTTTCCCCCATAGATATAATGTAAATATTCAAGTTACAACGAAAATCTACACCTCAGCAAGATGACTGATGCTTTATTTGGTTCAAATCAACTCATTACCACTGATACTTTGGAGATGTGATCGATTCACAAATATTCTGACCGGTGGCACATTGCATCTGATGAGGACTCTGGTGCGGCTCTTCTTCAATTTCCTCAGGCCTCAGGTGAAACATGCTGAGGACTCCTTACAGTTTGCCTACCAGGAAAAGGTCAGCGTGGAAGACGCCATCCTCCACATACTACACCGAGCCCATTCGCATCTGGACAAGGGGCACTGTGAGGATTCATTTTCTGGATTTTTCAAGTGCCTTTAACACCATCCAGCCCTGTATCCTACAGGAAAAACTCCTACAAATGCAAGTGGACCCCGGCCTGGTTGATTGAATCGAAGACTACCTCACCGACAGACCACAGTTTGTCAGGCTAAAGGACGCGGCCCAGCTCGGTGGTCGGGATGAAGCTGGACCCTCTGGCAACGGTGGAAGAGAACCTTGTTGTTACCAACAACCAGAAAAGCCTGAGAAGCCTGACCAGCCAGAGGCTGCACCTCCCAACATGCAGGACAAACAGACTTAAGAACTCGTTCATCTCCCGAGCCATTAAACTGCTCAACTCCTCTCTGGGGGAGGTGAAGAAGAAGAAAGTCCACACGAGAGCTGAGGGATTACACATACAATACTGCAAAAACTATAGACATTTCACTACACCCAGACTTAACTAGGCCTGTTTTTATTTCTATACCCATTTATGATTTTCTATTTGTATATTCTTGATGGGTTATTAGTCTTTCTGTTTGGTGTTGTACTACTTTCTATGTGCTGGTGCTTTCTGTGTGCTTTTTCTGTGTTTTGTGTACTTACTGTGCTGTGTGAGACAGAGAAATTAGCCACTGGGGCGGTAGAGCACTCGTCTTGAAGACAGAATCGCCCAGCCATTGGGGGTTCGGATCCCGCTCCCGCCAGACGGTGGGAGGTGTAGGCTCACCTCCCAGCCTCTGCCGAGGCGCCCTTGAGTAAGGCGCTGTCCCCGTAAAAGATGCTCATTGGGGCGCAACCCTCATCCGCGACCCGTCGCTCCACCTCCTTGTACCTCTGTATGTCCTCTCTCTGTATACTAATTGCATGCCTACAGGCCCCTAGTGTGTGTTGTGTTCAGGGGCCTGTAACCTGTAACCCCCGTGTGTAATTAACACATACTGTATATGTACATGTGTGGGTGAAGTGAAAAAGAATTTCCCCAAGAGGGACGAATAAAGGACTGATTATTATTATTATTATTATTATTATTAATTTCCCTGAAAAAAAAAATGTGGTCATTTTAAGCGTTATACCAGATACAACAGCCACAAATTGTATGACTTAACTGACACAGCTGGTTTTTATGGACTGCAAGCAAATGCAAAGTGAAATAAAGTCTTTTGAAAGGAATAGACAAAGGAGTACAAACCTACTCAGCACTGAAATATGGGTGTTTATTGACTCAAACAAATTTGAGCATTCACATATTTGTCTCACTGTTGTTTACTGACCTGATTTTTAACATTCTATTTTATCTAGTGACCCTGATATGTGATAGTGACACATAATTGCGGTCAATCACATTAGTTGGTGGGTTAACTTTAGTCAAGAAAAAAATAGTACCCTAAAGTACGATGGTAATGATTATAATGTTGAACATGTTTCATGCAAATTTAGGTGGAATAACTAAAAACATACCATCCTACATTTGGGCCTGGGGAGCAGAAGCCCCTGTCATGGTAACTACTTTAATTGGATTTGTCGTTGACCTTTCATTTGGTATAAGATTAAACTGCAATTACCCTCAGACAATGTTGCATGGTTTTTCTTACTTTGGGAATCAGGTATTCAGTATTTTAAGTTCCAGTGGAGAATAAAAATAAACAATATAAAGGACAAATTCAGTTTTCCCAAAAATTATAGGTTTTACTTCGAACAAAGTAAAATCAAACATCTCTTAAATGACTCTTGAACAAATGAAACATTTCATTTTAAATTACAGATTATCCAGGTGCATTAGGTCTGGAATTGAGGAACAGATCCCTCACTGAAACCTCAACGAAAACAATCTTCATTTAACACTTGCTTCCAATTTTCTCTGTCTCCATTCACAGTGTACTCAGTCAGAGTCAAGGTCAATCTACAATTCTTAAAAGTGACAAATGTTGGTAATGTAACAGGAATAATTTTAAATGTTGTGTTGAGATGGAAAAGAATTGTCCTTGACAGTTCTCACGGAGTTTCTGGAGAAACAATACATTTTTGAGTGTATCAACATCAAGTCCTGGTTATTACTTCATAACCCATCTTCTATGATGTGCAATAAAACAAAAAAGTTTTAAATATGTTTTTTAAACAAAATTTTACATAGTTAGCACTTGGGTGCACTGTATTTTAATTTGCCTCATACCAGGCCAAAGATTTCTATATTCAGCAAATCTGAATATCTAACAAAAATTCTTGGACCTGGATTGATGTGCACCAGGATCTTTGAACAAACTGGTGCAGCATGAGATGACGGAACAGTGAGAACGACATTAAATAAGTGATTGCTTTTTTCACATGGGTAACATACAGAATTTTCCTCATGGGGTACCTTGTTAACATTCACCAAAAGAAAAAGTGACTTGCAGATTAGATTCAAATGTAATCACATCTCAGTACAGACAGGTATGGGAACACCTGTGTTTTCTACTGACAGAAGGAACAGACGAAGCCTCAGGTGTTTTTTTTTGTCTCATCTGTGTTCTTTCAGCCTACATGAATGTAAAACTGATTTAATCCCACAAGACAATTTTTTTTCAGGATTTTTAAATTCATTCTGGACACACAACCCTGTTTTACATTCTAATTTTGTCTTAAATGTGCCACTCATAAAAATTTGTCTTTATTACATCCCGCTTCAAAGCGGTGATGTATTTTAATTGTCAGTGTTCGTGTGATCGTCCCTTAGTTCATTAGTCCACCAAATATCTTCGCAACCATTGCAGATAGATGAAATAAAAAAGCAGATTACTCAGGCAGCAAAGGGGGTGAAAAGAAGATCATGAACTTGACCTTGAGAAAACTACGTCAAGACCAAATTTCAACTTTTGTACTCTCAGGAACTGGATAAGATAGAAAGACGATGGAGGAGGCCAGTGTGAGTAAGACCATAGATCAAAGCTAGTGCTTTGATCTACCTATGCACTAGCTTTGATCTATGGTCAAAGCTAGTGCATAGCTTTAATCTACCGTAAAAGGTCAAAGCTATGCACTTGTCAGGTACTACTTTCAGGGTACCCTGATCTACCCTTCGCGGGATGTTGCAGTCTTTGACTGCCTTGTTTCTTTTTTGTGTGTCATCATTTCAAAATAGAACTGTAAGGACAAATGTATTCATTCTAATTTTATTCAAGGAAATTGCAACTGGTCAATGATTTTGCATTAAATCAATAAAATGACCAATTAGGATTAAAAACAATCCCATTTTAACGTCAATTAAACTCACACCATCCTTTTTTATCAAACCTGACATATATGTAACAAGTGTTGAGATGATTTTGGACAGGCTCTGCATTCACATTTGCTAAGATATTGTATATCCTTTGCTTACTAAAGTCAAGGAAATCTAGAGTGACATTCATTGAATGCAGTGAAGTCCTGTGTTTACAACTGAGCCTTCAATACAGCCATCACAGATCTCTAGTCCAAAATAATAAATGAAACAAAGTGCATCAACATTAAATCACAGCCTGCAGTTTGCATAAACAATTTAAAAAAACAATAAAGTGGTCATCAAAGTTCAAGCATGTGTTATGAGCTTCTCACTTTCCTCTTGGTTGAGAACAAACTCTTTAACGTTGTGTATTTTTGTTTGTTAAAGAAACTTAATTCACAAAATAAAATCTTCCAAGTAAGACAGCTTTTTCTTCCATGACACGTGTGAATAAACATAAAATCTGATCAGAAGAAACATGTGGATAATCCAGACATACACCTGACAAACAAACATGCAGGCAATCATTCCAGTATCTCGCTGCAACAGAAGCACAATCTGTCACTCTTCATGCACAGGTTTTTTTTTTTTTGGAGAAGGTTCCTTTGCCGTTAATAGCTGTGTTTTCAGTTACCACCTCAACACTGACAGAGTTGACCATTGAGTTTGAACGTGGCAGTGTTTGGTAGCATCATTGTAACCACGAACAGTGTAATTGTGTTTTTGTCAGTGTGCATGCATTTCTACATGAGGCAAGGTGTGAGCACATCAAGTGGCTGGTTTTTTCATATCAGTGAAGCCAAAGAACACTCAGGCTACTTCCTCTCTCACAGTCTCTAAACAATGTGTGCCATCAACAAGAAAGGTAACAATACATTCCTTATGTCCCCGTGTTAAATAAAAGTGTCTATGTTACATTTTTAAACCTTCCAAAACACAGTGTCAGTATTAGTTTCAGTAAAATGGCAGGATTCTTTTTCTCAGTATTGGCTCAGTGAGAGCAGGGACATATCAGTCCGGTGGTGGCATTTCTTTGACAGTGGGACAACATGTTTCCAGCATGTTTCTTCTCTCTCTCCCCTCCTAAATACAGGCATTACACAGTCTGTCATCATGGAGGAGAGGTGTGAGGTTTTCGTGTTGAAAGAATAACATAAGAAGAGTCGGTATAGTAAGGAACACATGAGTATGACAGCTGCAGGAAGTGTGTGTGTGTGTGTGTGTGTGTGTGTGTGTGTGTGTGTGTGTGTGTGTGTGTGTGTGTGTGTGTGTGTGTGTGTGTGCGCGCGCGCGCGTGCGTGCGTGCATGTGTGTGAGGGCAGCACGGAGCTCCCTCTTCCTCCCTCGCTATAGCAGCTCTTCTCTTTGCTTCTTGCCTCTGGCTGGGCCCTGACCATTCCTCAGAGAGCCATTTGGTCGCAGGAGATGCCCGCGCTCCTGCTCCGTCCACGGGACCCCACTGTGCCCCTCATCACTGTCCAAGTCAGAGTCTGAATGCATGAGGGCGGAGGAGGTGGGAGCAGGCATGGGTTTCAGACGGGCTGAGAGGCAGGTGGTGGTGGTGGTGGTGAGGAAGGGAGAGAAGCAGTGTGAAGTCAAAATGAGGCTGCGTCAAAGTTGTGCATAACAGGATACGTAAGCGTGCATTCATTAAGTGTCACTGATGATTTAACATTAAAATACAGTAGGAGCATGTGTAAATCACTTCTGTAAATGAAAATAAAAGTTAAAATAACAAAATATTAAAAGCAAAATTTCAAGGTACTATTTTATATGGTACTATTTTATATGAATACACCAGCCTTTAGCAGCACTTAAAGCATCCCACATCGCGTCAGGGGGTAGAAGGTAGCAGTGTGAAGTTTACGGACTTCTCATTTCTGTAACTTAACTTTCAAGTTGTTGAGGTTGTCCCACTGATTCGCTGCTGCTGACTTACTGGTTGTAGTGGGTGTGTGTGACTTACCAGCTCTCGGTGGCTGTAGCTCCAGACTGTCTTGCTCATCAGCTTCTAGGATTTTATATCGGCTTTTGCTTCTCCGCACTTTGCTCTTACGTCTTTCAGGAAAGTAAAAATCAGATATCAGTTTACTGTGAGGTAGTTCAGCAAGGCAAAGTAGCTTCAAAGACTTTATGGAATACAATACACAATATTATATATACTGTATTTATGGTATTTAATAATATTTTATTCTGTAAAAGTGCTCACCTTTTGCAGCAACACACCATCCCCCAAACAAATGTTGCTATGGCAACTACAATCGTAAAGGATGCAATTGTAACATATAGTACACTCCACTCTGAAAACACAAAAGTTTGTCATTACATAACGGAGTACAACGGAAGAGATTGCCTCATTGCAACAGACACTCACCACAGTTGCCCTCTCCATCTCCAAACTGAGCTCTGATGAAGTTCTCCATCCAAAAAGGGTGGCAGACACAGCGCCGTGTGAAGGAGTCACACTCACCATGACTCGAGCAGTTCAGCTGACAGACTGAGGAATGTGAGGCAGAAAGTTCAGTCGATGAAACTAGAGCTTTATATGGCAGCAAGTGAAGTCAAAGTGCAACAACATTCAATATGCATGTCACATAGAACTCTGAACGGTTTAGTGATTAGGAGATAATAAACATGACTCCCAAAGATGTAAAATAGTACATACAAATAAATAGCACACAAACAAATCCTTTAAAAGGCAAAAAAAAAGTCATCCACGTCTTATCGTTTTTTAGATGTAACTTTGAACTATATTCATCTGACACTCACTGACTGTGTCCACCCTTCGGGCCTTGTAGATAAGGAATTCATTCTGTTTGTGCAGCTTGTTTCTTAGGCCAAGTGCAATTCTGTGGCCAGACAGAGGAGGGCGCCCTGGGCCACCTGACACCAGGAAGACCAGACGAGTGCTTACGACAGAGGAGGAAGAGGTGTATCATTAGTAACACACACACTACCAGTCAAAAGTTTGGGCACAGCTTCTCATTTAATGGCTTCCTTTATTTTCATGACTATTTTATTGGAGATTCTCACTGAAGGCATCAAAACTATAAAGGAACACATATGGAACTAGGAAATAGGCAGTCACAGACTGCAACATCCCACGACACCCCTGAATTCAAAATTTTACTCCGACCTACTTTCATAGGTCAGGGTCATTTAATAAAAGCCCTATGATCCAACTAGTGCATACACTAGTGCATATGGAGAAGGCAGGTGTGAGTAAGACCATATATCAGAGCTAGTGCATAGGTAGATCAAAGCATTACCTTTGATCTAGGGTCTTACACTGACCTTCTCCCTCATCTGTCTATCCTATCCAGTTTCTGAGGGTACAAAAATTTAAATTTGACTGTAACCTACTATTCTTGTCCTATTTTCCTTCACTCTGTCATTCATCTCATCCAAAATCACCTTGAATAGGTTTAGATCAGGTGGTTCTCATTATTCTCTTTCTTGGTCAAAAAGGCCTCACACAGCCTGGATGTGTGTTTGATGCCCTTCTCCTGTTAGAAAATAAATGACGGTCCAAAATGCAAACCGAACGTGTCGCCGTGTCACTGCAGGACGCTGTGGTGGCCATGCTGACTCAGCGTTAACTGCAATTTTGAGTAAATCCCCAGCAGTGTCACCAGCAAAGCCACCCCACACCATCACACCTCCTGCTCCATGCTTCATGAGTTTGAATCTGGACTCATCAGTCCAAAGTTCCATTGGTCTAATGTCCATTGTTGTGTTGTGTCTCTTCACTTTGGGATGCATTCACAATTATTTACAATTTTCCAACTGACTGACTTTCAATTCCCAGAGAAATGATGGACTATCATTTCTCTTTAAAGAGCTGATTTCCACATAATATACATTCTAGCAGTTGCTCAATAGGGCTGTCACCAGTGTAACCAACTTGATTTCTGTACGACACAACTAATGGTTCCAAACCATAAAAAAAAAAAAAGAACTATGACAAGGAACACCTTTGAAATGGAAACCATTTCAGGTGACAATTCCTTAAACTCATTGAAGGAAGGCCAAGCTGGAAAGCTGTCATCAAAGCAAAGGGTGGCTACTTTGAGGAATCAAAAATATACAACAAACCTAGAGTCTTTCACATTTTTTTATTTTCTATTCCATATATCACGTTTCATAGTTTTGATGTCTTCAGTATCTACGTACAATGTAGAAAGTAAGAAAAAACTTTGAATGAGAAGGTGTGTTCCACCTTTTAACTAGCAAGGTAAACAAATATGAAAAAGCATACAGAAATTTGTGCTTGAACCTGAATTTAAAAAAGGTAGCTTGATGGCTCACCTCTGCTCATTTAGAGCACTGATCTCTCTAACAATGATGTCGCTGTCGAGTACGCCCAATAAAACTCCAACCTGACGCAGCAGCATGTCACGCTGATGGTGGGAGACCTGGGATACAGCGACCTCCAACACCAACTCCACCAGGTCACGCTCCCATATGTCTGATTATAAGAAAAAGAAATTACAGGTGATAAATGAGTTTAAAACCTCAGAAGGGACATAACGGGGGCTGAAAGGACTGTCCTGTTGAGGAACAAGTAACAAGCAGAAAAAGTTGATACCAGAAAAACAACCTGTTCCGTCCAACACAGAAATCTGAGCAAGATGTCTGAGTACTGATAGATTGATTTCTGGTTGTAATTTGTCTGTCAACCGTGTGGTGCATGCTGACAAGCTCAGACCTCTGCTGCCAATTGTTGAGTTTCATGCTGTGTGAAGCCTATTTGTATGCACTGACACGGTTTAAGGCAAAAATATACTCCAGTCTATTCAAAACAAAAGATAAAGTGCAGTGATTTAGCTTCTCAGGATACCAACAATTTAAAGAAAACAGACATGTTTGTGTGGGTTCACTTTACCTGGTTTGACCTCCACTGAGCCACTGTCAGTGCTGGTCTGTCCCTTACTGTCAGTTACAGTCAGTGTGAAGCTGTACTTGCCCTCAACCAGATTTCCCAAATACAGCACTGACTGATGGTCAGAGTTGTTCATCACATCCTGTTCAAGGAAACAAAATAGTACTAAGGGTGAAGATGTTTATATTGTGTCTCCTTTTGCAATTCTGAAGATTTCTGATGTCACTCTAAAATTTAATAGTGGTCAGTTTTATGTTCTCCTCTCTATAAGACACGACCATCTCACCCCAGCAGCAGGGCTGTTATCATCTCTGGTCCACAGGTAGCTGAGGCCGCCTTTGTCATCCGTGGAATGAGATCCATCAAGATAGGCAGCCCTGACAGGCAGAGTGATGGGAGGACTGGACACAACGTGAGCCACCGGTGACTGATCGAGCTCTGGAGGAAAACCATGAGAATGATTTCAATTTTCATGTTAAATTATATTCTGATGCTTAATTCAGAAAGTTGACAGGAAAGGACTCCCATCATAAACTGTTGTGGGCTCTTCCACTGAAGTGAATCTTGGTGCAGCAGCAATGGAATACTCCTTTAATGTTGCACATCTTTTCTATATGATTAGTACTACTGGATGTACAAGTGAGGGTGTGACAGCATCAAAGATTTGACAAGTTACTCCATAAAAATTCAATAAGACACAAGAGACAGTTTGTCAGACATGTCAATGAGGTAATCAATTTTTGAACTGCTTAATTTTTTCTGACTTGACTCACATATTTGGGGTTCAGCACCTAATTTCCCTTATTTATATTCACACCAGTCCACTTTTTAACATGCTCTGCTCCTGTTGTGGCACGGCTGCCACTCCAGTCAAACAGAATATTGTGACATTATGTGGGAGTTGCATTTTACTTGAATTAACTGTCAATTTTTTATTTTGTGAATTAAAAATGTCCAAAAGATTGTGAAAGGGGACTTTCACTGGAACCGCACTTCCACTATACTTCACTCCATTCAGCTTTGGTATCGACATTTTTCTGGAGGCCTTTAAGACTCCAATGGCGGTGGCACTAACCTGTAATCATCTCAGGACTTAAACACAACTGTGACGCTTTAAACATTTCCCTTTTGCAGCTTTCATATTTCCATATGCAAACACCCAGATTGGTGTGTGGCCTTTCTGTTTCGGTAGTTTTCTGCTCCTGACACTCCCTGAAAGTTAAAACTATACCTTGGTATGGACTGAACAGATGAAGAACACTTTGGTCGACTGCGGTTGTGGTAAAGTGCTCAACAAATTAAGAATGGATTAGATTGGAAGAACATGGTTGATATTTGGACAATTTCATGATCTAAAACAGCCAACAGATATTTCATGGTGTAATATCTGAGGATAGGATGTTGCTTAGGTGATATAAACCTTAACTGTGACAACAAGAATACAGGAAAGTGACTACTTCATAAACAAAAGGGAAAGGGGCATACCTGATCTTTGTTACAATTTTTTGTAACATTTTTTGGTAAATAGCAATGACTTTAAAGATATCTGAACATACAGGTAACCACTTCCAAACAGGGTCACTTTCATCTTAAACAAAAACACAGACAGAAGAACATCTACATATAATTAAGGTTTCACAAAGTGACTGACAGTCAACTCCTGTCTAACTCTAAATTCCAGCCAGGAGGAAGTCATTAGTGCTCACACACAGCTTCTTACCTTCTCGGACTATGACGTTAACTGTGTCGTTACTCTGGAGATTCCTTTCATCAGTGACTGTCAGGATGAACTCGTACGTGCCAACATCAAGGCCTGTCACCGTGGCAACAGCACTGTCTGAATTCTCTATCTTCACACCATCAGGACCCCTGGTGGATGAGCAGATAAATAAACAGAACTTCAAGAGTTTACAAAAAAAAACAGAAATGTAAGCAAGAATGATACAGAAATAACAAAAGTTGTTTTTAAAAATCTGTTTTGCTTGTAAACTTGAAATTGACTGACTCAAAAGGTTTATGTTGTGTTTACAATAAAGTTTTTGGCGAATTTCGTTTTCAGAGTCTGCAGCTGAGGGGATGTGTGTCAATATTTGTCTGACTGACTTGGTTTGCTGCCAGTGGTAGGTGGTTATCTTCTGGTCGTCACTGCTTTTACTGCCATCCAACGAGGTTCGATCGACAGGTAGGGTCAGCTCCTTCTCCGGTCCTGCATTTGCTACTGGTGGCTTATTGTTTTCTGTAGGAGCAACAGAATAAAGGCAACAGGATAAATGCATCTCCAGTGTGCAATGAAAGACAGAGTACTGCGTGGGGAGTCACGGTGGCTAGGAGTCTACTGCATCCAAATCTATTCTACAAGTAATGAAGCACATCATCCCTCTGTCAATATCTACGTATAACCAATAGTACAGATAACAAGGCAGTCAGAGACTGCAACATCCCACGACACCCCCGAATTCAAAATTTTACCCTGACCTACTTGCATAGGTCAAAGATCAAAGCTAGTGCTCTGACCTATTGTCATTGATCAAAGCACTAGCTTTGATCTATGGTGTTACTCACACTGGCCTTCTCCCTCGTCTTTCCATCTTATCTGGTTCCTGAGTGTATAAAAGTTTAAATTTGATCTTCACCTAGTTTTCTCAAGGTCAAGGTCATCATGTCATTTTCACCCCCTTTGTCGCCCGAGTAATCTGCTTTTTGTTTCATCTTTCTATCTGCAACGGTTGTGAAGATATTTGGTGGACTAACAGACGGACGAACCAACGAACGCTGACAATTACAATACATCACCGCTTTGAAGCGGTAGTTATATACAATATACAAATACTCAAACTGTTCAAATCAGATCCGTATCTGAAAAAACAATATTTTGGCAGATGAATAAAGGAAAGGTTCTCTTTTGAAATAAAAAAAATTGAACATCTTTTTTATTAACGCAACAAATTAAAAAAATAAGTAGCAACAGCCACAAAAAGTCTTCAACATCACAACTGCATTCAAATTCAGTTACAAGATGAAGTAAACCTATGTAATCAAATTCGAAACTTTGAGCTGAAACACAGCAACACTTTTTTTTATTTCATGATTTTTTTTATTTCTCAAACAAACAGTCTGATATTGTTTTACGCTTTAATTCATACAGCAGATCCTCAAATATACTCGGATATCATGCTGCCAGGGTATGTTTCAGTCTAAAATCTAGACTAGTGTAACATTCATTCACCCGGTCCAAACACTGTTAACCAGATATTAAACAAAACAACGTCCTATTGACAATTTGACGACTGACAGCAGCTTCAGTTTATAGAGGTCGATGCTAAAGACAAACACACTGTTGAACACTGTGCTTGTTACATTTCATGTGTACTTTACATCAAGATATCAACTGTGTAAGAAAGGACAAATAAGAGCAGGTGATTAGGTGGTGCACACATGTGGAACTGGATTACGTGTTGGAATATGTGGAGCTGGATAGACAGATCTAAAAAACACAAGTGTGTCTGTCCAAAACCTCTCAGTGACCCTACAATCACTACATTCTGTTTACTGCTTACCTGGCTGCACAATGACTGTGACCTTGGCCGTGTCCTGTTGGCCAGCAGAGTCTGTCACCGTCAGCTGGAAGGTGTAGTCGCCCTTCTGCATAGCCGACAGCTGCAAGGTCGGTGTCCGTACTCCCTGAAAACAGATGCCACTGTTAGGATTCTGATATCCGGAGAAAAATAAACGCATTAATATTAAAAGTGCATTGAATGTTACTAAGCTGTCCCACCTGCATGTCCACCACTTTGTCTTTGCTCTCAGGGCTGAGGGACCACTCATAGGACAGGAAGTCGTGGTCATCTGTACTTTGGTTGCCGTTAAGTGTGATTGAGTTTTGGGGCAGTTGGATGACCTGGAGGAAGTTAACAGAACGGCTGTTTACTGATTACCAGTGAAATGAAACAGTGTGTTGACAGTTCACACATTTAAGTACAGTAGTACCTTGAGATACAAGTTTTATTCTTTCCGTAATTGAGCTCCTAAGTCAAACAGCTCGTAACTCGAACAAATTTTCCCCATTTGTAAAAAAGCCGCAAACCCCCTAAATTATTTTTTTAAAAATCCACCAATAGACATACTTACTTTACGATAGATAGATAGATAGATAGATAGATAGATAGATAGATAGATAGATAGATAGATAGATAGATAGATAGATAGATAGATAGATAGATAGATAGATAGATAGATAGATAGATAGATAGATAGATAGATAGATGGATAGATAGATAGATAGATAGATAGATCAATACTTCATTAATCCTGGAGGAAATTGCACTTTATATATTTATATAATTATACAGTATGTAAGTTACATAAACAATGTAAAGTACAAAAATAAAAGTCACAAGCTACACGTTTACTCCGCGAACAACAACGAGATGTTGTACCCATGCTAACACGTGGGAAAGAACGAGATGCGGTCTCCGCTAATGTTGTATCCATCCGCCAACTAGTGGTGGTGTCTCAAAGCACGACTCGTATCTTTTCAGATTTTCTTGTATGGACAGAGCGACGACTCTTATCTCCAAAAATTTGTATGTCAAGCAGTTTGTATCTCAAGGTACTGCTGTATCTATACTTGACATTCACACAATAAAAAACGTTGTTCTTAATGCAGAGAGTTCCATGCAAAGACAAAAAATAAGAAAATACTCCAGACCTGGTTCGGGCCGGCATAGGCCACAGGTTTGTAGTCCTTGGCTTTGTTAACTGCGAGGGTGGCCTGGGTTGAGTTTGTGGCTCCATCTGAGTCCGTCACTGTCAAACTGAGAAAGAGTTAAAGGTTAAAATGACAAACAGCTCTTGCTAATGCTTCAGAAGGATGTCTGTAACATATTTATAGTTAATTGAACTTTCATCCAACATCCATCTGTACCTGAATGTGTAGTTCCCAGGCACCAGGTTGGTGAGAGTGAGTACTTTGGTGTCTGCAGAGACCTTCTCTTCCCTCAGGGGACCTTTGACCTCTTCCCAGTACCACGCAACCACTTTGTCATCGTCGGTGCTCTCTGTACAGATGAAAAGAGGAAGGTAGAAAGCTGTCAGTGAAAATTACCCACAAGGATAAAATGTAGAAAAATAACATTTAAAATTATGGGGGGAATATGGAACATATTCTTGGAAATGTTATCATCTTTGGCTGGTGTTAAATTTGGTGATGATGTGAGACACTCACGGCTGCCATCTATGACGGTAGAGCTGATGGGCAAGGAGATCTCCTGGAACTTTGGGGAAACTACGGCAACAGGAGGCTTGTTTACCCGCGGCTCTGTCACATAGAAAACAGGAAAGTAACTCATTTAGTGCGCTGCACATCAGCTGCCACATTAATCAGTCAGAGACTTCCTTGACAAACGTTACAAACACAACTGTGTACAAGTGGAGAGAAGCCTGTCTAAATTTATTCAGTCAACATGAAAGTGGATGCAGCATTTCTTATCATATAGTAAAGAGACATATAAATTATCGTGAAACATTCAAAACGCAGGAAAATGTAATTTAAAAACTAAGATTTGAAAAACTGTGATAAACTGGCGACTCGTCCACGGTGTACTCCACTTTTGGCCCGTAGTGAGCAGGGATAGACTCCAGCATAAGCTGTGAACCAGATTTGGTAAGCGGATGAAGATGAGACTGTTACGATGGTCTCGTCTTCAAGGAGATAACTGAATGTACATCGATTTGAAAAAGAAAAAGCACAGAAGTACGAGATAAATTAAGACATTAACTAGATATTTAACACACGTGAAAAATAATCGAGCATTAAAAACATCAAGATACAGACTGCAAACTGTTAAGTTTACAATTGTATGAATGAGTTATAAGCAGCTGAACGTTGGAACTCACCTGGTTTAACCGTGACATTGACATAACCTTCTCCGTGGGCCCCCTCTCCATCCACTGTCACCTCAAACTCATACAGGCCCACAGTCAGCTGAGAGAGAAGTCAGAGAAATGGAAAGATGAAACGATCTGTTTTTGACAGTCTCTTCACACACAATTGAAACACCTACAAGAGCTCAATAAAGCTCCAGCTGCATGTTTTATTTTTAGAAGAACATGAAAATAAAAGCTGTAATCCGTACCTTGCTCAGTTTAAGCGTTGTGCTGTGTTTCCCTTCCATCTCCCCGCTGTAATCTTTGGGATGAGTTATCAGACGCCAGTCAAATGCATAGTCTGTCCCTGCAGACATCGTGACAATACATAAATCTAAAAATAAAGTACCAGTATGCAAACTGCTCATGCACTTCATTAAAATATTTTGTACAAGAATAATTTCCATATTAGATACTTTAGTTTTGTTAACGCATGTCAGGGAGAGATGAAGGGTTTTACACATATTCTCCTCTGTAACAGTTCTACCTTTGTCTAATCTGGACCTACACTTTTCCTGCAGTTGTTACATACAGCGCACAGATGGTGGTAAAGGAATGCAGCTGGTGAGCAGGTTGTAACTCATGACATTTTTAACTGAACACCAAAATTTTGCTTTAAAAAAAATGCATATTATCCACAGCTATCACTTCTGCAACACGTTTATAGCATTTCTGTAGATTTCATAGAAGTACTGAGATTATTTAAGGAAGCAGTGTGGGACAAGCTTCCTGCTGATGAATTGCATGGTTTTACCTTCCGGCGGTGTTGGGACCACAAAAGCGTTGAGTTCGACTTCGTTGCGGGGCAATGTGACCTCCACACTCTGCCCTGCAGACACCACCAGCTCTTTCGCTGCTGAGGATAGACAGAGGTTCCAGAGATGATGATGATGATGTGCAACATGCCTTCATGTATATTCTTGATAAATGTGTTGAGAATACTACTACTCTTATGACTTATCCAATTGCTGTCTATCCTATTCTTCCACTCTCTCTGAACACTACTGCTGTCGTAAAAAATCGTAAAAATGTCCCCACTGTGGGATGAAAAAAGGATTATCTTATTTTATAAGAGATTTATTAAGAGAAATAGCAATAATAATAATGTGGGAATTGTACATAAGCCTACTGTAGGTTTCTACTTCCACTTTCTCTTATTGTGTTTTTTTGACAACTCTAGAGCAGATCATTCTGTACATGACATGACAATGCTCCCTTTATAACCATGGGAGGTATTGTGCAAGTGTTCTTTCATGTAATTATTATTTAATATTGTGTACAATTGGTTTGGCTTTCAATGTGGATGCAGAGGTTTGCTTGAGTTGACCTTTGCACAACCTGTATTCAGTTAAAGCAGCGCAGCCTGTTAGGTTTGTTGGGCTACTTATAAAAGAGCCTTCATGCAATTACAGGCAAAGGCAGTTGCATTCTCGCCATTTGTAACCAACCTAGTTGGATGGCGATGTTATCCTTCAGGGAAAAGAAACTGATCACACAAGTTGTTCTTGTTTTTTACAGCACATTCCTTGCTCCAATACTCATTTGGTTTCACACCAAAGCTGTCATCTCAAATGATTAGCAAAGCAGTCAGAGACTGCAACATCCCGCAACTTACCCTCACCTACTTTAAGGGTAGATCAGGATCAAAGCTTCAGGGTAGGTCAAAGTTATGCACTAACTTTGACCATAGATCAAAGCTAGTACATATGTAGATCAAAGCACTAGCTTTGATCTATGGTCTATGGTCCCTCATCTTTCTATCCTATCCGGTTCCTGAGCGTACAAAAGTTGAAATTTGACCTTCACTTAGAGATCATCGTCTAATTTCCATCGCTGAGTAATGTGTTTTTTGTTTCATTTTCTATCTGCAACGGTTGCGAAGATTTTGTTGTGGACAAACGAATGAACAAACGAACGGACACACACACACGAACACTGACAATTTCAATACATCACCGCTTTGAAATGGGATGTGATTAGGCCAAGACGCACTACTGGAGGACCTAGAAACAGGTGATCACTATCAGAACATGTGACACCAGCACTTGGGAGAGACTTCCTCACCAGCCAGTGGTGGAGTTGCGATGACAGCCGTCTCAGTCGCAGTCGCAGTTCGTGAGCTGACATCACTGCTGTTGGAAGACGAATAGGTTTCTGCAGCATTGTCCACTGTTGTGTTCTGCTGTGATGGATGGACGTCTGCACTCCCATTGGCTAACTGGTTGGAGCTCTTCTGGGCTGCTTTAAGGCGTGCAATGTTGCTGGGTTCTGTTGGGGGTGGGTGAGCTGCTTCCCGTTTGGGAGTGTCCTGTAGAAATAGTGAAGAATTACAGGTTAGGTGGATAATTGAACAAACAATAAAGAGCCCACTTAAGGTTGAATTTAGAGAACCTTTGAGTATGGGAAAGACTTAAAAATGAATAAAGCCAAAGGCAGTACAAAGTCTAACATATTTAAATCCTGGAACATCAGGCTTAATAATTAACTGCCACAAAGAAACAAAGCAAAGCTCAATCTCAACTTTCAACAGTAAAGTGTGTAGTCACCATGCTGGTAGGTTGTCCTGCGAATGAACTGTGGCTTTCCTCATTGTTTTCTTGAGGAGCTCTTCTACGCCTCACGATGACAGGGCCCTTTAGGTGAAGATAAGGTTCTTTATATTCTTCTTTTTGTTCATATGTAAGACATCTTACAGAGGTGATAGCAGATATTTTTTTCTGTGAGCAAATCAAGTGACAAAAAAGTGCATCCTTCATTTTAACATGAAACACGCTTTCTTTTCCCCACTTAATGCCTGAGTCACACAGATCCTGCTAAT
Organism: Antennarius striatus; assembly: GCF_040054535.1. Taxonomy (NCBI): domain Eukaryota; kingdom Metazoa; phylum Chordata; class Actinopteri; order Lophiiformes; family Antennariidae; genus Antennarius; species Antennarius striatus. Next base: position 13,562,374 of record NC_090789.1, read on the forward strand.
ATAACCACCACAGTTTTACTGTTTAAATCAGGTCAGACAATGTTTCTCTCCACCTTTGAGAGCAACTGAAGGAGACCAAGAGATTCCTGGTGCGGCTGGGGCAGGAAAAGAATGGGGCAACCCCCGGGCCGCCTGCAGGTAAGAAGCACGCATCGCCCACCGATGCTCCAAACAGCGTTGCAGCTGGGCTTCAGGCAGCAGGACTCCCAACACGTCGCCACAGCGTTCCCATCTGCGATAGGGTACCAACCCAGGGTGACGATACTGCTCAAGTGGATACCCAGCACCCCACCGGTCACCCGACAGAGATTAGCCAGCACACCTGGAAAGGGACAGAAACCAGGATATAACAATGATGTACTTGATTTGTAGAATGATTTGTTGACAGATATCATTGACAGACATCACTTCTATTGCAACATGGTAAAAAGAAACTATGGAAGTTAGTCATGGTATAGAGGTGAGTTTAGCAGATCTTCCATCAGGGATGCTGTCACCAATTTCTAGACTTTCAACGCTTTTACTTTTATGTACCAGGGCCTTGTTGAGGACTCTTGACTTTGTCAAATACAATGGGGCAAAGTGAAACCAACAGTGAGTTCCAGCCTCAACAAGGCAAACTTTAACAGATTAGGGTTTGACTAAACATTTCTCAGAAAAGCCAACATTCAGGCACAGTTTTAGCAATCAGCCAAGCTAGCAGCCAAAAGAGGAAGGGAGGCTTTTCCCAGACAAAACATTGATTAAAACCCCGAGCACAGTTTTCACAATTCTGCTTCCCCTGAGCCAAATCATTTAAGACTCATATGAGCAGTGCAGAGAGCTGGAATAGATAGCATTACCATTGCACTGGTTGGTTTAATTAGTCCTATTTGAGCATTCACAGTGTGGAAAGAGATTTATACAATCTGATTATTGTCCAATATGTCCAGTTTTATTTACTGTTGGTAAATAAAACAGCCCCATGAACAATAAATAACTATAAAGGAGTATAAATGTCAACAGGACATGATGATTCAAAAAAAGGGATGGGAGTCATTTTACACAGTTTAAATGAACATCCACATAAAGCCAAAATAGTGACTGAAAAGTCACTCTTTCACCAGTAGCCTCTTTAGAACAATGCTCACCGTTACAACTGGAATGACGTCAATGGATGCAGCTTCACTAATTAATACTGATATCCTCAATAAAACACATCACTGTCCCTATCCAACAATGTCTTTAAAAGAAATGATACTTAAGATTTCAGCCTTTGACAATTTTGTGGTTCCAGTGGTTCCAGACACCCAAGGACAGCAAACACTGTCACTCTTTGTCTCAGAAAATACAGCTGAACAACTGTTTTCAGTGCTGCTGAATAAATTTGTGTTCTTTGAATTGTGTTATTTGTAACATCCACAAGCTGCTGGGACCTAATTTAAAGTTCTACATGATTCATGAACTTCTTCCCCCGCAAGAGGAGAAAGCGATGAAAAGATTTGGTTGCCCGGATAAGACATTGAAACCTGGAGATCTTGCCTGCTCTTTCTTTGTAGAGTGCTTGCTGAAGTCCTTCGAAGTGACCTTGATTTGTTGGATTTCTTTTTGATGCCTGATTAATTACAACACTAACTCCAGTGATGAATAAAGTCTCTAACCACGGAATGTGATTGTCATTCAAAGCCAGGAGGCAACGAGTTTCAAGGCATCACCCAGATCACCTCAGGTGACCCATCCTACCCGGCAACCTCCATCTGTCGTCTCAACAATTTAGAAAATGTACAGCGGACAAAAGAAGACAAGAGCTGTAAACACAAGTGTTTTAGTTTGCAAACAATTTACATGCAAGCTGTTTATATTCTGTTTACAGCTGTATTAACATGGGATTTAATATATGGCTTTTTTTTTTTAAGAATTACACATTTTATTATGAGTAAACAGAAAAAGGAAAGCAGATTTCTGCATTGTAGTTTTGTTTGTTCAAGATTCAGCTGAGGGCTACTGCAGTCTTCTGAGAGCTTCTCCTGCTTATGGCAAGGCCATCAACGGTTGTGGAACCTTCAAAGGATAAAACAAAAGCAAAAAGAAAAAAAAAACTAAAAAAAACAAACATACAGCTATAAAAGTTGCTGCCATGGCAACACGGGTGCTTTGGATGACTTTATCAGTCAGAGTACTCGTCTGGAAAAAACTGATCTTGCCACATACAAAAACACACAGAAGTGCTGCAGTTTGTTTGAGCAAGGAACCCTTTGGCGACAATTTAGTCATCCCACTCCTATTCAGCTCAGCACACTCATAACGTCTCCTCACAGAGGCCCTATTGTCCTGCGTCACACTGTAACCTACCAAGCAGCGCAATATCAGCTCACAAACCCACACAGCATGGACGTCTCCACCTCGGATTAATAAAACAGTAAACACAAACTGAAAGCACGCAAGTATATCCATTATGATTGGCAGAAGGATGAAGACCCACCCTGAGTAATCACAGGTGTTAGCCCAGTGTAAATGAACGCTGGTAGTTTAGCTGGCACAGGTGGAAATTTCTTTATCAGTTCTCACCGAAAAAACGTGGGTTTTGCCATCGAAGTTTATTTTACCTGCAGGAGGAACCAACAGCCAGAGGTAGATCTGGGTGAAGAGGAGGAGTCGAGGTAAGCCCCAGGTAAGCAGCTTGTGGGGTGCATAGAACATTTTCCACAAGGATGCAGAATCTAGGAAGGAAACAGAACTACAGTATCTCAGTGCACTGATACTGCTCTCACTGTATTCAACAGAAATATGTCACCAGCCCCCCCCCCCCCCCCCAGACACACACACACACACACCCCGCTAAGAAAAAGACCAATTAAAAATACACCGTGGGTTGGACCCTTGTTTCAATATATTATCAATGACTTGACTACGATGCCATTAAAGGAACAAACAATGGAAGACATCCAAAAACCACAAAAATGACTATGTCTCGATTTTCCGGCTGACGCGATGAAATAAATCAATCTAATGACTTATAAGGACATTTCCAAACATTTACTGACAGCATAAGTTCCAAAAAAAAACTGCACAAGAAAAAAAAAGGAATGTTTAAAGTATTTTTTTTATTCTGTAATGTGTTGCCTTGTATCGCTCTCATAAAAATAACAGTCAACTGAAACTGCAGATGAGTTTATTTAAATACCGGCACACCCATTGAGCAAAACAACAACCAGCCAACTTGTCCTATTTACCTTCCTCCCAACCGGAGGGTGGAAGAAACAGATGGAGGAAAGGAGATGGACTGAGGAGCTAGGTTGGCAGCAGGGTGCTGCGGGGTGACGGGTGAAGACGGGGCGACACCTGCACTCTGAGGAAGAGATCCAACATGACTGCCTCCAGGGATTGAACACGCTCAGATGCTAAGCTAGTGGTGCAAGAGAAAGAGAAGGAGAAAGGCTTTTGAATGTGGATAAATTGAAATCTTTCTGAAAAGCATGAACAAACAGGAGACCAGGGTGGGCTGAATGATACATCGATATTATTGCGAACATGACTTTTAGTGGAACTGTTAGTGAATTAGAAATTTCCTCTTGTCTAAATTCATGATTTCATACAAAAAACATTTAAAAAGAACAAAACACGCTTTTTTTAACATGTATTGGAATAGCATTATTTCTTCAGTTACACATAGCAGTGGAACAAAGTTATATGAGGAAAAGATTGTGATATTTTTTAATCGTGATTTCACTATCATGCATAATTTAAATATATTAATCATTCCTCTCTCCACCTTCATTACTCAGTGGAATTTAAATGACTTACAGCTCATCAACTTGACTGCAAAATCTCAAGTAATTTTGATTGTACTGGACATAGAGACGTGCAAAGAAAACGAATGGGTTGCTCAAATGATTTTAATATTTTAAGACTACTAAAAAAATGTTCAGAAAGAGAAAAAAAGAGAATTTAGTTCAGTCCTCTGTCAGAAGTCATTCAAATCTTCCCCTGACTGTCTTCTGTTTTAATAGCAGGGAGGACAAAATAGTGTCTGAGACCCAACACAACTGTTGCGTTCCATTATGGAGCAACTCTGTTGATATCCTGTTGACAGAAACATGATCCTGTCAGCTTCCTCCTTTGGCCCATTTAGTTGAAGCAGCAAATGACTGAGACACAGAAAATGAAAAATGCATTTTTTAACTATGATGATGCGTTTAGTCACTGCGTCTTAGCTAAAGAATAAACATTTTAACTAATCATTCAGTCCATAAATGGCCTCTAGCTGTCTAGCTTTACAAGGTGTTATCCAGGTTGTGTATGGAGATAAAAGTAGGGCTTTGAACCAGGTTTTTTTCAGTTTGTTCCGAACAAAAACAGAATTATAACGTTTCCAAGAATTGATGTTCCTGAACCAGCTAGAACAAAAAAAAAAATTTCCCGAAACGGTTATTAACGTCCCTTGTAAATATACAGTACATAGGTAGGTAGCTCTAGGACTTTTAAATTGACCATTAAGGCAATGACTTTACATACTGTAGATGTGTTCCTACAGTAAACAGAACAGCAGCAGTGATCCAGTTACAGAACAGAGGATGGAGAATCAGAGGAGACGGCGAAGTTGTGGCAGCTTGTGATGCAATGAAGTTTCAAAGTTTCAAAGCTTCAAAGTTTCAGACCAGAGTCCAGGGAACCTCTGCTCTAATAATTGCTGCAGACAACGAGTTAATGTCTAAATCAAACATTGTTTTCAGATTGACAGACTGCAGTGTTTACCTGCTATGAATATAATCAAGATTGGGACACTTCCTTTTCCTTGACTGCTGGTGATATGCCTTAAGTTCTCTCCTCTCTCATCACGCATTGACTGAATGACAGGAAGTGAAACATGAGGTCAGATATTTTTTTCCAAGAACAAAAAATAAGTATTTACCTGTTGCTATTGAATAACCGACTCTGTTCCAGAACATTAAAAAAATGAAGTTTTTGGTTTTGTTTCCGTTCCATGAACCGGTTCAAAGCCCTGGATAAAAGAGTCCGGGTTAACACTGCTGTATCTTCAAATAAACATTCCAATTTCTCTCCAAAGCCATCCAAACTCTCCTGACAAACTATCACAGTGATAATATAATACACTTCATTTTGATCACACAATTACATCCATTTCCATTCCCACTACTGCCATCCAAGTTCTTTGTAACACTTGTCTGTCACTCTGAGTAATTGAAGGATCAGACTCAGCCTTTTGTAGGATAAAGATATTTTATCTTGTTTTCCAGAAATGAGTCACACATGATGTGTTGGACTCATGAGAATGACAAACATTATTGTCCTATTTGTGTAAATCTGTTGTTCTGGAGAGACAGAGATGAATTCTGTTCTTTCAGGTAAAATAACACATGAGTGAGGCTGACTTATGTTTTGATGGGGAGTGAGTGCATGTCAAACATCAACCCCCCCGCACTCCCCTTCTCCTCAGGTGAGGAAAATATTGGGGGAAGGGTGGAAAGTACAGGTCCTGGGAAACTTTGTTCACCACACCACCAGGCCTCGTACACATAATTATGTCATCACTAGAATACTACAGGTTACTATGGAAATAAAAACCAAACATACAGTTTACACTGAGTAAATGTGACACTTCATGCCCACGTGCTTATTCAGCATTGAAGACATGCTGATGGTGACACTCTTTGCAGGGTTACTGGTTCGTAGAATTCAAGATAGCTACTAAGTTACTTCCTTAACGGACTGTAATTTCATGAAATCAACTCATGCATGTGTGACTAAAATACATTCCATCATCAGAAATAGATAAGAAGCACGCAAACCGCATGTGTTCAAACCTGTATGGTCTGTCTCCATTTCTGCTTTTCTCCGGAATGTCACTGGAGCTCCAACAGCCTCCTTCTGCGTAGCGATCAACAGCTCAGTAAGTTACAAATCCGCAAATGATCTTTTGTCCTCCTTGCTTTTCTCTACCCAGGCAGCAAAATAAATGAAAAAGCTTCCAGCAAAAATAATCCTCAAAAAAATTTTTTGTGACTCAGTCGTAGGGTTTCTCCTTTCTCATGTAACAATGCAGCAGATTTGCATTTTTACTGTGCAGTAAACGCCTAAAGGCTGGCGGTGACTTTTAGTGTGTGCCGCAGCAGTGACGCTCAGGTGCAGTCACTCCCTTGGGCTGATGACAGTTCATCCATTACACACATTTCAATAGCCACATTTCCCTTGAGGTGTTTCTGAAAAACAATGATCTCGGTCACATAAAGCTCCCCTTATGTCCAGAAAGTTCTCTCTCTCTCTCTCTCTTGCTGTTTCTTCCTCTCTTCTCAGATTCTGTGGTTGATAGAAGCTTTGGATCGGCTTCTGATGAGTCTCACACCCAGCCTGTAACAAATGCAATGTGGAATGAAAGTTCATTTATTTTTACTCTGCAAAGTCCTTGATAAAAAAATAAAATAAAATAACCCTCTCGTTACTATATTGTGACTTTGACAACTTAAATAAAAACAACTTTACAGCGCAAACTACTCCTCAGATTATATTAAGTGAAAGCATCACAGCAATATCACAGATCTCTATGGTCAAGATTGTTTAAGTAACATGTTTAAAACGGAGTATTTATTATTTACAAAATAAATAATAGCAAATCCATTCTGGTCAAGACTATTGATTCTTTTTATTTTATAAAGTCAATTGTAGATTTAAAATAAGAAAGCAGCCATCATGTAAGTAGTTGTAGGTTAACCTCTACTCCAAATGAATGGCTGATCCTTAGAGTCTGGATTAACTAAAGTTAAGAGTGTCCGTAAATGAATGTATGAATAAACATCGGTCAATCTAATGAAAGCACTAGAATAATGTAATTCTATCTAAATGGTATACTCTTGCTCATATGGTTAACCAGTCTTTAAAGCAATATTTTTTAATAATTAGATTTCTTTAAATAATTTAATACAGGATCATTTCTACAGCTACAACCTGCGTAGTCTACCTGATGACTACATTTATACGGTGATCCAGGTGCTGAAGCGGGATTAGGACCCTTCGTATAATTTGGTTACAACCGAAATCATTGAAACAAGAGGGTTGAGATTATTTACCATCAAGTATTTCTCCTATTAATCCGAGATCCCTGAAGCTAACAGCTGCTGGCACTTGGCACTAAACCTCTCTATACAGCGTGTGAGAACAGGGACTCGTCCTGTGCGTGATAATAGAAACTGACACTACCACAGACATGGAGGGATACATGCACTTACAGTCAACCTGGCTCGGTCTTTCGCTTCGGTCGGGCTCCGTGTTGCTCCTCGTCGCTGTTGTTGTTGTTGTTGTTGTCCCCTGTATGGTTAATTAGGTCAGTGCCCCTTTCTCCTGTACAGCTGATGGGCCTGTGTGACGCTGTCAAGCTACTTTGAGGGATACACTACTTCCGGTAGCCGACATTTCAGAATAAATATCAGTGCCACAATCTTTGAAGCATATCAGGACCGATAGACGTGAAGTGGTATAAATTAATGATGTTCATTAGAGAATATCTGTCTTTAATACAATTAGACCATACGTTATATTACATACACGCACCCCAATATGGGTGTTGAACATACTGCATTTTATATTGAACTGAAAAAAAACTGTTTAACTTAATCTGAGTACTTCCGCCATGCGGCATCTTCTAAGGTATGAATGACTTTGTTCAGCCAAACAAAACATTTGGGTACTGAAGTTTCGTTTTTATAAGGTTGCAGTTACTGGTCGAAACCAAAAAAGCAGAGTAAAAGACTTCTATGGCCTGGAAGATAACGCTGGTACACTTAGCTGACGTTAAAATCACGAACCAAAATGTCTTCCGCATCTCCAAGTACACATCTTCTGATTGGTTTTTTTCTAAGTTTGGACCACGCTCATTGGTTTCGTTCAACGGTCTTTCCAGATTGCACTTCCGGAAAGTGCACACGCGTTGTAGCGCTTGAGAGGCCTGTCAACAAAGTAAGTTACGTATTTTATTTGTTTATTTGGAAACCTGTAGATGTGAAATCATTTGACAGTTGTAACGTAGAATTATTTATAAATTAGACTACGCTGTGACAATTTCCAGTGTGTTGCACCAATCACTTAATGCTAATTTGACATTCAATTCGTTTTTACCATGTGCCTACTTTTTATTCCCCTCCAGGTTTAAACCAGTATTGACTAAGGAACACAATGTCTGACAGTAGCAGCGTTACAGCAGCGGTGAGCAGCCTGCCCCATGGCACAGAGGAGCAGGGAGCAGAAGAAGGTGGAGGAGGTTCAGAGAATGATGCAGGAGGTGGTTTGAGTGATGCTCAAATGGAGCTGTTGGAGAGATGTCTTCATGCGCTCAAACATGCTAAAAGTGACAGTCACACAATGGCTGCTCTGCTGCTGGTCAGTGTCTCTTATCAGGATTACAAACAATTTGGCAATAATATGGAAGTCATTTGTAGGTTACAGTTACTGGTATGACCGCACAAAAACTAATATTCCAGATTATCCTTATAATAAGATAGTATTATAATCTGTCTTTATATAAAGGACTGAAATATAAGAAATACTTGTACTTGCATGGTAAATACAGTGCATTGAAGGGTTGTTGGTTCAGATCCTGTTATTAACAAGTGGCTGTCCTTTTTTTTTTTTCTCAGATAACGCGTTTGTGTCCAGCAAGCCAGCTAGACAAACCCATCTTGAGACGCATCTTTGAGGCCGTGGGTCTGAACCTTCCTGCTCGACTTCTGATCACAGCGATCCAGGCACAGGACAACTCCAGCTTTCCCCCACATGAACTTCTTTCACTTGGCACAGCTCTGTTGGCTGCCTTGAGCACAGATCCAGAGATGGCCTCCCATCCCCAGCTCCTCACTACCATCCCGCTTCTACTGGGCATTTTAACAAATGGTCCTGTGAGCCGCAAGGAGGTGGCAGCCCAGCAAAAGAATTTGAATCAAAATCCAGATTGTAAAGTCCAATCAGTACCCAGTCTAAACAGAGAAGATAATCGTGCCAATGTGACAACATCAACAGAAGAAGGGAAAACCAGTAAGAAAAAGCTTGATGAGGGCTGTGAAGCTAACAAAGAATCAACATCTCCAGAGAGCTTTCTCCCCCCCAAGCTTGATGAGGCGTTGGCTGCTGACTGCTACCAGGTTCTAACAGCTGTATGTGCCTTACCCAAAGGTCCGGAGCAGCTGCTGAGCAGGGGGGTTGTACTGGCTCTGTGCCATGCAGTGGAACAAAACCAGACACTCAGCCAGGAGAAGGGGCTTGTCTTGCTTGGTTGCCTCCTCTCAGGTAAAAATAAGGACAAAGTGTGGCGTAAACACCCCAAAGAACTCACCGCTCTGCTGGTCAGGCTCCTTAAAGACTTCTGCCAAGCCGGAGACCAAACCAGGCTGGACATGTGTGCCCAGTTGGTGCAGTTTCTTCCCCCGGCGGGAGTCCCAGTAGTGACTGAGGAGCTAAAGGGAGTCAATGCGCGTGTATGGGGGGTGCTGAGACCCATGTTGCAGTCTAAAATGACACCAAGACGGATTGGAAGAATCCTAGTACTAAGTGCATGTCTGCTGGATTTGTTTGGATGGGAATCTGTGGGATCCCCCAAGTTTTGCTGCTTACTGGTGAACCGGGCGTGTGTGGAGGTCAGAATGGGTTTGGAGGAGCCGCCTGGTACGGATCTGAGCCCAGAGCTGCAGCACACACTCACAGGTAGCGCGTCTACTCATTAAAGTGTTTGTTCTCGCCGAATCTGCATGTTCATTCAATTCTAACCAGCACTAATATTTTTTACCAGAAGCAAAAAAAATCCTTTCAGAAATGCTAACTGTATACCACTGCAAAATACCACTTGGCTTGAAAAAGCCAAAAAACAATTTGGATGACAATGTTAGAAATTATTTTATTTCAGTTTGCAAGCAAAATTGTCAGATTGAAGAATTTTATAAACCAGGTTTGCCTCTGGATTTCACACCAGAGCAGACGCGTGTCAGACTACATGAATTGTACACGTCACACACTGAATTAGGGCAGAGAAAACAACATCTGAACAAACACCGGTCATGAAACTAGGATGTAAAAGTAGGTGGTGATATTTTTTTTCTCACCTAACGACAGGTCTGATAAGGAATCACATGCTTCTACAGGGAGACTCAGATGACAACAGACAGAGGCTGAGTGTCACTCTAGGATGTTATTACACCACTGTGTATTTACAGAGCAAATAGTTCTGTGCTGCTCAATTTATTTATATTCAAAATATATATTTAACCATTAAAAATCATGAATAATTTATGTTCAAGTGTAGAATGTTAACTCCTCTGGTGAAATAGTATCTCCAAATTCCCTGAAACAATCCCGAGGCTCTGACCTTGTCGGTCACGTTCGTTTTTGCGAATCAGTCAAAAACAAACTTTGACCTGCATAATTCTCCTTTAGTTTGAGAATTATTTTTTTGCTGTGACTCCTTTATGTTTCTTATCAACCAGTTCTGTGTCATAAACCTGGTGGCATGCCAGTGTTGTGAGATGGTGTACAGCTCTGACTTCAGGTGAATACTTCTCCTCCCCAGGCTGCTACCGTATCATGGAGGCTGCCATCGAGCAGGCCTGCTGCCAGGGAGCGTCTCCTCCTCAGAGCGCCGTCTCCTCTCTCAGTCTGCAGCAGAGCCGGCAGGTGCTCGGGGTGCTGGAGGAGGCCTTCTCCGCTTTAATGTACCACCTGAAGCAGGTGAGAGGATGTGCTTAAGCTTGTTAATACCCAGCATGCTACCTGTTGCTGCTTCTAGACTTTTTATCATTGGCTGTGCATCAAAGGATTCTTCCCAAAGCTGTGCCAAAAAAAACACCCATCCATCCATTTTCTAGAAGAAGAGACGACCGTAATCGTTTCGTCTTCAGCGACTTTTCCGCCTTCCGGATCACTTGGTCTGCTGGAGCCAATCCCAGCCGGCCACAGGCGAGAGGCGGGGCACAACCCGGACACGTCGCCAGCACAGTGCGGCGTGCCAAAAAAACTTCCTCATTTTTCAATGTAATAATTTTTGGCTCAAACAAATATAACTTGTTAACCAACAAAACAGGTTTGATTTGATTAACAAGAAAATGGAGCCAAAATCAGTAACTAATAAAGAATTGGGGGGGGGGGGGCGTGGTTGTTCCGCATCTGAAAAACAATGAGAATTCAGTCACATGTGTTTGTAAAATCCTCGGCCGTGTGTACATCAGCTTATTGAGTTTATTCAGGTTTACATGTTTGTTTATGCATCAAATTTTTCTGATTTGATACAATGTTTAAGTTAAACACAAGACGCAGCAGCAATTGAAGTTTTCCTGCAGCCAGTGTATCTGGACTGTCTGAGCAGTTGAAAAACTAGATTCAAATTTTTATTTGTAAATCATTAACTTTTCCATTAGTATATAACCTTGGATGAGAGGATTTACTGTTTTTGTCTTTCTCTTTTTGCAGAGTGAATATTTCTGTGTTTATGATTGAGCTTGAAGCTGCAATAGACCTTCAATCCTGTAATGCAAATGATGAATTAATTAACAGACTAAGTTAGATTACATTCTTGGTTGATTGCATTAATTTATTCACTCATTCATTTATAGACCGAAAGCACTTCAACATTAAACACAGTAGATAAAAATTTTGTAAAGTATTTCATTTGTTGTTCTGAGGTTCTGTGAATGTTCACCGTAAACATTCTCAGAACTCAGTTCCTACACTTTCCTGCCTCACACTTACGCACCCCTACCTGGTCTCACAGGTAGATCCAAGTCGATATGGTGACCCGTTTATCTTCGCTACATTCCGCTCCCTCTGCTCATGGCTGGCCGAAGAGACTTCCTGTTTGAAGGAAGAAGTGACAGAGCTGTTGCCATTCCTGATAGGATACTCCAGCAGTCACTTGGAGGGTGAGGGCTCAGAACAAGGCCTCTCGGATTGGATGACTGACATGTCCGTCACAGAGGAAAGAAGGGCGTGGACGGGCACAGAAGCTCTCAGGTGAATATGCATCAGGAGAAATCAGTCGCAGCAATTTACGTAGAATTATAGATCCTTAATTCTACAACAGACTGACTGTCCTTTCTGTTCTCTTCTTTTCTCAGGTACCTCCTTCCAGCTCTGTGCCATCTATCAGCAGAGGAACAACCCAGAAGGATGCTGCTCGCCCTCGACACCCCGGCCCTTCTGGTGGACTTCCTGTTTCGGTGCTGGACTTCCATTAAGGGCAAAAGTGGTGCGGTGGCAGCCAGGGATCCCAGCATGGAGACGGCCTGCTCAGCCCTCCTTAACTTCATCGTCACAGAGCCAGACAGTGTCAGGTAGCAGCTCAAAAGATTCCGATACGAGATCTCAGCATTCTCAGCTGATGATGATGATGATTTTTCATGTTTGTTGTGCAGGAAGGATTTGTGTTACAGAACCCTGGAGGGTCACCTGAGCGAAGCCCTACCCATTTTACTACATAAACCTCATCTTCTAGTCCTAGCAGCAAATTTCTCTACGCTGGGGCTGATGATTGGCAGGCTGTCGTCATCTTCAGGTGAAATTACCTTCGTAGTTGGTTACAACACAAAATTCTACAGCGTAATACAACAAATTTACCCTGATTTTATGCTTTCATGTGTATTTTTATGCAGTGTTGCCACAAGTCTCCCAGTTATTGAAAGCATGCCGTTTGTCAGAGCGCATGTTTTGAGATAAAAACCTGCTAATAGCATCAACAATAGTTTAGGAAGTTAGGAAGCCGTGTGCGCTAACAGTGCACTAACATTCACAATAGCTGGACCCTGAAACAGATCGGTCAAACTCAGCCATCATTAAATAGTGCCTAAATGTTTGCTGTAAAACATTTTGAAACCAACACTGTTGATTTGCATATCAGCAGCTGCAAGTTTCATGTTATACCGCTGTATAAAACTTGGTGATTATTATACTATGCCCATTTGCTTTGGTCTGTTTTTAAAGATTAAAGGGGGAATCTTACATGCACATCTCAATTACACCTCAATACTTGTCAGGCTTGGTACCACGCCTGATACACACATGCAGCTGAGGAATAAAAGGGAAACAAAATGACTGACTTCTGTAAAAGAACGTAATGTGAGACTATTTCAAATGATGACAGATACCCATTTTGTTAGAAATGTGCGTATAAACTTTCTGCCAAAGGAGAACACCGATCCAGACAGGTCACCCGTCATCATGGACATCCTCCACCATCAGATTGTGTGTCCATTTACACTTTAATCCATAATAAAGAACAGAGAATATCCATCAATTTGAATTGAAACTAGATAAACTGTCACAGAAATGTTTGAGTATTCAAGTAATGGAAACAAGTGGTTTACTTTCATGTGTATCTTTTAACCATAGAGTTTCATTGGCTGACTGTGTATTATTTTATTTTCTCAGGCTCCTCTGATGCTCGCCAGAGGCGGTTCTTCTCCTCAGCTCTCCGGTTCCTCCGCGGCGCCCTAACCGCTGGCTCCGACTCCGGTCCAGTTAAGGTGAGCCTCAGCTGGGAGGAGAGTTGGGACGATGCTGCGGAGCTCTGGAGGTTGAGTCTGCAGGCTCTGGGCGGCTGCGTCCGGACTCATTCCTGGATCACCAGCCTGATCCGAGAGGAAGGCTGGCTGGAACACATCATCACCCTGCTGGCCGATGCGAGCGAGCTACCTGACCGACACACACAGGCGGCACTAGAAGAAGCTCTGAGTGCACTGGCTGAGCAGTGCCCGGTCTGTAAACAGCAGATTGGAGACGCAATGAGAAACGATAAAGGAGCTTTGAGTCGTATGGTGAACCTGAAGAAGTTAACCAGAGCAAAGTGAACCCAAACTGGAGCTAATAGATGTTATTTGTTGTCATGGAATATTTTTAACTGGCAGAGCTAAAAATAAAGAAGTTTGACAGCATTTTCAGGAAAAGTTAAACGGACACAGTTACTCTCATTCTGCTGGTTGTTTGAAAAAAAACTGAAAATTATTCATTTTAAGTTTAACACAATGTAAATATTCAAACAGGTATGCAATGAAAACACATTTCTGTACTTGTCGAGTATGAACCTTTAATAAAGAATTATTTTGTCAGAAAACTAACCAGTCTCTTTCTTCAAAATGTTAATTTTCTTGTGATATTTCTTTCTCCACATTTCAAGATATTTTAGTTGAACCAAGTTACTTCAACCTAAAGCGGATTTTATTTTTAAGCTGAATTATATGAAGTTCGAGTAATCTTAACTTGTATGCTTTCATTTTTAATAATTACATCTTCAGCATGAGCCATGAGCAGGACAGGGAAGTGAGGTGTATTCAGAGAGTAAATGGTACAGATGTTGTTTCACTCCCAAGTCTTTATACACAAAGATGTGAGCCTTCAGGCTCTTAGCGCTGATTATTAAAATATTAACATTTATGCTAATATCTGAGCATAAGTTTCAATTTTATGAAACCTGACTAATATTTGTAACTAACTGTCTCAATGTAAAGTTAGAGTAAAGACCTTACTCTGGTCTGAGCCCTGCAGGCATTGATGAGAATCCGCTTTCCCCCCTTTTCACCACTAGGTGGCGCACCGAGACTCTTATGTTTTGATATGACGGCCTTGAGCTCTTAGAGACTGACGCGCACTCCTGTTTAGATGTGTGCTTTTACAGAGGAACATCTGAACGCAAACCTTCTGTAATTCTGCTCCCGACTCTACAGTGGAAACATCACCAAGATGGTTGTTTAAGCTGTACAGAGAAATGCAGAGGAAATAAGTTATACAGTATTAGCTTTATTTGAAGTCAGTACTTCTTGTACTGTTATTATTTTCATTTGTGTTTTTGAGTGTAGAATATTTGAAAAACACAAACATACATACATTTCTAAGAAAACGCTGTATTTTCTTCCAAGTGATTGTGTGTGACTCTTTGCTCTCTCCCTCTCTCTCTCTCTCTCTCCCCCTCCCTCTCTCTCTCTCTCTCTCTCTCTTTCTCTCCCCCTCCCTCTCTCTCTCTTTCTCTCTCTCTCTCTCTCTCTCTCTCTCTCTCTCTCTCTCTCTCTCTCTCTCTCTCTCTCTCCTCTCTCTCTTATTCACCAATTGATTCCTGATCCAAATTGATGCTCAAACCGTGAAAACTTTTTAGCCGCCCCATCCCCGACTCCTGTCACCTCCCACCCCTTCATCCCCTCCCTGACAACCATCCGTACAAACTCTTGCAGCGTCTCCCGAACTATCTCACTTCTCTCCGCAGCTTCTGCGCGTCTCCTCTGCGTCCGCCGCGTCACTTTAACCCTTCAGCTGCAACTTGGCACTTCCATCACCGCCTCAATGCTCTGGAAATCACGAACTAAGACTGATGGTCTGCAGGTAAAAGAAACGCCCGAGTTGTTTGTTTTTCTCGGTGTGTGTTTCTTTCTTTAGGTCGAAGCTCATTTGTGTGTGTGCGCGCTTTTACGCACCATTCCATCCTCGTAAAATACTGCACGTAAGGGGGTCTCTTTTTTAGGAGAAGTTAAAACCAGAAAATTCACTTGTCGATTATTACGCAGTGAAGGTTACACGATTTGGGGAAATGATCTTCATTTTTCCAAAAGATAACACATTTATTGAAGAACTTGGAAATCCGTGCGTAAAAGCGATCGTTATGGAAACTCAGACGTTAAAAAAAATTAAAGAATATGTTTTTGTTCAACTGATTCGTGTTAAGATATTTCCCAAGTAGCTGAACGTACTGAAATTAACAACTCCGTCCCTAAAAAAGAAGAATATGATTCAGTGCATTTTTTAAACGGAGCAATAATAAAGATAAATGTACAGTGTGAGAGTAAATTATGGCCTGTAATTGAATGAAAATATCTCTTTAAGAGAAGTGGACCCTGTCGACCCCTCCCCTCATTCTGCTGGGTGCGAGCAAAAACCTATAAGTAGTGCGCTCATGGACAGATTGGAGGACTGTGTTGTGAACGCGTGTGCGTATCTGGCAGCAGCGTTTCATCCGTGCGTAAAGAGCTCCACCAAAGAGAGAGATAAGGGAAAGTACACAACACCTTTGAATTTAATGGACCGTTAAAGAAAGGCCTGGATTACATCTCTGCGCAATTGGTGACATCTCGGTCATTGGAACCCGTTGAGTTTTAAATTTGGAGGTATTCAAAGTGGTCCAGATGTTGATCCACACCTATTCGGCTATGGTGAGTTCAATGGAGAGTCGGGGATTTACTTTTTTTTTCCTTTATTCTTTTTACTGGTGATGTTTGTTTTTTTTAATTACATTTGATACTAATAAAAAACAACAACAACTAAATAACAGAATAATCTACCGAGTTGCAGTGGAGTAAATGAAAGAAGGTACGAAATATCATCACTTAAAAAACATTAATTTTGAGTAAATCAAGCCACAAAGGAAAAAAAAAACTGATTTGATGATGTGAGCCAGGTGTTGCATTCTTTCTGATATCAGAATCTAATGATCCTCTGCGATTTTTTTTTCCCTCCCTCACTTTCAAAAACATTCATATTCTTGTTCTTTCTTTACTATTCCATATAGCTATGAGTTCCCACACTTCCCAATGAGCCTTCCTGACGCTGACTTTATTGTTGCAGCGCCGCGCATCTGTCCGCGGAGAACCTCTTTGTCTGTCCACTGTCACAGCAAGTGAAACCGACTGACAGTGAAGTGTCCGCTCACTGTAAAAACTGTGACACGTCGAGGCAGAAGGTGGTTCGGCCTTTTTGGATGAGACTTGTCGCGTTTTTATTGCTAATATATAAATAAGTTTTTTTAAAACTGAAATGAGAAATATTGCGCAGATGTGCGGCAGATATTTGTGTTATTAACCTGGCAGCGGGCCTCTCTGGCACATAATGGACGTTCCACCACAACAGAATTGATCTGTGTGACCCAGCAAAAAATTCAATTTCACCAGGATGTGGGTGAGCACAGATGTGGGCTAGTGGACTAGATGCTCCACACGGGAACCTGCAGTCTGCTGGATTTCTTCTATGCAAGAGTTTAAAGTTGTAAAGTTAAATTTTTATCACATTTTCTACGAATTCTTTAGTTTGTTTTTATACATGAAAACGTTCAGTTGTGGGGTAAATGTGTAGTTGCGTTGACACATGACAGGTTTTTCCAGATGTACCCGAGCGACGTGTTGTTGTGCATTACCTGTCCTTTGTGCAGCTTCTTGGTGACCTTTCTGACACTGTTCAGCAGCGACGCCGAGGGCGCATCTGCCAGTGCGCATCACTTCAACCGCTGTTGCTATTTTCAACCCACTAATACAAATAGAAGCGCATTTATTTGTGTCACATTTGTGGGTTTTTTTTTAATGTTTAAATATATTAAGTGTGTGAATTTATCTGACATTTTTCAGGCTTCGGTTATTAAAGTAAATAATTTCCGGTAGTTTAAAACTTTATGAACATTGACGACATTTTTTCATTTATTTTATTTAGTTACTTTTTTTTTTTCCCCCCATTTTTTAGGGGGGGAAGGGGAGAACAGTTCGATGAATCAAACTTTTGCTTTTCCTGCAGGACCGCGCAGACGGACTAAGCGGCTCTTCGCCGAGTGGGCGCCTCTCCCAGCTGTCCTCCCTCAACCAGGCCGCCTACTCCTCGGCTCCCCCGCTCTGCCACACTCCAGCCTCTGACTTCCAGCCGCCGTACTTTCCTCCCCCTTACCCCCAGTCCTCCCTGCCATACTCCCAGAGTCAGGATTCAGCATATTCCCACCTGTCAGACCCTTACCCCTCCATCAACTCCATCCATCAACACCAGCAAGCGGCATGGCACTCGCAGAGGTCGCGCACCGAGGAAGGGGGTCTCCTGTCACAATCGCACCGGGCTCTGAGCCTCGACCCCCGACGGGAATATCCAGCTGTTCCTCGGCTGCTGCACGGTCTCGGAGAAGGTGCTGCCGCTCTCGGGGACGGTCCTCTTGGGATGCACCTGGGACATCATGGCCTGGAGGATCTGCAGGTGACTTCCTATATTTTGGATTTCGTTTGGTTACCCCCCGAGCAGATGGAAGACAGTGCGTAAAAGTCCCTCGGTGTTAGAACAATGTGGACAAATATGAACTCTTCCTTAGAAAATGTCTTCTTGACCTAACTGAATTTAACGTAAACATATATTTTAAAAATAAAATACTACGAAATATGTATTAGAATAAAAAAAATATGCGGACGGCCTTAAGATAATTTATCATTGCTTTTTCCAAGCGACACAATTAATGATGCAATTGTCCACGTTATAAATAATTAAAATAGATTTTCAAGTGATTTCTATTAATTAATAAAATTTATTTTTTTTCTTTATTTTGACATTTATTTTGTTAATTAGCAATTTTATAAAAGAAACTTTTTTGCTTATTTTTCTCAATTTACCTCAAAAAAATTTTCTTGGACTTTAAAAAAAAAAAAAAAAATCTTCTCCTCAACCCAGAGCGAGAGATGTGCGTCAATTAATCAAGAAGAAAATGAACTGGAAAATGACTTTCGTTCACAGATTGAAAAATAATAATAATTTGGCCATCCTCACTTTGTGTAAATAACAGGTAGCCTGTTGAATGAGTCCTAACATGATGTGTTTGTAAAAAAAAAAAAAATCTGTTTGCTTATTTAGTTTTTTGTTTTTGTTTTGTTTTTGTTAATTTATTTATTTTAAATAGATTTGCGGTTATACTTAATTCCCAACCCTGATGTTCATTGAACGTAATTCATGTTGAAGATAAAGAGAAACCTCATGGATCCAAAAATAATTTTTAAAAATAACGGTTTCAGGGTTGTATCTTTAAAATTGTGTCTTTGGTGACATTTTTTTTTTTTCCCCCGTCACGCCATTCACGCATTGTGTCACGCAGACACAAAGTGCATGTACCGCAGCATCTTTTTTTTTTTTTTTTTTTTTTGGAGGAGGGGGGGATAGTTTCTATGGTTTATTGAGCAGTCAGCTTCCCTGCAGCAGGTGCAGCTGCAGACGCTGTTTGTTGCCTCCTCGCAAAAAACACACCGAGACCAATTGATCTGCACGGACATTAATAGAAAAGAAACGTTTGAGAGGAGCGAGGAGTCAACCCGGGCGTGTTTCTGTTAAACGCTCCCACTTGACAAGGAGCTTTATTTGATTAATAGATTATATCCTTCACGTTTGAATCCTCTTAATAATTCACCACAAAAGAGAAGCAAGTTCATTCTGGCCCCCAGTGATCAAATAAATTGTATCAATGGGGGTCTTGATGGGTGTTTTTCATTGTCTTTTTTTTTTTCTTATTCAATTTTGAAAACTTCCCTTCTTCAAAAGTATTAAGTCTTTATGTAATATACAAAATATTAGTAAGCTGCTCTTTGATTATTTAAAATGGTCTCAAATATTGTTGTGTTGAAAGTGAACAATTAATTTTCAGCTGGACTTTTCTTGTGTGAACCCCCCCCCCCCAGCTCATTCTCCACATACTTTTAATAATCTACACATAATTCTAAAAATATCAAATATTAAATGTTAAAAAATTGTTCTTATCAAAGCTGTGAAAGACGTCTGTCACATCCTCTCCTTCGTGGTTACGCGTCTGCTCACAATGTAAAGACAAAGAAACTCTGAATCAAATAAGACAATCAGATTGTGTTCTTTACTTGTGCTGTAAGGGGAAAAACGTTGGACCTTCCATATTTATTTGGCCAGAGAGTGTGTGTGTGTGTGTTTGTGTGTAAAGGTGTGTGTTGGATTGTGCGGCCGCTGGATAAATGATAGTGACTGTCTGTCTGTCTGACACAGGGAATGGAGGAAGGATCAGCCTTGGGCATCCTCGACCACTCTGTCATTAAAAAAGGTAAGAGGTCGGAGGGCTGTGTGTGTGTGTGTGTGTGTGTGTGTGTGTGTGTGTGTGTGTGTGTGTGTGTGTGTGTGTGTGTGTGTGTGTGTGTGTGTGTGTGTGTGTGTGTGTGTGTGTGTGTGAGTGTGTGTGTGTGTGTGTGTGTGTGTGCTCCTATATAAGTGTGTGCTATACATGCTGAAGGGGGTTTTGTGTTTAGGGGGTCTCCAACACTCACTCTCTCTCTCTCTCTCTCTCTCTCTCTCTCTCTCTCTCTCTCTCTCACACACACACACACACACACACACACACACACACACACACACACACACACACTATAAATAATTCTGTTTTGGTATTTCATTTGAAGTCAAGAAGTCCTCTAATACTCAGCTGCAGACTTCACCCCAAAGGCACATATTCTTAATGAACTGTTCATGGTCATATGAGAGAGAGATAGAGAGAAGGGGGGGGGGGGGGATTAAAAGGAAGAGGAGAGAAGTGGGGCGATGAAGAAATTGGAGGAGAGTATGATAAAAGAGGAGTTGTGGGGAAATTTGCTGTCTGATGGCTCTAATGCTACAGACTGAGGTGTGGGAGACACTGGGGCACAATTAGAAAATTCAAGTCAGATTAGTTACTGGCAGAGTTTTTGAAATCCAGGCAACCTGGTGGAACTGTTCTGGCATGGTTGGGTGTGTGAGCCGCAAAAGAAGATGAAGCCTGGCTCTGAAAATGAGTTTAAAAAAAAAAAAAGACACCGTCTGTGTTTTAAAACCATTAGAAATCAAATGTGTTCCTGTGGAAAGAAATTGTTTCCTTTTAACTCTTCATAGAAATAATAAACTCCTGAGCTCAACACTCCACCACACATGACCACACACACTAAAATGTCCCGTCATTCACACATCATTCTGATTGTGTGAAGAAAAATTGGTTTTTCTTATGTAAAATTTGTTGTTTGATTTCCTTTCCATACCGACTGAATAAATATTCCCTCAATCTAAATCTGAAGTTGCAACAAAATTCTTATGCTGAGCCCTGTGAGGTCCGGTATCGTCAACTCCTGCATGGTGTAATCCAGCTATGAGGTGGCAGTGATTCCATTTGTTTGCCAAAAGCCAAGAACTGATTTGTTTCCGTGGTGAGGGAGGCTTTCAGCAGGTAGCAGCGTGAACTGAATATGAAAATCCAAAAGGGAGAGTAGACAGAGGCAGATTGTGGAAAAATGGCATGATAGGGGGTAAGATAAAGAGTGGGAGTCATGAGAAAGAGACGAGCGAGAGAGTGAAAGATGAGAAGATGATGGTGGGGTGGTGGGGTGGTGGTGGGGGGCAACAAAGGAGACAGCTTTAGAGGCGTCTCCACCGCGCTGCGGCCTCGCCGTCTGGTTCATCAGACCGGTGGCGAATCAGGGGATTTTAAGAGATTTTTTTTCAATGTAGGGAATCTGTGGTAACAGCAGGGCGTTGTTGGGAGGTGCCCCCACCACCGACAGAGTGTGAGCCCTGCGTCTCCTCGCTGTATATACACACTGTATTCTTTTCATTGACAGAAAGGAAAAGCTCCTTTAGAGGCACATGTTGAATATTCTTCCAAATGTAATGCTTCAGTTTGTTTTTTACTGAGAGACCCTCGAACCACTCCTCTACAGTTGTTAGTAAAGGCACTGAAACACTCAAAACACAAAGTTTCTTCTCCATGAGGTCTGTAACCTTTATGGACGATAGAGATGATGTCATTCATTCTTTGCCTCCACTCCAAAGCTCTGAATGGAATTTTGTATAGGGCGCAAATGATTTCAGAAAAATCAAGGTCAAATCCTTCTTCAGCTTTATCTTCTTCTTTTTTTTATCTTCTTTAGACAGCAAACAGTGGAAACTGTTCACAGACGTTTGTGGACGGTTTGAATGAGAGTCATCAATGAGCTCCACTACAAAACCCGCTCACTTAAAACCAGATGCGTTTCTGTATCATGGCAGATGAATTACTTGGGAGACTAAGGGTTAAAAATTAAGTTTAAAACCACTGAGATGCATGTTTAAGGCATCTTTGTATCCGTGAGAGAAAATGTGCTCCGTGAAAACGTCACAGTAGAATAATAGATTCTTTGAAATCCTCTCAATTCAGAGGATTTCTGCCCACACACACAATTATAGATTTACTGGCTTTAGGATTTAACATTAAGCCTCCAGAGCTAATTTTTAAATACTGATTACACCTAAAAAAAAATTACATAAACATAACAAAACCATAGTTAGTTGGATCATTGGTAGTTTTTATTACAAGAGAAGACTGAGCTGTAAGAAGTGCAACAGGTACTGGAGACGCTAACGGAGATGTCGCTTAACCAGAATCAGACAAACCAGAAATTTTTTCCTGAGAGTCTTAAAAGTTTACTGTAGTGCAGAGAAGTGAGTGTGAATTGAATCTTCATGGTGTGACATAAAGAGGTGATATGTGAATGCATGTTCAAATGGAACCACCTGCAGTTTAAAAAAACAGCATCAACAAGCAGCACTCCTGAAATAGAGCCGTCGACTCACAGAGGCAAATTTACACTGAATAGATTAATCAAGGGAAGAGGATCACACAGCATCACTGTCACCACACAAAACATATGTTGATCTTTATTCATTCGTGGTTTCTTTTGATCCCTTCACATCCAGTTTTTGTTGTTGATTAAATTTCAATTCTACAATTCCGTCTGAAACAGCTTAAAAATGTGTGTCAAGGTGTGACCTTCCATCCTTTCTCCCCAGTTCCAATCCCATCCAAGCTGAATGGGTCATCCCTCTCAGCCTTGTCCCTGGGTAAGGAGGGTATCGGGGTGGGAGCCGTGTCCAACCCGGCTGAGGTTTTCTGTTCAGTCCCCGGCCGCCTCTCCTTGCTCAGCTCCACCTCCAAATACAAGGTGACGGTTGGGGAGGTGCAGCGACGCCTGTCCCCCCCTGAGTGCCTCAACGCCTCCCTGCTGGGTGGAGTCCTCCGCAGGTGAGGGGAACAATTTCTAGAGTTGATTTTTTTTTTTTTCTCCAAAAATCGTTCTTGTCAGCCTTTGTACTGGAGTAAGCTGTACCTCATCAGGCCTGGAAGATGACAGAATTGAGAAGGTAAAGAGGGTAAAAGAAAAAGGCTTTGTTGAGCTAACGTAAAGGAATTCATTTGCAGTGTGTACAACAGATTTAGGAGGCCTTAAATTAACATTAAAACAGTTTCCCCATCACAAAATTAAAATGAAGAAATATACAAAGATGCAGAAAAGAAAAAGATGTCCACAAGCAGATTCCTAAAATAATGAATAAAGATGAGGAATAAAAACAGGATGTACTGCAGGGTTTCTATTTGGTATAAATATGTTACAAAGTTTTGGTGAAATAACAAGAATTGGGTTTTATTCAAATGTTGAATGAGTGTCGGTCACATGAAAGACACTGTAGGGGAATGGTTTATTTTTACAGAGGTTACTTTGTAGTCTGTTTGTCAGTAGTTCATACTGAAGGCTATGAACCACATGACAGGAGCTATTGGTGGAAACAACCTCTGCTATCACATCAGTACCTTCTTCCTGAAGCCTTCCTTTCAAATCTGTTGGAATTTTTACTATGTGGCTGTGGCTGAGGAGCCACAATGGGTCATGGGACTAAATCACAAGAGAAGTGATGTGGTTTTGAGAAGCACAGCCCTGGGGCGCAAGAACGATTTCATGATTTGGTTGCAGGCTGACCTTAAGAAGACATCATTAGAAGATCTGAAGGGTAAATACTGAGTCCCTCCTTAGCAGAGAGACACTGACTGACTGAAATTTGATGTCATTACTTTATTACTTTAGCACTCTTTATTTGATGCAACTTTGAGTGTTTGGGATGTGACAGGAATGGAACCAGTTGATGTCTGACAAAAGGATCAAATCTTTCTTTCACATGAAGTGGATCTGGATACAAAATCACAATCTGGAATTTTTTTCTACTTCAGTTGAACATTGCAACACAGCTGCGTCTTTTTTTTTCTTTTTTTTTAAAGTATATTTATCAATTGCACATAAAAATACTTGATGGATTACCATGAAACTGGTCATAAGGGTGGAACATGTGACCAGATCATGTTCTTAAATGAGATCTGATTCTCAAACATTGTTACCTGTTAAAATAAAGGTGAAAATGAGGAAATTGTTACCGTCTGGAGTGGATCTGGACAAACGTGCGTTATACTGATACAAATGTGATTCCACATTTTCAGTCATGTTTCGACTGTTGACTTTAGGAGCAGTAATGTAATGCTGAAACTGAGCTGCCTTGTTGGATGTTTGCACTCTGTTATTTAATTGGTTCCTAATTTTGTGGATGTATTTCTGTGAGATTTTGAAGTAATAATTTTCAAGGAGACCTTGAGATGACAGGAATTAAAATAAAGCTAAAGGTTGGGGGGCAGAAAACACTACAGGAGACACTAGCAGTGCTGACGGGGAACATACTGTTGGGAGATTTCAGCTGCGCATTCAAAACGCACACACCCACACCCACACCCACACACACACACAAACACACACACACACACACACGAGAACCAGCTCTAAAAACTGTCTCTTTATCCCCCTCAGGGCAAAGTCAAAGAATGGTGGCCGCTGTCTGAGAGAGCGTCTGGAGAAGATTGGCCTCAACCTGCCCGCAGGGCGACGCAAGGCAGCCAACGTCACTCTCCTAACATCTCTGGTGGAGGGTAGGGAGGACACACATGCACACTCGCAGTGACCTGCATGCATAGTGACAGATAGAGACACATTCATGTAGAAATACCCTTGCAGACGTGAACAAACAGCTTTGGCATGGGTGACAACATGCATGCACCCCTCCTCCCCCCACAGATCAAGCCTCAAAAGAGCAGTGACCTGTTTGAGTAGAGAAAAGTGAGGAAAAACAGCTGCAGAGGTCATCTTCATCTTCTGACCCGATCTGACCCGAGCAGTTGATAGTTAAAACCATTAAAAACTGCTTTGACTTGTTCTCCTTGTTTTAACAGACACACTGTCTCTCCTCCTCCTCCACCCCCCCCCCCCATCCCACCCCCAGGTGAGGCCGTCCATCTGGCGCGGGACTTTGGATATGTGTGTGAAACAGAGTTTCCAGCCAGAGCTACAGCTGAATATCTGTGCAGGCAGAGCGAGCCGGACCAGCTCCCCACGCGACGCAGCATGCTGCTGGCCACAAAGTGAGTGTCCGTCGCCCTTTAGAGGAGATTTCCACTCATTTTACACCTGAGTCTATTCAGTGGTCATTCAGACTGAAAATGTCTTCTAATGTGCCTCCAAGGAGTTTTGACAATCCTGAGATTCATTATGGGAAGTGTAGGATAACAAAGCAACGTCTCTTTTCCTCTCAGGGAGATCTGTAAAGAGTTTGTGGACCTGATGTCTCAGGACCGCTCCCCGTTGGGTGGCAGTCGGCCCACCCCCTGCCTGGAACCCGGAGTACAGGGGAGCCTAACCCACTTCAGCCTCCTCACCCACGGCTTCGGTACCCCGGCAATCTGCGCCGCTCTGTCAGCATTCCAGAGCTACCTGATGGAGGCCATCAAAATGCTGGACAAAGGAGAGGGAGGAGGGAAGAGTCACCACGACAAGGAGATGAAGCACCGCAAATAGAGGCAGGACAGACGGTTGTATGCTGGATGGACGATGGTTGGATGAGAGGAAGGAAGGAAAAGAGGGGAAAAGGACCGACCGCGCCCTTCTGCAGCTTCACCTTTCGCCCTCAGGACAAAAAAAACTGAGCTTTTACCTCCCAGAAAGCCCCGTGGTCCCACCGTACGTCCAGGAGGAAGGGTTCATGGTGATATCTGTACTGTAATGTGTGTCTACAACCACCTCACTCACAGCGACGCATGGACCTCTCTTCTCAGTAGCTGGTTTGTGTCATAATGGCATCAGGATGAGTTCCTACACATGTGCTTTTATTTCCCACCCCTCTTTCTTTATTTAAATTCTGGTAAACATCTCACCTTTATCTGTGCATCTCTCTGTCTCACTCACTCACACACACACACACACACACACACACACACACACACACACACACACACACACACACACACACACACACACACACACACACACACACACACCTGTACACATTTTTCGACTGAACTCATCTGGGAAGTGTTGTAAGCCATGTTTGACACACTCTTTATTTGATTGGACCTTTTGGAGACTTTTATCTCCACCCTGATTGGACAAGAACAACTCACATAAGTACTTCTTCTTAAATGGCGGTCATGGGAAATTGAGTTCCCCCTGTTCTCTAGCAGTGGGGTAAGGAAACATCAGAAGCAGCTAAAGCTATGTGTTGTTAACTTAAAAAAAAACACAAATCATTTTGTACTTTCGGTGTATGTTTATTATTAATGTTATTACTGTTGTTATTATTATTGTATTACTGCTTAAATGTAATATATTGTTAAACAATTAAGAACCATTAAGAAAGGGGTATGTTTTTATGTTTTGATCTGGGGTATCAGAACAATAAAAAATAAAGGCACCTTCAGGTACCTTTAAAGGCAACTGTCCAGACAATTTACTTTTAAAGTCAAAGGTGGCAGGGGCTTTTATTGTGCTTTTATTGTGAAATTTTCCTTCTTTATTGATCCCTGTGGGCAAAGTATTGTGTGACTTTAACAGGAAAGTCACAGCTAGAGCTACAACATACTCCTAATATCACCACTGACTGATCTGCTGATTTATGTACTTTTGTGGAGGGATTATTTATTTAAAGGTTTAGCCTATTAAATATCAGAAAAGAATTTTTATCAAAATTCCCAAGTGATCCAGTGGATGTCGGACTTTTATTTTCATTAAAATCTCACACTCAGAAACAAAATACATTAAATTTACAATGATTTTAAACAGAACACACCAAACCTGCTTGGTGTGGCTTCAGGGATGGTGATGTGGACTGAAATACCTCAGGAGCCAAACAACATATCAGAAAAAAACTGAACTGATTTATTTTGGAGGGACTGCTGTTATATAGTAGACAGTTCTGATTTGTGAACTGTCAATATAAACTAATCAGAGGGGAGCAAAACTATCGGAGGCTAATAATTCAAATGTCGAAGGTGTCGCAGGTCAATGAGTCACGTCAGCCATTAAAGGCATGACGTGTAACATTCCTGAATATTTAACTGAAAAAATAGACACTTGACCTTTGTTAGAAATGGTGATGAGTTGTGGACAACAATGTTCAAATGCAGAGAAACCTGTATCCCAGCAGACTATTTAAAGTGACGGTACATTCACTGCCTCTAAAACTTGCAGGAAAGCACCTGATTTAGAGGAACCTGACCTAACATTAAACATTAGAGAATTACTTTGTCTGTGATCACACAGCAAATAGATTCCCATCAGAAATTCTCTAAAAACTAAAGATTCTGATCGACTTCAGCACATTATCAAATGTCTTTGTCTTCACTGACTACAAAAATTAAATGCTGTGCATTTAATCTAATGCTAAAAATTTGATTATTTTTCTGCCAGTGTATTAAATATAGATCAAGTAATTGACACTTCTGTTGTGCATGTTTTACACATGTAGCAGCTTCACTAGGGCGAGATGGGAGCCAGAATTAGACGACTCTTATTATGCTTACCACATTTTTTTCTGCCAGCACCGAGAGGACTCTTTTAAAACAAAATCAGAGCCCCTTCATGCATGCAGGGCTCCAGCAGAGGCGTATGGAGACAGCTGCAGCCCTGAACACCACACCTGGGAGAATGGGGGCAGTGTTCAGTCCCAATAAAGCCTCACCTTGGTTCCCTCTCTACCCATCTGTTCTGCATCTCTCCCACCTCTCCTGCACAGTTCCTCACCCTACCTAACCAGGACGAGACACTCACAATTACTATTTCCCAGGGAGCACAAACTGCTCATACGCTCAAACATCACTCATCCCTACCTGCTGTATGTCCTTTTCTCTCCTCCCAGCTCATTACCCTCCTGTGTCAATTCCCCCCCTCATCCCTTCATCTCCTTTTCTTGTAACCTAACCACCACCACCCCCCCCACTCCACCCCATATTCTTCCCTCTATATGACACTCAGCGGGGCCGCTCTCCATCTCTGTGTGCCTTCAGGCAAACATATGCTCCTCTTCCCGTCAGATTCCGGTGTGTTTGAGAGAGGAGGGATTGTTTAATGTTTATTAATCACCTGTCTGTGGTGGAGACGATGATACAGTCACACACACACACACACACACACACACACACACACACACACACACACACACACACACACACACACACACACACTCCTCTCTCCCTGGTGCGCATAAACATGGGCTGTCATACTCACACACAAACACACGCGGCCCCAATATTACCAACTAGGCCTGGATTTACCATTTACAGCTTCATATCAGTGTGTTCATGTAAGACTCTCCATACACAGAATAAATTTATGAATTTCAACAGCTGCTTTTACATTACAGCTTGTGTTTGGGTTCTTTTCAAAGATCATGTTAAACCATTTTTTGTTTTACAACAGCAATTTAATTAAATTGTATTCTTGCACGGGCACAAGATGTGAATGTTATTATAAAAAGGGCTGCATCTACAATATCAGTTCTGATTTTCCTCTCCATAAGAATCCACCGGATGAATAATGTCAATGCACGATTATCTCGGGCAGTTTATTTTAGGAAGTACTATCGAGTGCAACAATTTTATGATAAATTATGTTGACTTCCTCGTGACAGAAACAGTTTTCATAAATAAAAATATGAAGTTCTGACTTTTTTCTGTTTCCTGAGTTTTGAAATGTTTCTCATTTTTAATCACGGATAAACATCAGGTAACAACTAATCATGCAAATCCATTTGACATCTAATCAAATTCCACTTGTCAAGCTGGGTTTACAATACATTAATAAAGACACATTTTTTACAACTCTGTTTGGTTTTATATGTTAACTTTCTACTGTTTGGAGCTGGAGTGAGCGCAGAAAAATGTTCAAGTTAATTTAAATTCAGGGTGTGTTGAGTGCTGGTGAAATAACAGTAAACTATTAAAATACACATTTCCTGAAGGGTATCCGGATTTGTTCTTAAAAACCTTGTGCAGCCAAGTCGAATGAATCAGAATACTTGTCCCACTAGCTCTGCAGATGATATTGATTACAGTACTGATACTGTATTTCAGAGGTGTTGATAAAACCCTTTGGTAATCATCTCAGGTTCTATTTTGCTGCAGTTAAGAGCTATATCAAATAGCAAAATGACCTCAAAATGACCTCAAAATCAAACTACACAGCTGGAAGACAACAGTATTTTCCGCACTATAAGATGCACCTAAAAGCCTTTTTCTCAAAAACTGGCAGTGCGCCTTATAATCCAGTGCGCCTTATATATGAAAAAAAATATTTTAAATAGGCATTTTGTTGAAAGTGTATCTTATAGTGCAGAAAATACTGTACTTGACATAAAATAGATTTTTATAGCATTCATACAAGCATGGAGATCTTCAATACCCTCTAATCTACACACTGAATTTAAACTTTTTTGACTACATGCTTCCTTCAGGTAAATGCACTAATTTTGGAGGGAATTACATGCTGTATGTGCATGCATGCTATATCGCATGTGCAAGTGTACATTACCCACACTCTGTGAGTACAAGTGTAAAAGTACACAGCCAGAAGGCTGTTCTTTCTATGTGCAGATGAGTAGACTAGAGAGCAATGAGAAAGCGCTACAGGGACAAATAGCTTGTATCTCAACTGTGTGTCACTTTTTATTGGAACAGAAAGAGCAAGGAGGTCAACAGTACAAAAAAAAAAAAAGAGAAATGAGGGCATCAGAATTGGTAGTTATGCAGTGAACGGTCACTTGGCGCCAGAGGTGAGCTTCTCCAGGTCATGTATGCCGTCCTTGTCAATCAGACGAACATTGAAAGAGGGAAGGTTGAGGATGAAGCGCTTGTTCAGCTGGAGGAGAGACACAAGATGGAGAAGGAAATATTAAAATATGTGGATGTATTTGATCAAGGCTAACGGCTAATCCACAATCTGCAGTGTTTGACAGCCTTCATGTATTTGACTCATGAATGAAGGAATAAATACCCATCTCCTTTATCAGATCTATCCATTCAACTACTTAAATAATGCAAATCCTCAGGTGCTTGTGTTTTAAATGCACTGAAAGTATCTGTAATGCTTAAACAAGACTCTCAGCGTGGCCTTGAGCTCTTTATAGGCAGATTCACAAAACATCAGTGCTTTTATTCATAAAACAAAGCTGTTCTCCTGTTTGAGGAAACATGAGAATCTTTATTCAGTTTCTACAGCCAATCAGCTGCAGATGGCGAGGCCTGCAGGCGTCACATCATCTCCCAGCACTTCAGAACTGGACGGAGATGGGAGTCAGAGAGGACTCAACGACATGGAGCGTCCTCTTCGTGTATATTAACAGTCATAAGGGTAAATCCAGATAAGCGATATCAGAGAGAACTTTCTTCCAACCAGTATATAGCATTCAATCACACTGGGAATATCAGCGGACACTTTTTCAGAGCTGAGTAGATCTGACATAAACTCACCTCTGCAACACACTTCTTCAACAGATCCACCGCCTCGTCTCGAGTGAGATCTAGAACAAACACCAGCAAGTGAGAATGCTGAACATGAAAGATGGGGAATGACGGAGAATCATTTTTCATCCAAATGTAAAATTATGTCAAAAAGATTCATTCAGCTATACCCCCCTCACAGCACAGCCAGGCTGTACCATAAGCAAGTGCAAATTCAACTGTGACCTCTGCAGTACGTCCTCTGCAAACGCAGAGTCAGTCTCACATGAACAATGAGGAGAGAAAACATGCGTGAGGCATTTCGAGGCGCCAACCTGGTTTATAGTGCTTGTCAAGAATAGAGAGTGTGAGGTAGGCGCCGTAGCCGTGGGCAGCGAAAGGTGCCTTGGCCATGGAAGCCAAGTAGTCCATGTAGTAGAGACCTGGACCGTCTGTGTCATCGTAGCCCGCCAGCAACAGGTTCACGTGATATGGAGTCTGGATTCAGAGGAGGGAGAGGAGAATTAAGATTCAGATGTAAAAGAAGGACTAAATAAACATCAGCACAATTCAAACATTTATAAATGCTGATGTAGAGCTAAATGTCCTAAAATGTTTAGGAATGTGAAAAAAACCTCTAAAACAAAGACATACTGATCCTTTTTATAAATAACAATAGTGTTTATGGTAAAATAGATGAAGTGATCCTTCACCAGGAGAATCTTATGAAAACCATATCAACACAGAACAAAGAGTAAAGTTTATTAGTAGTAGTATTTAGTGTGTATTTTACAGTTTCTGCTTTCAAAGATACTTATCCAAGTAGAGGTGTCAACACTGCCATCGGTACGGTGTCGTGAAGACCTTTTAGACCCCCCTCCTGATTGATGCTATTTGTGTTTACATCTTAGTGAATTATGTCAGATCTGATTAAACAAAAAAATGCAACTTTTAATTAACAAATGTCGTAAGGAAAATTGTTGACTAACAAAGAAATCACCAGCGTGAAAAGGTGCAACCCTGCGTTAATAACTTCGCTGAACTAGATTTGCTCAAGCGTGATCACTACCAACACAGACTGGTTCAAAAACGAATAAAAAGTAAAATTTGGAGCGGCCTACTCAAGATCCTCTTTGGGATGATGCGGTAGGACCGTAAAAGAGCCGCTCATGCTCATAAACCCTCCACTGTGTCTCAACTAAAGCATCTCTGCAAAGAAGAGTGGGTTTGAATACCACTGTAACAATGTCAGAGACTGAGATGTAGTTATTGGTTATTGTTTGGGTGTTGCAGCTAAAGGTGGTGCAACTAGCTGTTAAATTCAGGGCACCAATACCTCTTTACACCTAAGAACTGATAACTTGCTTGTCTTTTTATTTTAAAGTCTCACAGTTACATACATTTCCTTTTTTTTTCACATTATAAATATAGTTAGAAGATCCAACATGGTTTAACGTGAGATGCACCGAAAAAATAGAGGGAATCAGGAACGGGTCCTGTCCTTTTCTTCACGGCGTGGCCTGTGTGGTTAAAGCTGCGCCGGTGTCACCAACGGATGATCTCACTTAATTGTCCCTCTAAATATCCACACTGAACAAACAGCATCAACAGAGTGAGAGCATGAGGGGGAGGAAGGAAAGTGATAGAGGGAGACAAAGTGAAAGCGTGTCATGAGACAGGAGAGTGTGTGTGTGTGTGTGTGTGTGTGTGTGTGTGTGTGTGTGTGTGTGTGTGTGTGTGGGTATAAGTGTCAGTGACAGTGTGACATCTGCTGGGAGTCAGCGCCCCATTCGCTCCCTCCATTGTGCCCACCCTCCCTCCTGCTCCATCCCTTCTTTAACTCCCCTCCCCCCTGCACCGCCTTCACCCTCTGCCCTGGAGTCGTGCCAGGGCTCATTAAAAACTTCTAAAGTCATTTTTCTTACGCCTTCCTCCCCCTTCTCTCTTTTTAAATTACATATTTTATGCTCCCAGCCTGTTCTCTCTCTTCTCTTCCTCCAAAACACTAATTTTCTCCCTTTGTCGTTGCGTGCCACTGTTCCCCAATTTTAAAAATCCCTTTAAAGCAAAACAAATTTTTGGATTTCAAAACAACTTTTGGCCTAAATTCTTAATGGTGGAAGCAGTAGCACTGTGCTTTTGATTAAAATGTAACAAGAACACTATAATATTGTGCTCTCTGCCTCGCAGAGACTGAAATGTTTTTTCATGAAAACGTGATCGACACACCTGCACTCTCGTTTCACTTCTCCAACAGCCTCCCTGCTCATTTCTGGGACTGGTGTTAGCTCATTGCCACCAGGGCAATGAGAATCATTCCCTGTGGAGTCAGCTTCAGTATGTGTGTTAAGGACACACACACACACACACACACACAAAGGAGAAAGAGAAACAGTTTGCACATTGGGTGTAAATCTAAGGTTGTCTTTGTGTGTGTTTGTGTGTGTGTGTCTTAACTCCTCCGTGAGCCTGTGAACGCCCCAGTGGTATCACCCCCACCCACCAGACACCTGTGACACTGGTTACAATGAAACATTAATATGGACTCGACATCAGACTCGGGTCTCCTTCCCACATCAGCTCAGAGGGGGCCGTGCAGCTTGTTAACCCCGCCACCTGAACTCACACCCCAGTTCGTACCCAGCTACTGCCACCGCCACCAGATCCTAAGCAACCGCTTCCCTGAGCTTGAAAGACCCCAAACCCCTGATGACCCCAAGATACATCACTGACGATGTGACGATGCGCATGCACAAGATGTATCTTTCACCGGTGTGTATAGTTTGTCCAAATCTGCAAAATCAGATCAGACTTTTAAATCCATGTCTGACAATTATTCACTAATTAATAAGACAACTATTCCTTCATTACAGTATTTTCCACACTATAAGGTGCACTGGAATATTTGAGAATATTAAAAGCTTTTGTGTAGCGCAGAAAACACTGCAATCTGTTCAATATCATAGCCTAGGAAAGATTAGAAAATGAAAATCAATGTTTTGTTAGATCCACCCAAATGTCTTCAATTGTCTGTCATTTTGAGAACTTTAAAACATCAAATGCCTGAAACTATTATCCAAAGGCAGCCTTTAATTTTTTGTTAGTCGACTACCGTTGCAGATGTTTTCTGTGTGCCGCTTCCCTAAACCTTCACTATTTATGCTAAGCTAACCCATCCCCAGCAGTAGCTACATGCAGTATTTAGCATGCATCTGAAGCTACTCGTCTCATCTATCTCTAGCCAAGAAAGTGAAGTATAGTTCCCAAAATGTCGCACTTTTCCTTTGAGACGAGCGCAGTGAAGGATTGAGAGCAAAAACAGCTTTATTTGTGACTCAAATTGAGGTCAGGCCACTGAAATTCATCATAAACTCATCCCCAAACTCCCCTCTTCCACGTTCCAGCACTCCTTCCTTCCTTTCCTACCTCCCCTCCCTTTTTTTGCACCCTGCCCCGGGGCATGTTCCCTTTATTGGCATTTCTCCTCAATCTGCTGTATTAATTGTTCATCTGTGTAGGAGCAGGGGATCTGTGTGCAATATGGCACCAGTAATTATTTGTGCCCATTGTGTGTCTGCGCTCAAAAATATTGTACAAACCCATCTGGGGCCAGCTGTAGATCTCCACAGCGTGGAAGCTAACTGTTGCTGTAGCGCGATCGAAAAATTAACAGCTAAAACTTTACAGACCAACATGTAGATTTTTTTTCCCAGAAACTGCAGACTAAAAACTATCCATATGAAAACTCTGATGTCTGTAAAGCTTTAAGGCGTCTACATGATCTTCAGCAAAATAAATAAATACATAATCACATCCCACATGACCATCTGCCTCCTGAATTTGGCTGCCTCAGTTTGACCTCGTGTCTCAGCTTCCTACACCTAAAATCCTGCCACACTTTTCTGACTGGTGTACTTTCTACCTGTCAGTTCAATGTGAATTTAATGCAATTCATATTTACATGCATGCCTTTTTTAAAATTACATTACATTAATCAGAGAATTAGAGGAACGGAGGAAGACCAGATGCAGAGTTATTATGCTCTGAAAAACTTTGCAGTTGTTTTGCTTTGCGGTGAATTTCATGTGTGTCATTACTGATATGCACGCAGCAGAGTCAAGGCCTCAGGTGATTATGTTTGCCACTAGATTTTTTTTTTCTTTGTCTCCTCTCTAAAGCGTGAGTTCAGTTCTCCAGAGGTTAGCGGAGTTGTTTTTCTGGACGACGGGCTGGTAAGCACACGATCGTATGTGGGTTCTGCTTTCTCTGCACCCACATGCTCGGCTGACTTCAGCTAACTACACCTCCCAGAGGTCTGCAGCCACTGGGGTATGACAACCCTGAGACTAAAGGACTCGTCTCTAATTTATCCTGCAGGATGAACAATATACCACTGATTAATTCATCAGCCAGCGGTTTCAAATCTAGGGGACAAAATCATATGATCTTGTCTTTTTGTAGGTGGGGGTTTAGAAGATTCAAGGACAGTAGAAAAGAGAAAAAATGTAAGGGAAAAAAACTGTTCATTAGCTTTCCTTTGTGTCTAGGCTTAAATTTAATCTGAAATTACTCATTAACATCAATTAAAATCTATTCCAATAAACTGCATGTGCAGCCATTCCCCAGACATTAGTTGACCACAAGCATTTTTCTTCAAATCCATGACAGATTTTGTTTTAGAAACGAAAGACTATCTATGTTTACTGTCTCTGTCCTTTACTTGTCTAATGTTGTTTTCCTTTCAATGTGTACTCTTATACTGTAGGTACTCACTACAATTGTTTGTCATTTCCTGGAGTGTGTACTTATATATTCATTATACCATATTATATTACTCAAAACGGTAAAACACATTTTCAAATTGAACTGAACAAACGAAGAACTGCAATTATTCTTGTGCTTAACTTATTAATCCTTCCATCAATTTAAAACATTTGACAGTCCCTTTCAAATGTTAGGACTTGTTGCATTTTCCTCTTTTCAAATACAATTAAATGAAAAATATTGAGTTTGAATCAGACAAAATTTGCACATCTGGGGGGGGGGGTTGTAAGTCACACATTTCGAAAAAGAATAATTCATCCTGAAAACAAAACACACTTGCATTTCTCCAACAAATTCTACAGCAGACCCTGTAAGAAAATGACATTTCTTGGTCATATCAAACCATTCAAAACTTGAGCTGACAAATTCTCTCTGTTTCACATTTAAATCAACAACATAACATATTCCACATACTCAACATGTTCTGGGGGAGAAAAAAAAAACACCATGAAAAAAAACCTGTTTATACAACATAATTTGCAAATGTCCATGTACTCTGGAGGTTGATGAAATGAGCATAGCTTGAGGAAGGTGTGGGACGCAGAGGAGAAACTGCTACTGCTTCAGTTTCTGAGCACTCCTGAGAATGCAGCATTAGTAAATCCTGCACTCATAAAACCAAATTCATCACCTTGAGGCACAAAAATAACGATACACTCGCAGCTCATGGCAAGACATGAATATAAATGTTCCACAACATGCACAACCTTGACAGAATAAGATGATCCTGATCCTATAGGTGTCTCTGTGTGCTTGCATATTGTGGGTCTGTTGACTCCTACTCGTTCTCACACTCCCGTCTGTGTTGTCTACTGGGCCTAGTTGTTTCCCCCTGGGACCCCGACTCCTCCTCCTCCTGTTCTAACCCTATCCCCCGTTCAATGTGTCCCACATTCCCTTCTCTGCCACACTAATTGTTTTTTGCAATTATTTTCACCCTCCTGCTATTGTGACAGGCAGCGGCTGCAGTACTCTTAACAAATTAGCGTTAAGAGTCACAGTGCATGCAAACGAGAAGCAGGACTGACTTCAGTACATTGTGTTACATCTAAAAACATATTTGCAAACATATCTAAAGACATATTTGCTGCTCCTCCAATTCACTCACATTCACTACATTTATTATATTGGTGTAAGTGTTCATTACAAGGGTTGAAAAGACAAAAACATGTTTAAAATATATACAGTGCGCCCTCACACATTCGTGCATCAACGCTCGCGACTTCACCTCATCGCAGATTTATGGTAGGCAGTCACGTGACACTGTACGCGCATTCCATTGGCTGACGGCATCCGGAAATGCGCTCGTTCCGTCAGTCTCGGACTTTTGTGAGACACAAAAGTGCTTTAAACTGTTGAAAAGAGTGTGGGAATAGATCTTTGCAAAGATCTTTGCATGATCTTTACATAAACCATGAGGAGACACCTACAAATTTTTCTGGGTATTTTAGTCAATTTATAGCTACTGCGAGTAGAAATAACATATAATCATATGTCTATAACCCCAGAGGCAATGTGTGTGTGTGTGTGTGTGTGTGTGTGTGTGTGTGTGTGTGTGTGTGCGTGCGTGCGTGCGTGCGTGCGTGCGTGCGTGTGTTAGTAGGCTCAGGTGTTCAGGTGTTTTCAGGTCTCAAAGGGAAGATCTTCTGTCATCATTCACAACAAGCTGACAAATGTAGCTAGCTCTGTCAAAACGCATCTATGCATTCAGCGTAGAAGTCTCATGCTGATAATGACGCAAACACAAATATCACCGCAAGAGAGACTTACAGTATTTTCCAGTTGGACAGAAGACTATTACTACATCAGTAACAACAGAGAGGATGGGCGTGATCTACGACTGAGAAAGGGCTGTTTTTAAGAGTTCTAATTTCCTGTTTTAGACAAAATAATGATTTTATGCAGAAATTCAAACACATTTAGCGATGGAGGAGGAACCCAGTTACATGGGGTCTCTCACTTCCAGTTGAATTGAGTGTTAATTTAACTTATGGGAATTAATTTGTGATTCTATCATTTATTCCCTGAAGCAAAATGAGATTGGAAATGCTTACAGAGGAATGTAATTAAGTTGAAATAAAAATTAAAATATTCATAGGTATGTTAGCTCATTACTCCAAGATGAATATGGCTAATTCAGAGAACGACCAGTGGTACACGGGATTAATTAGCTAGTGAGAAAATACAGAGATACTGGTGATGAATTGAGTTTTGACAGAGTTTTGACAAGGTTTATGGTCAAAAACAAAGGAAAAAGCAGGCCAGAGATGTCAAATATTGGTAGTCCTCAACATATGAGGTTGTTCATAAATTGAATTGTTCATAAATCATTATTTAATTTCAATCTCTAATCATTATTTGAGGTAATATAAATGCCATTATACTCTGAATAGCAAAGTATTATTCCTTAAGACTTACCAGAAACAATAACAGCTAATCAAAACAATATACATCGTTTTCAATTATACGTTGGTTTTCAAAAAAATAAATGGAAATATAATACAGTAATCAAATTTACGTCAATTCAGTCGACTTCACATCTGCCACGAATATTGAAATGTCAAAAATCATTAGAAAACTTAAAGCACATGTTACTGTATAAGTACAAATAAAAACATAATTATATTAAGATATGTACGTACAGTTCCAAGTGACGCTTATTGAGTGACGTTTATCTACCATTAAGCGCCACTTGTAATTCACAGGTTTGTTTAGAATTAAGTTTAGTTTACAATAAGATTTTGCTCCTTATTTAGATATAAGGAGCAAAATCTTATTCTAAACTAGATTTTGCTCCTGCTTTACTGGTCAAGGAACTCTCAACCAGTTTTTGAAGTGCATCAATCAACAGCCAGAGTCAGCTATAGGACCACTATATGGTACACTACTATGTAGCATCTAGAAGAAGAGTTGTCATAAGAGAGATGGTCACTACTAACATTATTTTCATTAGGCTTTGCTTTATCATCCATGATAAACAGTGAAATATCCTTGGTATGAAGCCTGATGCTCTGAGATGCCCAGAGAGACAACAAAAAATACAAACAAAATGAAAAGTGAGTGCTGGAGATTCCCAAATGCAGTGGTGTTGCACGGAAGGGGTTGTGGCAGAAAGGGGAGCTGCAGTACAATACAGAACTTGGATATGGAGGTACGCGTTTTTTCATATCTATGATTGTAAGATGAATGTTTCTTTGTTGAGGACTCCATGTAAATGCAGCAGATGGTCCAACTTTGCAAGCTAAATGTACTTTAATGATGACATTACAAGGCTGTTTGGATTGTTTTCCATTACTAACTAATGTGTTGTCCAAGGAAATGTGCTCCTCGTCTTAAACTATCATTGGTTATGATCATAATCACATTTCACATCAAGCTGCTATACACAAATTACATGTCAGATAGACTGGGATAATACAGATAATGAAACTGATAGCCCGCAATACAATGGAGTCGTGCCTGGAGTGTACCCTGCCTCACGCCCCAGGTCCGCCAGGACAGGCTCCTGCAACGCCGCAATCCGCGATGGCGGAAGCAGCTGAAGATGAATGAATGACACTGAGAGCACGGTACTTGTAGTACAGGCTATGGATGTAGCCATCAGTGAATGGAGTCGTCACCAGTGCATTGCTACACCTTCCCTCAACAAACTAGTCTTCTCCAAAATATGACAAAATTTCAAACTGTCATGAAACATTAACCAATCAAGTGGGACCCTTCCACTGACAAACTTTCATTGACCAAAGGCTAAATCTGTTAAAGGCCTGTTTAGTTGTTCTGTGTTTACGCCAATGTCATCTCTGCTGATTTGCATTAACCTTTTTCAGTGAAATAGGGGCCAACAATACATCGATACATTTTTCATTGATTACACATCCTTAGCATAGGGAATAAACTCTCACAGTCTGCATGAAGCCAAACACTTCATCATAAGCGCTTTTATTTTAATTAACATGAAATTGTAAAGTCATAGTTTGAGCTTTAATGCTGTTAATTACTGTGCCAAGTTTGTTTTCTCTGTCTTAATCAGAGACCCTCCAGGATGTCTTTTCATAAAAAGCAGAAACACCTTACAGATTAGCAAACTGCTTAACAGGACAAGGGTTATTGTTTAAGGCAAAATTTTAGTTACCCTGCTTCGTAGGTATTCTGCAAGATTCTTCCTTGTGAAGTTTGCAGCTGCTTCTGGACTGAGTTCATAGCCTAATGATAGAGAGGAACATGAATTAACATTTCAGAAAACAGTTTAACTTTCACTGTGACTATGTTGGTTACTAAATATTTTGGTGTTATGATAGATTTCTTCCTAAGGCTTTCATAAATGAGCATTTCACAAGTACTTACCATTCCTCATTTTATACAGCTGAACGTTTTTCTGAATGTACTCTGCGAACTGCACCGTGTCTCCTGCTTCTCCAACACAGAGAAGCAAAATCTTCTCACTAAGCTTAAACATCTTGTCATAGTCTGGAAAACAAACAACACAATTCCTTTATTACGTGTGAATTAATAAAACACCTCTGAGCTGCAGTGTACTCGGACAGAATGAGCAACGTCATACCGACAATCGCTTTCACTTTCACCGTCAGAAAGCATTTGGTCATTTTATGCTAACCTAGCAAACTATATATTGTTTTCCAAAAACGCACAATGAATATAATTAACCAAGGGGATTGAATGGCAATTACTGTGTGCTACACCACCATTGATCGGGTGTGAACAAAAAAGAAAAAAACTACAACAATCCAAAACCAGGAAGATTTAACTGCTAAGCTTCTTAATAAGTTAGCTATGCTTAGCTATGCCGGCACTTTTAGCATAATTACATTAGAAAATAAAATTGCCGATAAATATAACGTGAAAAAGCTTGAAGCAACAGTTGCAATGACACAAACCAGATTTAAAAAAAAATCTGAACAAGGATTAAAATCTAAACGCTAAATCATCCGACTCGGTGGCGACCGCTAAGCTAACGCGTTGTCATACCATGTTTCATCTGAATAATGCTGCTGGCTGCAACATTATCCGCCGCAACCAATACGAAATCAGCTCCCTGTATCCCAATCAAATATTCCATTCTTGAAAACGAGTACGTGCGGCAAAAATCCTGAAATACTACACAAAACCGGTGATTTCTTTCCCTCTCCTAAGCAGTTACACAGCAAAAGTTAGAGACAGGTGGCGCAGACTGATGTCGTCACCGGAAATGGTTCGTTCGTACTTTCTACGCGACGCGGGCGGGCAATTTGAGCGGACTCGTTTCGATGCTACTGTGTGGATTGTAACCTGAACACAAAACGTGATTATTATTGCACGAGAAAGAAGTCGACATGAACGAAAGGAAACCTGAAAACACAATGCCGGACTTGAACAACCAAACTGGTTCACAGCGACGACGGTCACCGCGGTTGAGTTCTCCTCCTCAGGCTAATGCTAACGTGAAACCTGTCAACAAAATGGCGCAGACATCTTTGGCTGTTAAACGCTCCATTACTGTGAGGAAAATAGCTCCCAGAAAAACAGCCGCGCCTTCAGAGCACAATAAGGAGAACACGCCGAGTCGGTCGAGTTCAGGATCTCGCCAGCAGAAGAAGCTAAACGTGTCCACCCCTGGTCCGGCCGCAGGTCACCCGCCCTCATCGGCCGAGAAGAAGAACGCTGCTGCTGCTGCTCTGCCATCCCCGATCCTCCCCTCCTCACCGCCGCAGTCTCCTGATCGCCAACAACCCCCCGTCGATCCACAGGACGTGGTGTGGACACAGAAAGTGCGCCGATCCTACAGCAGACTAAGCGACAAGTCCCTGAACAGCCCCGATTTACGTGAGAACTTGTTCGGCTTCGTGAAGCTGAAAACCCCCGAGGTGGGCCCGAGAGCCGGGCGCTCCAGAGGCCAGATGGATGTGTCCGGGTCCATGTCTGGTCTGAGCTCGTTCACGTCTTTGCTGGAGACGGATGACTCTGTTTCAGTTTTCCCCGAGCCGGACACGAATATCCCCGGGGTGGCTGTGGTGAAGGAGAAGAGGAGGAGGAGGAAGATCCAGCAGATAGACGACACGGAGATGAACGCAATGGCTGCCAAGATGAATGCTGAGTTTGAGGAGGCAGAGGTGTTCGAGTTGGTTGTGGAGTGAAAGACTGATGGAGTCAAAGACTGATGGAGTCAAAGACTGATGGAGTCAAAGACTGATGGAGTCAAAGACTGATGGAGTCAAAGACTGATGGAGTCAAAGACTGATGGAGTCAAAGCCTTAAAGAACACATGTTTGTCACAGAGACGCTGATGAGCTCCGGGTTCTATTCTAAAAACATTGTTTCTGTCCTTTCCAGTTCTTTAACAGGCTGGTGTTTCTGTTCTCCTGAATCCATTTGCTTGTATGTTTAATCCTTATTGTTGATAATATAGAGTATTATGGGATTGAGTAATCTAGTAGTAACATCTGACATCAAAATGGCCAGTAGGAAGGGTAAACCTAAAGTATGTTCCTTGTTTGGTCATTGTTCATACAATTACATCTTTTGCTGTGAGTATTTTACCTTTTTTTTTATTATAGATTTTTCAGTGCGTTTTGACTTTTAATTGATTACTGAATCAAACTGATTTGACATGCAAGGAGAAGATAGTTTAATGGGGATTCAAATACACGATGTAAGTTTCTTAAACTTTATGTATTTTGCATAGATACAGTGTGAATATATATATTCATACACACGTCATCAATCACTGTAAAAACATTCTGCAGCATTTCAGAGCTCTGACAGCAGTTTAATATTCTTCATATCCAAGATGATACATCTGCCCTTTGTAGAATGTTTTTGATTTTTACTTGTACTGGTAAATGAATGTTAAAAATTAAATCACTAGAGTTTCAAGTCAACTTGGACATTCTCTCAATTCTGTAGAATAAAGTGAACCTTTAGTCTACAAAAAAGGTACATGTTGGGATTATATCAATGATTACAGGTCTGGTCATATTGATTTAAAAAGCAACCACAAAACGCACAGTGTTTAATTTCACATAATTTTTATTTTTTTAAAAAGATACAAATCTACATAAGTGGCTAATCAGACATGCTGGCTAACAGCACATTCCTGAATGCATCGTTCCCTAGTGACCATGGATGAGTGATGGGGTGATCTGTCTGGATTTAATGAGGATGGTGAACAGGTAAATCATTTTTCTCTGGAGTGTCTTGAAGGTGTAAGTGGATGTGTTGCATAATTTGCACTAACAAGGGATGATCTCCACCTGCAGGCCTGCCTATAGCTGCAGATAAACTCGGTCGACATGCATTGATTTAACTTAATGTCAGGAATTTAAACTAATTTAGATGATGATATACACAAATTACATATGAAGATAAAACCTGAATAAACAAGCAGGTGTTGCAGGATGCAAACAGAATGGTCTAAGTTGTGCTATAGCTTATATAATTACCAGATCACAACACAACTCACTATATCATCCCAATGCTAGACTTTACTCTTTATTCAATACATCAAAATCTATACAAGCTATGGCTGGTTAAAGGTATTATGAAATCCTGACAAAATGCAGCTCGCAGGTCCAACTCTGGCAGTTTGTTCAATCCATGAACATAAAAGCTCTTGGAAAACACATGCTATAAAAGAAGGTTATTTAGACGTCATTTTAAAAATGACCATTTAAATGAGACTTTTTGAAATGTGTTTCTTGATAAATGATAAAGCTACAGCTATCCTAAAGCTCCTGCTTCTGTCTAAGTCACATATGTTCACCTGCCTGCCACAGATCACGTTTCCATGCAGACATTCTTACAAAACTGCCACAGCTTTAACAGCAACACACTGTATCTGTATATTAAGGAGAGTGACGATAAAAATAAAAAGTGAACATCTTTCTCCAGATATAATGAAGTGATTCTCAGTGTTGCAGAGGATGCTGACAAGTATCCACACCTGTTATGCCAACCTTGGGAAAAAAAAAAAAACAAGCTATGAAGTTGCTTATTTACATCTGCCAAGAGCACATACAGCACGCTGATAGTATTTGTGTGAGACAGTGGCACGCGGAGATAATGAGGAGGTGTAGGAGCAGGAGGTGCAGCAGCGAGCGAGTAAATCCACAATTTGCTCATGCACTTTAGGGTGTGCAAAACATACTCTGTTTTCTTCCCTGGGTGCCATCTCTTGTTCTTCATTTGGCATTTCAGCTCCTTGGGAAGGAAGACACTTTTTTTTTTTTTTGGTGTTTTTTTGCAGGGAACAACACATAGTGTCTCACCTTTTGTATATTTTTAACAAGATGCTCATGTCTGCTTGTCACCACAAGTGAAAGTTGGTTGTTTTGTAAGCCATCACCACCAAAAAAAAACAACCAGTTATTGATTTACAATGCTGCTTCTTCTTCAAGTTTGTTCATTCTGATTTTTGGATATTTTACACTTCATATTCATGTGTTTTC
This sequence comes from Antennarius striatus, assembly GCF_040054535.1. Classification (NCBI taxonomy): domain Eukaryota; kingdom Metazoa; phylum Chordata; class Actinopteri; order Lophiiformes; family Antennariidae; genus Antennarius; species Antennarius striatus. Next base: position 13,605,976 of record NC_090789.1, read on the forward strand.
TCCCCCATCTCTATCCCTCTACTGCTTTTTCCTTTTTCTCCTCTCACCCCCCCCCCACTACCCTTCACATTTCACTCACGGCAGTTGTCGCTGGTTCAGCTTGACTGCTTCGTTAGGGCTCATCATTTGCATTCAGATTAATTATCTAATTACCGACAAATGTCCGGCGGCCACCCCACACTCCGGCTCGTCAGCTCTCAGCCTGTAATTATTTTAATCATTTACTTTCATCTGGAGCGTTCCTGCCATACTCCTGTGTTTAGAGGCCATTCTTAATTACCCTGCCAAGACACTCTTTTCATGAGAGGGGAGGGAGGAGAGGGGTTGGTTTGAGGGAGAAGAGAGCAATTGGGTGAGAGAATGCATGTGTGTGTGTGTGTGTGTGTGTGTGTGTGTGTGTGTGTGTGTGTGTGTGTGTGTGTGTGTGTGTGTGTGTGTGTGTGTGTGTGTGTGTGTGTGTGTGTGTGTAAGAGAGAGGGAGAGAGAGAGACCAATGGGGACATGAACCAGAGGCTTTGACAGCACAGAGGAAGCTCCCTGCTCTGCTGGATGCTCTTTCCTCTCTTCTCTTTTCTGCTTTTCTCTCTACATACACCGAACCAAACCCACCCACCCCCAACCTAACTTCCTCATCTCTCCTCTCACCCACCCCTCACCCCCAACCCCTCCTCCACACCCCTCTTCCCCCCGTTATACTTCCTCCCTTTTTCCCTTTATCGCAAGCACACACAGGAATCGCCCGTGGGCTTCAGTGCTCTGACTGCTAATACACTCGCGCGCACACACTCTTACACACACACACAGACACACACACACAGACACACACACACACACACACAGAAGCAGGCAGACAAGAGAGTCATGCGCCCTGTTTGTGGCACTCATCAGGATGCACATGTTTCCACTATCTGCCTAGAAAATCTCTCCTCTCCTCTGTGTTCTGTCTCTCTCTGCCTCCCACCATCCCTCCATCACTCACACCTGCTTGACTGCACGCCCCACACGTCCGTCTGCTGCCCTCCCATCCCTGCGCCTCCTCTTCTTCTTTTGGTCATCGGTCCTGCTGCTCCCTGTCCTCTCTAAGGGGCAACAGGTCATCTCCTCCTTCCCCCGTCTGACCGATTCATAATGATGCTTTCACTCAACCCTTAAGCCTCTCACCCCTCTTCCTCCTTGACTGCTCTTGTTAAGAAAAGCAAGAGTGAAGGAGAATAAGAGGGAGATACAAGCGCTGTAATTGGGCCCTGGAATATTTAAGTCACTGGGGATGAAAGTTTAATGAAAAGATGATTATCTACCAGTTTATCACACCATGTTTCATATTTCATTTTCATGTTCTCGTTCCAGGCCTCGCTGTCCGTTTTGGCAGCTGTGGATACAGGGTTTATGATCTAATGCGCATTGAAGAACACTGAGCAAAAGGGAACAAGTGGAGAAATGTTAAGGTCAGATTCACAGGGGACTCTTTAAGGAGATTCAGATGCCAATTTATGTCAAAACATCAGTCCAAGAATGTTCTTTATTCCCACCTTTTGTGGGATTTACTCCCACTACATTTATTTATGCTGTAGAGGAATGCCCCTCATTTACATCCTAATTCTTATTCACAAAATAATGACTTGTGATCCAGTTTGTGATGGAAACTTGGGGGAAGGAAAGATCCAAAAACATGAAACTTTATGATGGAGAGGAAAATGTCTAATCATGTAAAAGATTTTGTCAACAATCTGGACCAGAGGTGGATGATTGTTGACACATTTAATCATTTTACACTTAAGGACAGTGTTGTTTCCATACTTTATGCCATGTGTCTGGGTAGTCTGTCTATTCTTATTACTTTGTGAAATATATTTTGTAGATGTGGAATGAATTATAATCCAGTCAATGTTGGAAAATACTGAGAAGAAAATATACACACACAAAAATCAGTAAAAGTCCTAAGGGGGCTTTTTATGGAATTCATGGGACCATGATACATGGGACCAACAGGTGTTCTTAGTTTCTCATCAATTTGTTGTTTCGGATGATTTAGATGTGGGACAAAAAGGGCCACCATACAAGAGAGGCTGGCAAGGTGCACCAGGAAGATGAGGAAACAACATTTATTTCCAAAAATGTCTTCAATACATATTTTTTATCTTTGTATGGACACAATACAAATATTTCTTATATTGTACATGTTGTTGTATTTATTAAGTTCATGATATTCAAAAGTTATTCATGGCTGCTTTGTGCAATGTTGACTGTACAGACGAGTCTGGACAAAATGTTAAACATTTAAGGGGTAACTTGAGTCTACTTCAAAGATAGCTCCAAATATATGGTGAGCAGTATTTTTTATATGAATAAAGATGTCCAACAGGAAATCAAAAGTACAGTTCATTCTTTATGAATCACTTAGGTTGATTCGCTCTCACTTTGCCATCACTTACCGTGAGTCACTATTTTTCATAAGTGTATGTTTTTTGGCCCATGCAGTACATTTTACAACACTCTCTGCACCCTTTCTTATTCCTGGATTCCCAGGAATAATATTTAGAAACACAAGGGTACTCAACTCAAGACAGTTCATCTCTGATCCTGTCTGACGTACACATATCATGCTTCTAAATTTAAAATATCTTTTCAGGTTTCAAGTTTCACCATGGCTGGGCGGTCTGGCCATGCATGTTCAGAGATGCTACACAAGGGGAAACTCAGTTCTACTCTTTTGTGAAAATATAATGAAAGGCTGCAACAATCTTGACTGATGAACCTATCCTATAGGTTGACAAACGTAATTCATATTTCGAATGTGACAAAAGACAAGTCCATAACTGTTGTCAGTGTTTTGCTGAATGAAGTGTTCCATCCAAGTGGGCTGGATGAGAAGGAATTACACCTCTATCTTCTATATTTCTATGTGCATTCTCATTCATTCATTCATTCATTCATTCATTCATTCATTCATTCATTCATTCATTCATTCATCTTCAACCACTGGAGCCTATCCCAGCTGACTTGCCGGCAAGAGACGGAGGCCGCCCCAAGAATGATACCTGTGCACTGTGGACGTGCATTCTCCTTTTTACTTATTTTTAAGTCCATTTATTCAAGTTGTTATTATTTTTATGACATGAGGATCTGAACTGCATTATGTACAGTTCCTGACAAAAGTCGCTTATCCATTTTGTAGGAACAACAACTTATAACCTGACTTTTAATTAATCCTTTTGGTTTTACAAAATTACTCATATGAAAACTAAAACCCTCCCAAATTATGTGTCATGTTATAAAGATCATTTAATGAACACAGAAAAGTCAGATTTTGGCAGGACGAAAGTCTTGTCGCCTTGTCATGTGATGCACCCAATCCTAGATTACAGCCTCACCTGTGATCAATAACTGACAAGCCCAGGTCCGGAAGACCCCGCAAGACAACTGCCTGGGAGGCCTGTTTGTTGGCTCAAAAATCCAAGGACAGCCCACTTTCCACTGCAGCAGAGCTCCACCAGGCCTGGTCACCCCAAGACCCTGCGTCAACCAGACCAGTTTGTTGAATTCTCTCGAAATGGCCCCAATGGTCAAATCACTGTCCAGAAATCGTCACTAAACAAAAGACCATTAAAAACAAATGTCATTAGCCAAGGCCCACAGTCTGCTAAAAGTATGGGCGCTGGAAAAGTGGCAGATGGTGAGTTTTCTCACATGAATCTTCAGTTGGATTACATCACAGCCGTCGCAAATATAGCAGAAGACCGACAGGAGCCCGCATGGACCCGAGATTCAGCCAGAAAACAGTTCAATTTTAGTGAAGGAAAAATCATGGCCTCAGGTTTATATCCAGACATGGAAATCATTGAGGACGTCTGAGATAGAATGAAAGAAGAAGCATGTAAGATGAAATGAAAGATACTCGCTGAACTCTGGGAGGCATGTAGGACTGCTTTCTTTGCTCTTCCTGATGACTTCATCAATAAATAAATTGTATGAATCATTGTCGAATGGCATGGATGCAGTTCTTCAGGTGCAAGGAATTCATTGAAGATATTAAATATGAATCTCACAGCACCACGACTCAATTTGCTGACATTATGCAACATATTTTTGTATTTGAAGTAAATTATTTGTTCAGTTTTCTCATTACTCTCTACAGGCAACAAAACTTGTGTCTTGTCAAAATCTGATCTTTCTATGCTCGATAAATGATCAATTTATTTCAGTGAAGCAAATTTATTTTAGTACATTAAAGCCATTTCTAAAAACCAATAGATTAATTAAAACTCAGGCTATAATCTTTTGTTTCTACGAAATGAATAAGATTTTTGTCAGGGACTGTAGTTTTCTCTATACTGTCAGTTTTAAACCTACATCTAAAAGCACCAGAACCAACCGTAACCCTTCAGGTCATTAGAGCCATGATTTAACTAACTAACAAACTAACTAACTAACTAACTAACTAACTAACTAACTAACTAACTAACTAACTAACTAACTAACTAACTAACTAACTAACTAACTAACTTATTTATTTGGGTAGTTAACTAACTAACCAAATAAATGAATGAATATATAAATACATACATAAAATAAGAGGAATAAAATATACAGAAAAAAGTACTTCAGTGTGACTAAAATCTATGTCATGTCATGTGTCATCTAGTTTTTCTATTCTTTGGCATTCATCTTTTTTTTTGCCTTCTTTGCGTTTAACTAAATTTCCCATTGGATCAAATTTCAAAGTTGAACTTAAACCATCAGATGTTAACATACGTGTGTCACCCCGTTAGTACAGTTCGAGTGAATCACAAGAACACTCTTTCCTTTATTTAATTGAGGGTTAAACAGGAGCCTGCTTGCTATTCATTCACATTAGGAGGGGACATTAATCCCTTTTTTGCTTGAAGATGGCGTGAAAAAGCATCGTTGCGCTTCTGTGTAGCACTTTTTTTGCCAAACCCCAGTGGAACAAGAGGGACTGGAGAGTTTTGAGGGGGGATTAGGACGGGGACTCACTCATAGCCTCAGGCCACAGTTTGGAGGCGACGCGGTTTGGACGGCTGAGATTACTGCCATTTCCAGTCTACATGGGTCAATATGCTGCACGACTATCTTCTCTGGTAAATTAATTCTGTCAATAATTCACAGTCTTGATCATGAATGTATGAAAATTAATATAAGAGGTGATTCCTCCACTGGAGTCTACATGCATTTAGGTGGCCTAATATTTGCACTCTTTTGTGACTAAGTTGCGGAATTAAATTCATGAGCTGCATCTTTAATCAGCCTCATCTTGATCTACACAGCACCATATGTTGATGTCTGTGCTTCAGAAAGCTGCAATCCAGTAAGTTGTCTGAAAGAAGCCTCTGGGGACTAAAGTGAGACGGAGTTAGAGTGTGTTAAACCTTCCTCATGAGTTACTTGGCCTTCAATAAACCCCATAAAACACCATAAAAAACGCAGGATCTGCAACGTTCTCGCAGTTTATCCGTTTAATCCACAATTTCACGCCACCGAGGCGAGGACGACCTGCGCGGCGTGTCGCTTTTGTGGTGCAGGGTGTCACCGTTTAGCCCGATCTCTGCAGCTCGGCGGTGGGAGGAGGAACCTGGGAGACCCTCAACCCCATCTCTGGGTCAGGGCAGGGGTGGGGGGTGGGGGGGAGAAAAAGAGCAAGTTAAATGGAAGTGACAATCTGCAAACATTCCTGCCGGCAGCTGCGTGGCATTCATCCCCTGCGTGGTCACCGGGGCCCCCCTTGCGACCCCCTGCGCCCGGCACACGCACCTGCCGTTCTCAGCCCCGCTTTAACCGACAGCCAGATAATCTATGGGCGGGTCCCGGTCGGGGCTCCCCTCAATGTGCTCTTGAGAAAACCCCTTAAGCGTGAAAAAGCCCTCTTTTGTCCAACACAGTTTTATGGGACAACATTGGGCATTATGAGGTTTGGGGGATTTTTCACGGGACTCTATAGAAGGGTATAATCCTTTCAGGCACGGGAGGAATAAAAAAGTTTTAACCTGCTGTTTTCATATTTATTAGCTGGTTATAGCAGACGAGGCAGCTGAACCATCAGCACACACCACTCCTCCTCATCAGCACACACACACACACACACACACACACACACACACACACACACACACACACACACACACACATACTCACTTATACTACCTTACCGGGTCTCACTCATCTTTGCTACTTTGTGGGGTCCACCCTTTCCACTGGTGCTACAACTTTGTAAAAAATCAGGCAAGCTGGAAAAAAAATCTATTTCACAAATATCACTTGAGTTTAACATATTTCCAAACTTTTGTCTCCAAGTAAGTTTTTTGCTGCATTGTGAGGCCCAATTTCTAGCATTTACTACCTTAGACGTCCTTTTTTACACACCTGCACACACATTTCTAGCTTTTATATCGTAGCGTGGTACAAGACATGTGACAAAGACATGAATGCTTTACATTAACCCAACTTTATCAACAAACAAGAAAAAACTTCAATAAATATGGCCTCATCACAACAAAATGCAAAATAAAAAACAGGCAGTGACAAAAACATACAAAACCTTACTGCCTTGCTCTCCACTGGGTTTTTTTTCCAAAAAGGCCTTCTTTTGAGCTTAGATCACCATAACTTTATAAAAGAAAAAACAAGTGGGCTTCATTTCAAAAATATAAAATCAAAAACAGGCAGTGAAAAACATAAAACAAAAACTTTCTACCCTGAGGCCTTCTTTTAGCCTTAGTTCAATTAAAAAAAAAAAAAAACTTAAAGAAAGATAACTTTATAAAAGAAAAAACTGAAAATAAAGTGGGCCACATCTCCATCCATCCATTTTCTGCCACTGTGTCCACCGTGGCGGGTCACAGGGTGCTGAAGCCTATCCCATGCTGGCGTAGGGGGGGGACACTGCGGCTGTTGGAGTGGGAGGCTGCTTGTTTATCACCTATGAATTCAGATCAAAACAATCATTTGCAAGCTGGTAAAGATAAAATCTGCTATTTTTAGATATTTCTGTCTTAAAAGCACTAGTTCAAGTGAAAGCAGCTTCTGAAATGACATGTGAACTCAAAAATAACAGCATTGTTCAGTCTATACTAGAGGAACAAGGAAATAAAACAACAAATGAAAGAGTAACATGGGTTACATTCAACATAGCCATGTCAAACCTCTAATACTTAATAAAGTGCTATTTTATGACAGTAATGACTTGACTTGGTTGTTGACAGGTGTTGCCAATTGTTTATAAAGTAATATATTATAAGTTACAGACAGAAGGGCCCCTCAAGGATAAGACTAGAAACGGAGTGTGTAAAGTTAACTGGCTGCAACAAAAGAGAAAACTGTGTGTCCAGGATTTCAAGACCCCACAAGGACAAGACCAGGGACACATGAGTGTGTAAATGCATAGAGGTGAATGTAGACAGAACTAGAAATATGACTAAGGTCAAGTCTGTTACTTCAAATAGGACACAAATCCAGGCAGTAACCATTAGTGAAACACAAGCAGCACTAGCCCTTCTTATTCTGGTTAATGTACAAGTTAAAATAACTGGGAATGATGGCTTCAGCATTGCTACTTTACCTGTATGCTGTCACAGGCGCTGATGTAATCAGTCTGAGATTGTAGATCCAAGGGTACCATCTCTGGTGCGGATGTTGGAATGGGAGGCTGCTTGTTTATCACCTGTGAATTCAGATCAAAACAATCGTTTGCAAGCTGGTAAACATAAAACCTGCTATTTGTAGATATTTCTGTCTTAAAAGCACTAGTTCAAGTGAAAGCAGCTTCTGAAATTACATGTAAACTCAAAAATAACAGCATTGTTCAGTCTATTCCAGAGGAACAAGGAAATAAAACAACAAATGAAGGAGTAACATGGGTTACATTCAACATAGCCATGTCAAACCTCTAATACTTAATAAAGTGCTATTTTATGACAGTAATGACTTGACTTGGTTGTTGACAGGTGTTGCAAATTGTTTATAAAGTAATATATTATAAGTTACAGACGGAAGGGCCCCACAAGGATAAGACTAGAAACGGAGTGTGTAAAGTTAACTGGCTGCAACAAAAGAGAAAACTGTGTGTCCAGGATTTCAAGACCCCACAAGGACAAGACCAGGGACACATGAGTGTGTAAATGCATAGAGGTGAATGTAGACAGAACTAGAAATATGACTAAGGTCAAGTCTGTTACTTCAAATAGGACACAAATCCAGGCAGTAACCATTAGTGAAACACAAGCAGCACTAGCCCTTCTTATTCTGGTTAATGTACAAGTTAAAATAACTGGGAATGATGGCTTCAGCATTGCTACTTTACCTGTATGCTGTCACAGGCGCTGATGTAATCAGTCTGAGATTGTAGATCCAAGGGTACCATCTCTGGTGCGGATGTTGGAATGGGAGGCTGCTTTTTTATCACCTGTGAATTCAGATCAAAACAATCGTTTGCAAGCTGGTAAACATAAAACCTGCTATTTGTAGATATTTCTGTCTTAAAAGCACTAGTTCAAGTGAAAGCAGCTTCTGAAATGACATGTAAACTCAAAAATAACAGCATTGTTCAGTCTATTCCAGAGGAACAAGGAAATAAAACAACAAATGAAGGAGTAACATGGGTTACATTCAACATAGCCATGTCAAACCTCTAATACTTAATAAAGTGCTATTTTATGACAGTAATGACTTGACTTGGTTGTTGACAGGTGTTGCAAATTGTTTATAAAGTAATATATTATAAGTTACAGACGGAAGGGCCCCACAAGGATAAGACTAGAAACGGAGTGTGTAAAGTTAACTGGCTGCAACAAAAGAGACAACTGTGTGTCCAGGATTTCAAGACCCCACAAGGACAAGACCAGGGACACATGAGTGTGTAAATGCATAGAGGTGAATGTAGACAGAACTAGAAATATGACTAAGGTCAAGTCTGTTACTTCAAATAGGACACAAATCCAGGCAGTAACCATTAGTGAAACACAAGCAGCACTAGCCCTTCTTATTCTGGTTAATGTACAAGTTAAAATAACTGAGAATGATGGCTTCTGCATTGCTACTTTACCTGTTTGTTGTCACAGGCGCTGATGTAATCAGTCTGAGATTGTAGATCCAAGGGTACCATCTCTGGTGCGGATGTTGGAATGGGAGGCTGCTTGTTTATCACCTGTGAATTCAGATCAAAACAATCGTTTGCAAGCTGGTAAACATAAAACCTGCTATTTGTAGATATTTCTGTCTTAAAAGCACTAGTTCAAGTGAAAGCAGCTTCTGAAATGACATGTAAACTCAAAAATAACAGCATTGTTCAGTCTATACCTGAGGAACAAGGAAATAAAACAACAAATGAAGGAGTAACATGGGTTACATTCAACATAGCCATGTCAAACCTCTAATACTTAATAAAGTGCTATTTTATGACAGTAATGACTTGACTTGGTTGTTGACAGGTGTTGCCAATTGTTTATAAAGTAATATATTATAAGTTACAGACGGAAGGGCCCCACAAGGATAAGACTAGAAACGGAGTGTGTAAAGTTAACTGGCTGCAACAAAAGAGAAAACTGTGTGTCCAGGATTTCAAGACCCCACAAGGACAAGACCAGGGACACATGAGTGTGTAAATGCATAGAAGTGAATGTAGACAGAACTAGAAATATGACTAAGGTCAAGTCTGTTACTTCAAATAGGACACAAATCCAGGCAGTAACCATTAGTGAAACACAAGCAGCACTAGCCCTTCTTATTCTGGTTAATGTACAAGTTAAAATAACTGGGAATGATGGCTTCAGCATTGCTACTTTACCTGTATGCTGTCACAGGCGCTGATGTAATCAGTCTGAGATTGTAGATCCAAGGGTACCATCTCTGGTGCGGATGTTGGAATGGGAGGCTGCTTGTTTATCACCTGTGAATTCAGATCAAAACAATCGTTTGCAAGCTGGTAAACATAAAACCTGCTATTTGTAGATATTTCTGTGTTAAAAGCACTAGTTCAAGTGAAAGCAGCTTCTGAAATGACATGTAAACTCAAAAATAACAGCATTGTTCAGTCTATACTAGTGGAACAAGGAAATAAAACAACAAATGAAGGAGTAACATGGGTTACATTCAACATAGCCATGTCAAATCTCTAATACTTAATAAAGTGCTATTTTATGACAGTAATGACTTGACTTGGTTGTTGACAGGTGTTGCCAATTGTTTATAAAGTAATATATTATAAATTACAGACGGAAGGGCCCCACAAGGATAAGACTAGAAACGGAGTGTGTAAAGTTAACTGGCTGCAACAAAAGAGAAAACTGTGTGACCAGGATTTCAAGACCCCACAAGGACAAGACCAGGGACACATGAGTGTGTAAATGCATAGAGGTGAATGTAGACAGAACTAGAAATATGACTAAGGTCAAGTCTGTTACTTCAAATAGGACACAAATCCAGGCAGTAACCATTAGTGAAACACAAGCAGCACTAGCCCTTCTTATTCTGGTTAATGTACAAGTTAAAATAACTGAGAATGATGGCTTCTGCATTGCTACTTTACCTGTTTGTTGTCACAGGCGCTGATGTAATCAGTCTGAGATTGTAGATCCAAGGGTACCATCTCTGGTGCGGATGTTGGAATGGGAGGCTGCTTGTTTATCACCTGTGAATTCAGATCAAAACAATCGTTTGCAAGCTGGTAAACATAAAACCTGCTATTTGTAGATATTTCTGTCTTAAAAGCACTAGTTCAAGTGAAAGCAGCTTCTGAAATGACATGTAAACTCAAAAATAACAGCATTGTTCAGTCTATACCTGAGGAACAAGGAAATAAAACAACAAATGAAGGAGTAACATGGGTTACATTCAACATAGCCATGTCAAACCTCTAATACTTAATAAAGTGCTATTTTATGACAGTAATGACTTGACTTGGTTGTTGACAGGTGTTGCCAATTGTTTATAAAGTAATATATTATAAGTTACAGACGGAAGGGCCCCACAAGGATAAGACTAGAAACGGAGTGTGTAAAGTTAACTGGCTGCAACAAAAGAGAAAACTGTGTGTCCAGGATTTCAAGACCCCACAAGGACAAGACCAGGGACACATGAGTGTGTAAATGCATAGAAGTGAATGTAGACAGAACTAGAAATATGACTAAGGTCAAGTCTGTTACTTCAAATAGGACACAAATCCAGGCAGTAACCATTAGTGAAACACAAGCAGCACTAGCCCTTCTTATTCTGGTTAATGTACAAGTTAAAATAACTGGGAATGATGGCTTCAGCATTGCTACTTTACCTGTATGCTGTCACAGGCGCTGATGTAATCAGTCTGAGATTGTAGATCCAAGGGTACCATCTCTGGTGCGGATGTTGGAATGGGAGGCTGCTTGTTTATCACCTGTGAATTCAGATCAAAACAATCGTTTGCAAGCTGGTAAACATAAAACCTGCTATTTGTAGATATTTCTGTGTTAAAAGCACTAGTTCAAGTGAAAGCAGCTTCTGAAATGACATGTAAACTCAAAAATAACAGCATTGTTCAGTCTATACTAGTGGAACAAGGAAATAAAACAACAAATGAAGGAGTAACATGGGTTACATTCAACATAGCCATGTCAAATCTCTAATACTTAATAAAGTGCTATTTTATGACAGTAATGACTTGACTTGGTTGTTGACAGGTGTTGCCAATTGTTTATAAAGTAATATATTATAAGTTACAGACGGAAGGGCCCCACAAGGATAAGACTAGAAACGGAGTGTGTAAAGTTAACTGGCTGCAACAAAAGAGAAAACTGTGTGACCAGGATTTCAAGACCCCACAAGGACAAGACCAGGGACACATGAGTGTGTAAATGCATAGAGGTGAATGTAGACAGAACTAGAAATATGACTAAGGTCAAGTCTGTTACTTCAAATAGGACACAAATCCAGACAGTAACCATTAGTGAAACACAAGCAGCACTAGCCCTTCTTATTCTGGTTAATGTACAAGTTAAAATAACTGGGAATGATGGCTTCTGCTTCAGCATTGCTACTTTACCTGTATGCTGTCACAGGCGCTGATGTAATCAGTCTGAGATTGTAGATCCAAGGGTACCAATTTCAGGTGCGGCTGGTGGAATGGGAGGCTGCTTGTTTATCACCTGTGAATTCAGATCAAAACAATCGTTTGCAAGCTGGTAAAGATAAAACCTGCTATTTGTAGATATTTCTGTGTTAAAAGCACTAGTTCGAGTGAAAGCAGCTTCTGAAATGACATGTGAACTCAAAAATAACAGCATTGTTCAGTCTATACTAGTGGAACAAGGAAATAAAACAACAAATGAAGGAGTAACATGGGTTACATTCAACATAGCCATGTCAAATCTCTAATACTTAATAAAGTGCTATTTTATGACAGTAATGACTTGACTTGGTTGTTGACAGGTGTTGCCAATTGTTTATAAAGTAATATATTATAAGTTACAGACGGAAGGGCCCCACAAGGATAAGACTAGAAACGGAGTGTGTAAAGTTAACTGGCTGCAACAAAAGAGAAAACTGTGTGACCAGGATTTCAAGACCCCACAAGGACAAGACCAGGGACACATGAGTGTGTAAATGCATAGAGGTGAATGTAGACAGAACTAGAAATATGACTGTAAGGTAAAGAACTTAATTATTTTACATTGAATAATTAGCAGTTGAAATGAAGTTTGTTCCCAAAGATATGTTTTTGCTATGCATCCTAAATATCAACTTTATAACAGTGTATTGTGCACCCAAATAATGCCCTGTACCTTTATTGGCGTCAATATGTCATTCAATAAATGCTGGTTTGTCCCTCGCAGACAGAATGTATGATTTTGCATCATCTGCAGGCCCTAATCCTGGTTCTCCTTGTTGACATTAGGCCTCTGTGAAAATATTGTTAAATTGTTTCAAATGTATCCAACAACACAAACAACATCCTTCCAAACTAATAACTGATTTAAAGACATATTCATAATCATAGTTCATAATCATCTGGAATAGTCATGTTGATGTATACTTGGAAGTTGCACAAATTTTAAGGTACTGTGATAGAGCCAGCCTGTCCTTACCACAATTTTTTCCAATCTCCTCCATTCATTACTATTAGTTTAGTGTATTCTAATTCATTTGAACATTTTTTATATCAACATGACCTTGTATTACAACGCGTACACTACAACATCCAATTTAAGTCCTAATTATTTCAGTAGGTTGCTCCACATGGTCAGCACCTCACCAAACATTTGTTTGCTCCACATGGCACACCCTGAACATTTGATGCTGCTAGGCCAGTTATGTATTACATTTTTTTCAGTTTGTCCCAATTTTTATTATGTTACAGGTATACCAAAGTATACCTGGCCCTCATCAAAAGAACTTTACAGGCACTGTCCTTTATAATGGTTAAATATCTGTTTTGTCAAGGTGCACACACAGGGAGACACAAATGTAAACACATTCCAGCTTCAATAGATCAATATTCAGAACTGGATTCACTCAACCCATAACCAGATATAGTACATTCCCTGATAAACATTTCTACTTATCCCCCAAAAGAGAAGGCAATACATAAAGTACAGTTAGAGAAAAGTCAGCTATATATATAATCAAATGATGTCATTCAAAAAGCATTCGTAAGTTGAGAAGTGCTCCTTTGGGGTAAAAACATGCATGTAGAAGGGTTGCTGAATCAACCATTCTGAAATCACCACAAACTCAAATTTACATTTCTGCAGTTTGTATGATGGGCTGTATCACACACAAATGGACAGTATCCAAACACCCTGAATGCATCACTAACATTGCATACGGCCTCAAGTCAGTAAATTAAATTACTACAATCACTTTCTGCATATCTCCAAGAAACTACAGATGTATCCAGTAGGATCAGCTGAACATCAGCCTCAGACTCTGGATGAGTGAACTACGTTGACACGCCTTCCAAAACGAGCGTTACATGCATGCTAGCATATACGTGCACGACACGTGCACGCAGGTTAAATATATAAAAATAGCATTAATATTTGTATTATTCTGGCTATCAGTCAAAAATAATGTGTAATTACACACATATACGACCAAATACCACACACAAAAACTTTTAAAACGTGATTTACGCACACGGGTACATACACTCATCGCGCACAAAAACTAGCATCAGTACTGGTTATTATTCTTGCTGTCAAAAACCGTGCAGTGACGCATCGCCTGTCTGACAACTTTCTGTTAAAGCCGTTAGATTCGTGACGTATTAACACACTTACCTCGGATTTCACCACAGGAATGTGCTTTCAGCCACAACAGAAACAGAACTTCCGTGTCCGCTGCTCTTCATCCAACTTCTCTCCGTGACCCTAATGAGATGCGGACGTCTGAGGAGTTGACTGGCAGCGCCGGCAGTCGCGCGCGTCTGAGCGTCACGTGCCTGTCACGTGTCAGCGGACAGGCTCCCTGCAGCCACACTGATCACGTGACAGCGGACCGGCTCCCTGCAGCCACACTGATCACGTGACAGCGGACTGGCTCCCTGCAGCCACACTGATCACGTGACAGCGGACTGGCTCCCTGCAGCCACACTGATCACGTGACAGCGGACCGGCTCCCTGCAGCCACACTGATCACGTGACAGCGGACTGGCTCCCTGCAGCCACACTGAACACGTGACAGCGGACCGGCTCCCTGCAGCCACACTGACGCCTTGAATATATGAAGGAGTTCAGGAGGGAAACCAGGTCTGGTAGCCCAACAGCTACATGACCTCTGAATGTATGCTCACAAATTAAACGCGGTCTTGTGGTCTGTGTAATATTGTAAATTCTGTGATTGTATGACAGCAGATAGTAGATAATTTCTGCCCAGGATTAATAAAGTAAATTTATATACTTTATTAATCCCTGTAGGAAAATTATTAGTAGCACAGTATAGACCCCACTATTAGTTCTGGTGTTATGCATACAGGCCCGTAACACTCAGAGACACACAAGGGGCCTTCCTGCATTCAGTGACATCTCCGCTGTCAGCTCACACTCAGAAGTGACCGCCAGTCTCTCACAGCGGAGGGGGGGAGCGGGGGTGGGGGAGGGGCGGCGGCAGCTCCACACCGCAGGTCAGGACAGCAGAGTCAGGGGAGGCCAGACAGAGGAGCAACAGGGAGGGACAAGGGTATTCCTAAACACGGTAAAAAGTAGTGCTGTCAGGCGATTACAAAAATAATCTCATTAATACCAGGATTTGTAATTAATCTAATTAATCACATTTTAATCTCATACCTGCTAAAGGCCCCCAAATAAAGAATTTGAATTCTAGGACATTACAAAATTGTAGCGCATGACTAATCAATAGAATACACCAAGAAGAGATCACGTGTACAACATTCCAAGCATGAAAACCCTCTCTCAAAAAAATCATCCCTGCAAGAGAGGGTTAATAAAGCCCTCTCTAACAACCAACAGCTGGACATCCTGAACCCCCACATCCTTCTCGTCAGTTACCTGTCATTTTATTGAAGACGATAAAATGGTGTCCTGCCTTCTGAATTGTTTTGAGTTCAGTGACAGACACACATCTGAGAACTTAGCAGGGGAACTGCTCAGAGTGGCAAAAGAGTGGAATGTTATAAACAAAGTAGGTGGTTGTGTTATTGACAATGCAGCGAACATAACCAAAGCAGTTAAAACCCTGAAATGAACCCAGCACAATTATGAAATGTCTTGCACACACAATTAACCTGATTGTGAGAGATGCTCTGAAGGTGATGAAGCCTGCTGTGGAGAAAGTCAATAGTGGAATATTTCCACAGGAGCACAACAGCCACACACAGGCTCAAAATAACACAACGACAGATGGACGTGCCTGAGCTGAAGCTCAGAGAAGATTGTATGATAAGGTGGAACTCCACCTTTCATATGATAAAACGGATTCTGGAGTCCAAGGATGCAGTCATCTCTAACCTAGCTGTTATCAATGTACCGGTCGATCCTCCGAGCCAAGAGGAATGGGAGGTACTGCAGGAGGCATGCACTGTTCTGGAGCAATTTGAGGAGGTCGCTGTGGAGATCAGTGCAGACAGGTGCAGTATACAAATGTTGTTACATTATTATTAGTATTATTATTATTAGTAGTAGTAATTGTTGTTGCATTACTGGAATAAAAGGCTGAGTATACATGAAATAATTTTAATACACCTGCACATAAAACAAAGCGTAATATTAACACCCATTGTTTATTCTTTTTCAGCTATGTTACAGCCTCCAAAATGTTAATCCTGCGCAGGGTTCTGCAGAGAGTGACAGCTCAGAACCAGACCAGCGTAACCACAGCATGTGAAAGAGCTAGTAGAGGCTCCCTGTGCATCCATGGACAGAAAGTTCCATAGAATGGAATATAACACTGTTCTGTCAGAAACCAACATTCTTTATCCAAGATTCAAGAAACTGACCTTCAATGACACTAAAGCAGTTGATGAAGCTATTCAGAGAATAACTGCAGCAGCAGCAAGGTTCAACCAGCCAACTCCACTTCCAGGGGGCCAAGATGGAGCAGAGGATGAGCAAGAGGGGCCACAAGCATCTGCTGTTTGGAGATTCTTTGAAGAAAGAGCAAGTGAAGACACTACAAGAAGGAAGCCTTCAGCAGATGCAATACTGGAAGTGAGACCCTACCTTGAGGAGCCCCTTTGCCAGTTACGTGCAGATCCACTAAACTGGTGGGAAAACAAGGCTTCACTTTGCCCACACCTCACACACGTGATGACATGGAGACTGTGCATTGGTGCAACGTCATTTCCCTCCCAGAGAATTTTCTCCAAAACCAGGCAGATCATGACTGACAGAAGAAGCCGAATCAGTCCCTCAAAGCGGACACACATGGTGTTTCTGAATGCCAATCTTCACTAAACACATTATTTGGATGCTGATCTTTTTCTTTTGTTTTACATATTTTCATTTATATTTTGTTGTGTTACGAGTTTTTAAGGGATTCTGTGTTGTTTGACTGTCGATTTGTTTTATATAAAATAAGTTTTAAGTTTAAATTCATTTAAAGTGCACTGTAGAGTGAAAAAAATAAAGGCATACTTATATAATAAACATATATAAATAAAAAGTATAACGAGATTTTTACATTATTAATTCATTTGTACATAATTTTACATTATAATTTTATATTATTGGTATAATATATTGATGAAAGCAACAAAAAAAGAGCTGGAATTCCCATCACTTAAAGGGACAGTAAAGTTAATTTTAAGTGACATATATGTTATTCATCATTATGAAAAATAGAAGAACATTTTTTATATCTGTATCATCATCCGTTTGGTCAAAAAAAGCTTAAAATCTGCACTGCAGCAGCTTCCGCATTCAGTGGTCACGTGGGAGTCATACGTCACTGGGGCCAAACATAGCTTAGCAGCCATAAGAAACAATGCAATCCACGTCGCGATTAACTCCAAAAATATCATGGTTACCTGCATGGTGAACGGTTGTGTCAACAGACTTGACACAACAGACGCGACTTTCGAATAAATTCACTGTGGAATGAATAACAACTAGAGTTGTTATTCATTCCACACAGTCCAATAGTAATAAATGCAGTTAGCTCAATGCTATCATAATATGTACAATCTCATTGATGGGCTAGCGCATTAGCATTTTTAGCGCGATACCTTCCCAGAAGGTATTCTAAAGAACGACAGGTCCTTGTCTTCGCGTCTTTTTGCTGTTCTGTTGACACAACTGTTCACTGCGCAGGTAATCATGATATTTTTGGAGTTAACCGCGACGTGGATTGTATTGTTTCTTATGGCCGCTAAGCTATGTTCGGCCCCAGTGACGCCCACGTGACCACTGAATGCGGAAGCTGCTGCGGTGCAGATTTTAAGCTTTTTTGACCAAACTGATGATGCTACACATTTAAAATTTATTTTTTCTTCTATTTTTCATTATGATAAATAACATATATGTCATTTAAAATTAACTTTACTGTCCTTTAATAACTTTCATTTTCTGGCGCTGGTTGTGAGCTCTTATAAGTTGACACTAGTTTAACAAGTTAAGAAAGTTTTAAATATTGAAACAGCAAAATTATAACTTCTAACCATTAATGTACCTGCAGCGTTTGTCTTTCTCCCCATGTCCCCTCTCGCGTTGCCCGACTGACTTTCTGTAACACCACTTTAGGGAGACAGATAGGCTGCGCGCGGTTCACAGATAGGCTGTGCGCCTATTTACAATCAGGTCCTTTCGAAACTCCAAAAAAGATTGTCTCAGCAGATTAACCCAGGTGATGTGTCTCATGCTAATGACCCTCAATAGCATACAAAGGCTCGGTGAAACTAGCATTTCAACATTTTTGTTTATTTATCATCTATCTATCCATCTATCCATCCATTGGTCTGTGTCTGTTTCAACAATGTCTGCATTTTATATAAAACCACTGCGGAGGATTTATTATTAGACAACAGTTGTCCTGGCAACATTAACAATTATCGAGCAAATGAAGACCGGTCTGTGAAAATATTGTCTTAGATGAAACCGGTCAGTGGCGCAAAAAAGGTTGGGGACCGCTGCTCTAAAGCATAAGCAAGAGATCCATGTATTGTGGTTTTGGGGCAGCAGTTGCTCAGTGGTAAAGCAAGCGGTAGAGCGGGTCGTCCAATGTTCTGAGATGGGGGTTCAGATTCCCGCTCGTGCCCAAAAACACCCAAAGTGTGAGCTGATGGTGGGAGGTGTTAGCTCACGTCTGGAGCACTGCTGAGGTGCCTTTGAGCAAGGCGCCATCATCTTAGAAGTTGCGCATTGGATGCGCACCACGACGGAGCTGCCCGCCACTCTACCTCCCTCTCACCTGCATCCCCAAAGGCCCCTTGTGTGTGTTACAGGCCTGTACACACTATTTAGATGCATGTAACTACTAACCTGTGTGTAGAGTGGAGTCTTAATTTCCCTTTGGGGATTAATACACTTAATAAAAACTTTTTTTTTTTAATTAAAATGAAAACCTTTTCATGAGAGTTCTAATGAAACATTCAACCAGCTATCCACCCATCTATCTATCATCTGCCCATTTATCTATAATCCATTCATCCATCCATGTATGTGTTTTAAAAATCATGATCATCATGCCCGGCAGTTAACAAAAGAAAGCGAGCCAACCTTAGCTTGTAGCTAGCTAAAAAGCTCTGAAGCACAGGCAATAGATCCATTTGAAGTTGTGGTTAAACATGTGCTGCAGAGGTTTATTGAAATATCCATCCATCAATCCATCCATCTGTCTATCATTGTCATTTAACAATCATCATCATGACCAGCAGTTAGCAATACAAGCTAATGCTAACGCTAGCTAACGTTAGTTAACATTAGCTAACATTAACATTTGCTTCAGAGTTGGATTAAACACAATGGCATAGAAAAACTATCAATGTACAAATGTCATCCATCCATTCATCCATCTTCTGTTTATCTATCATCCATCCATCTATCAATCCATCCATCCATTCATCCATCCATCCAATGATCATCAAGACCAGCAGTTAACAATAGAGTGCTAACACTAGCTTGTAGCTAGCTAACATAAAGCATAAACAAGAGATCCATGTATTGTGGTTAAAACATTTGCATGAGCGTTCCATTGAAATGTCCATCCATCTTTCCACCCATCCATCTCTACATTTCTACTGAAATATCCATCCATCTGTTTATTTTTATGTCATTTAACTATCATCATTATGACCAGCAGTTAGCAATAAAAGCTAATACTAATGTTAGCTATTTCTAGCTAACGCTAACGCTAGCTAACGCTAACGCTAGCTAACGCTAACGCTAGCTAACGTTATTTAACGCTAACGCTAGCGCTAGCTAACGCTCGTTAGCTAGCGTTAGCATTAATGTTGGCGTTAGCTACCGTTAGCATTAGCTAACATTATCTAACATTAACATTTGCTGTAGAGTTGGATTAAACACAATGGCATTGAAAAAATATGTCCATATATGCAGCTCAGCAGCACTTCCTGCTTTTCCTGCTCTTGCAGGAAGTTGGGATACACACTTCCTGGAGTGTGTGTGCGATGCAGTACCATTTCCTACCACCAGGGTGAAAATGCACACACACCTGTACCCAACTTTTGCTACCTTATGGGACATGTCAAAAAAAAGGCAGGGGGCATATCAGGAGTGTCCCCTGAGCCTTTTGCAATGAAAAACCTTGTGGGGCCCACCATTTTGGGGTGCCTAAGGTCTTTGGGCCCCACAACGTTGGTCTAATCCAGGTCTGAAATCACCCTAAGGTAATATAAGTTAGTTCACACATACACACACACACACACGCACACACACACACACACACACACCAGCGTCAAGTCCTGGAATCAGACAGTGGTAAGATGATGTCTTGAGTGGGGCCCACAATTGACCTGATGGCCTTGAATGAATAAGTCAAGTAGCTGAGTAGCGCTGGGGTCACAGAGGAGGCCTGAGCTGCTGTGGGCTCTAGTTCAGGCAACAAGTTGGTTCACATTTTAAAAGAGGATTGGATCTGTTTTTGTTTTCTCTGTCTTGACGACGTTTCGCGGTTTTCAATTTAGGTTTCAAATCAAATGAAACTGATCTGATGTAGAGCACAATGAGCGACGGTGATTCTCTAAATCGGCTGCTGATGAGAATCTAAATAATTCAATTTCATCTGGGCTCTGCAGTAAATAGCAAAATAATACAGTTATGAGAATGACGTGTTGAATACAACAAGACATTTATTTATTATAGAGACCATAAGATATAAACAAGTAAATAAGACAAATACTGTCTATAAATTATATATAACATTTTTTGTTTTTTTTATTGAACAACTTTAACTGAGTGATTTTTTTAGGATCAAAATCTCCATATAAATAAAATAAAAGGTTATCTGTCTATCTATCTATCTATCTATCTATCTATCTATCTATCTATCTATCTATCTATCTATCTATCTATCTATCTATCTATCTATCTATCTATCTATCTATCTATCTATCTATCTATCTATCTATCTATCTATCTATCTATCTATCTATCTATCTATGTGTGTGTTGGTCTTCTGATGGCAGGTCTTTCTATCCAGTTCATCATACACAGGCCTCAGGCCGCAGACCCCCACCCCCCCCGCCCCCACCACTCCACTCCCTTCATCCCTCTGTGCTCCTCTGCCTCCTCTATCCTCCCCACCACTGCCACCCCCTTTCTGTCAAAGCTGATTGTTTCCACGCCAGCAGAGTGCTGCAGGCGAACACACTGTCACACTACATCAGGCAGAGGGAAGAAGGGGAAAGAGAGAGTATGATAGGCTATATATGTGTTTCTGTGTTTGAAAAGCTCCACACAACAGCTAAAGCCCAGGCTGCAGCAGGGATTCCCAAACTTTTTCATGTCAAGGATGTCCAAATAGAACACCACAGACCGCCGCTTTGTCCTGAGCAATCTGGATCTGAAAGGACTTTTAATGGGTCAGAATAATAAAACTGTCTGAAACTGCTGCAGATGGGAGGAAGAATTAAAGCTGCACATGGCCATGAATCTACAAAATATATGAAAGAATCACTTTCATTGCGGTGCACAGTTTATTAAATTAAATAGTTGTTTTGACCCAGAGTCAATTTTTATAATGGTTTGTTGACTGCTGTGTTATTTAACAGGATGAGGCCAAGTAAACAGTGCATTTGTAGTTAGGTACAGTGTTTCCCTGTTAACTGTCACCCCAATGTATTTTTCTTTGAGCAAAACAGCGATGGACATTTAAAATGACAAGTGATACACTTGTTTTACGTAATCACAAAAAGTGTAAAGGTGACATGAAAGTTAAATATCAAGAATAATTACTCTCTGTAAATAAACACCAAGCTGCTGACTTAGGCTGTGCTCTCCCCATGTGTGAAGTTAACCCAGAGCTGATTGTTGGATCAATGTTGACCCACTAGTTTTTAGTGTATGCAGCCAAATGGTCACAAACACACATTAGGTCCAGTGGAGATCCAATGCTTCCAAATTTACTAAATATGTCAGACATTTGAGGACAAGTGGATTTAATGGTGAATGTCCCCCTCAGTGGAAACTCCATGGCTGTAATAATGATGCGCTCGTAGAAGTTGATGCAGAACTGTCAGGAAGTGGAGAAGAAGACAATTTACACTTAAGGGGGCTTAAGCTTAAGAAAATGAAGTATAAATCTACATTTAACACTATTGTGTTACACATAACTAAACATAGGGTTAAAATAATATACTGCAGGTCAACCTATCATCAACACGTGGATTTATTTTAAAATGTCAGTATGTTGTGGTTTTATTCTTTCTCTTCTTTTTTCAAATACATAATTAGATTTAAAAATTTGATGAGGAGTCAGAGTCAGTGATTCAATAAACTAAGTGTATACACGGACAATTTAATTATTCGAAAAGTTCAGGGTAAGATATGAATGAATTCAGAATGGTAAAAAATAAACAATTTCTTACTGTTATAAAAGGCTCGTCGCTCAAAAAATAAAGTTTCATCTGCACTGTACATCTAAAGTTGTTTTTCCTTAATTATCTGAATGTTTTTTTTAATGATAAAGAATATTTTGGAGGTTGGCAGCACTGTGGCGCAGTAAGTAGGTTAATTGGCCAGTCCCAAATTGACCGTGTGTGTGCGTGCGTGCGTGCGTGCGTGTGTGTGTGTGTGTGTGTGTGTGTGTGTGTGTGTGCGGCTCTGCAGTGCACTGGTGTCACACCCGGAGTGTCCCCTGCCGACCACACCCAAACGGCTGGGATAGGCTCCAGCACAACACAACCCGTGACAGCGAATGAAAAGGGTTTAGAAGATGAATGAATGAATCTTAGAGAATGTTCTGAAATGTTTTAAGAGTTTCTGCAGTTTTTCTGTCCTGTTCATCACTACATGGCCCCTCGATTCATATCGGTATCATTCAACATGTGAAAACAATCATCCCTGTAGGAACCCCGTCGTGGGTCCCAGGCGGTCCCCTTTAAGCGCACCACTTCTGAACGACCCCGTCATGCGCACGCTGCTGCCCCCTGCTGTTGAGGTCTGCAAACAACAGCAGCTGAAAGCCTGGCTGAGGAGTCCGCGATGGAGTGTCGCCCCCTAGTGGACGCTCTTGTTCCCATCACGGATACCTGAGTGTGTGTGTGACCATAACGCGTGTACGAACTTAATTCATCAGTGCAATTTTTAATTCTTTTCGTCTTAGTCATTAATTATGATCAGGAAGTTGATGTGTGAATATACCAAAATCTGATCATGGGTAAACTGAGGGAGGATGGAGTAAAGCTCAGAACTCTGTGAGGACTAGTGATGAGGGAAACACATTGCCATAATAACCTAAAAAGCATCGAAACTAGAATTGACATGGAACACATTTGTGGCCCACAAACTAAAGATTTACGGTCATTTTAAAGAAATTACATATTTTAATGTTTCATGGTTCGATATTTGTTTGTTTTTAAATTTCAAAGATTGTAATGAAAATTCAAACTGTTACTTTGATTTTGCCCTCGATATCTTAACTATTGCTACGCACAGTTTAAGAGTTTTAAGTATTTCTCATCAGCCTAAATTTAATGTACCACGATTTCTTCCTGTAATTGTAGGTATAGGCCTGTGTCAGCAGTAAGGATATTAGCCGAGGGAGATGTTTCAAATGGATTATTTTTTGTGCTGCTGAATCATATGATTTTTGTTGTTGTTATTGCTGCTGCTGTTATTTTTAAAACAGATTTTTTTTCAGTCAAACTCCTCTGAAAAATTAGTTATTAGTTATTTCTCTCTCCCGCTCTTGCGCGCACGCACGCACGCACAAATACACACACACACACACACACACACACAGTATAAAATTATTTCAATTATTTCATTTTCAGATAAAAACATTTCTTTGCAGACGTGGTATTTTCTGACTGTTGTTTTTGTCCTCCACCACCAGGAACGTTTGTTCTCTTCTTGTGTCTCTTGCTTCTATATGTCTTTTACATTCCGATCATGATGGAGCAACAAACATCTATTATTTGGTGCAGATGACCAACGATCTGTTGCACACTGGAGGACAGATGTGATCCTTGCACTTAATTATCAATTGCTATTTCTTATCTACAGCCTTTTTAATCTTTTTTTTATTCTGCTCTTATCGGTGAATTATACCTAAAGGCCCATCTAATCAACAGTTTATCATAAACCTGGCTCAAAGTGATTATTAATTCGTAATTAAGCGTTATTTTCATCTTATAGAGAAACTACTCTAATTGTCTCACTGGAGAGGTCTAACAGTTCGTCTGCATACCGTCAGAGGATGGAACTCGGAAACACCGCGCCTGAAACGCTGTCATCGCTCTAAATATACCCTTTCCTGGGGCCACACCGCCACCCTTCTCTGTGTGAGTTAAAGCGCTGTTGCAGCTTATGGGTTCATTTATCTCGATGTTTCATGAGCTTTGTTTGGATGAATTTATAACCTATTCTAACTACCTTGAAATCGCGTCTCGGTGGTTTACAAATGAGCGTCAAAGGCCTGTTTGTTCTCCCTTGATGTCCTTTTTTTTTGGAGATAGTTGCTTGCGCGTCTCTGACATGTTCGTGTTCCAGTGTAAACATGTTATCCTCCCAAACATCCACCTTCAACCAGCGAAAAGGGATCAATATGTAAATTGCCTCAGACTTTCACTCCGATGCCTGCGTCCAGGAGAGGCGATAAGCTTAGAAAATAAACGGGGGTTAGTGAGGAGGCAGAGCCGAGGATTATCCCAAACTCGCCCCGGGGTTTGGCTCCTCTGCGCGCAGCCGGACCGGCGTCTGTTCACCGCGGCCGGATAGGACCTGCAGGCCCCGGGGCGCAGACTGACAGGCTCCCCGGGGGCCCCCACGACTCGCTCTGGATGGAGATTACAGGGTGGCAACGCGGTTTGTATCTCTGTGAACACACACACACACACACACACACACACACACACACACACACACACACACACACACACACACACACACACACACACACACACACACACACGGAAAGAGGTTGAGATGATGTCGGAGCGCCTGCGGCGGCAGCCATGCCCGTAAACATCGATGCCTCACACGGCAATCACACTCCCCGCAGAACACACTCCGCAGCCCGTGTGATGAGCAGATACAATCCAACTTTGTTCAGCTGACACACAGGCAATTGTTAGCTGAAAGGTCATTTGCCCGAAGGCTCCAGCAAGTACAGTAATAAAAGATAAAGACTGCTCTTTTTTAGTCATATCTGTTCCGAGGGGCCTTTGATAAAACCTGCGCCTTGAAATCAACTTGCGGATCTGCACGAAAATAAAAGCTCTGGGCTCTATAAAGGGTTTTTATTAACCAGCTCCTCAGAAACCCCCTCAGATTAATCTATTACATTTTAATTATAACTCAAATTTCAATAGTTTTTTTTGTTTTTTAAATTTGCAATAAAAGGGACACAGAATGCTTGGCTGTAGAATAGTTTTATTTATAGTTTCATTTGATGTAATATCTCTCAATATACAGCATGTTCTCAAGGTATAAATTATCTCCAACTGTGTAAAATCACAATTCTTTTCTAACACACTCATCAAGACAAAGAAGAACAAGTACACACGGAACGTTATTGTTTTTATCTTACCACAACATGTTCATCAGTTTATTGAATGAATGGAAATGTTAGATTTTGTTGCATACATTAAGTCCATTCTCATCTGAATACATATACTGATGCACTGGGTGGGGAAAAAAAAACATCATAAAAAGTAAAGTTGTCGTCATTACAATCAGAAACGTTAGACGTAATGCTGGGAGACATTCTTTTGGTGAAATGTTCAGGATGAAAGAAAACAGAGCAAAAATGTATGTTTTAACCACTTCCTGTTTCAGTTCTCTCTCCATCTTTAGGACTGGCCAACAGCAGTGGTGGGGGTGGCATTGGACATGGCGGCGGCAGCAGCAGCGGCGGCGCTCATGCGCAGAAGTTCCTTCCTCTGTGTGAGGATGACGTCGAAGCTGGACTGCAGCCGGTTCTGCTGCTCCTGGATGCGGTCCTGCAGGGTGCGGACCCAGCGGATCAGCGCCAAACGGCGATACATAGTCAGCTGCGCCTGGTGCTTCTCCATCTCTTGGGCCTTGAAGTGCTCGCGATCCCGCAGTGTCCACACTGCATCCATCAGCTCGGGCAGCTCGCTTTCGGTGTCTGACGACGCATCTTGCTCCTCTGCTCCTTCCTCCAGCAGGTTTTCCAGGTGGTTTCCGGTCAGCGACCTGCGACTGAAGCTCCTGCGGCGTACAGGAGGCTCTCGGTTGCGGTATCTGCTCGTTGGCTCGCCTTCCTTTTGGTTAGATTTTGGTTCTCCAACTCCGATGCGGTCGCAGCCTCCCATGAGCATCCCTTCGCCTCCGCCATCCATGTGGAGCGAGGACACGCTGCCTCCGGACCGGTAGCTGAACTCAGATTCCGATTCGCTGTCGCCCCATTCGTCATCGTCCAGCTCTGCAGCATCTTCGTCTTCCCTGAAAAACGAGATGCTTTTCCTCCTCAGTTGCTCCATTTTATGTCTCTGCTCCTCTGCATGTTGCCTCATCATCACCTCTTCTTCCACTCTACCTTCCTCCGCTCCGTCAGGGGGCACTCGACCGTAAACATCATCCCTGGCCTCGATCTCAGGCAGGGGCTCCAAGGGGCTCCAGCAAGGCAGGCGGGAGCGAGGCGACAGAATCCCTGAGTGAGGCGAGGAGGTCAGGGGGTCGCGACCCAGCGGGCTCAAGTTGCGAGGACGTATCTGGTTTCGATTTTCGTCTCCGCCTCCAGTGCCTCTGAATCCTTCATTGACTTTACCTGGCAGGAAGTTGAAATTGCCATCTTTGTCACACTTCCTGTTTCGAAGTGAGGAGGATGAGTCATTTTTTGAGTCTTCTTGTTCTCTGTAGGCCCAGTTCAGAGGTTGGTCCTGATGGTGAGGCATCGCTGACCTCGACTGAGACTCACTGAAACAAGAAACACAAGATTCCGATCAGTGAACAACAGTTTGATTTAATACCTGCATAATAAAGACATGCACAGAATTTAAAGTTGCTCAGAATGAATTCTTTGGCATGTTGCAGCAGATCAGTTCGCTGCTGATCTGAAATATGTTCTAACGGCTGACACCCACATAATTTAACTCTGATGTTTCCCAGTTGGACTCTGACCTCTCTTCTCTCAACATTCGCAGTCAGTCAAAGTCAAAACATATCTTGCCGACTGAGATTTGAGAATAAACACAGCTGGTTATCTGTCCTTTCCTGACAAAACAGATTATTTTCATCCAATGCTGTTGGATGTTACACAATTAACCTCCTAGAGGCTCCAGAGTTCTCCTAACAAACCAAAAATTCCACTGGATTGCAAGAATCTGTCCATAAATCATCTGTGACAGCAGGTTTCTCATCCCTCCAAGTTATATTTCTGATAGAACAGGAGTCAGCGCCAGCAGCTGTACAGAAGACGTACAAACCAACCTGCAGATCCAAGCTACACTTCAGACAACACGTAAAATATCTGTAACGCCTGGACCACAAGGACACAAGAATGACAAAAAGATGTTCAAAGCTACAACAAAAAGTGAGTGAACATTACTGCAAATGACCTTATCACCTTACCCCCCCCCCCCCACCACCACCATCACCACACAGGCACCAAACTCCCTGTTTATGATGTCTGGAACTACAGGCTGGTCTGCACAATCCATTTCTATTAGCATCAAATATTTACATGTCTCCTCAGAATGGAAATTTCTCTAATCCTGACTTCAGGCTGCTGTCAATCAACTCTCCTCTCGTGCACGCGCATCCACGTGGTGCTGAAGGAAAGCGACTGTGGGGTTGGGCGGGAGCGCGCCTGCAGCAGGAGGAATGATTATTGATGATCACGAGGAAAACAAACTGATTATTCGTGAAAAATCGATACATTTCTCATTCCACTGCTTCATTTTTAAAGATACAAATAATCTATAGCGTCTTAGAATAATGCGCACTGTTTGATGATGGAACTAAGTGAGCATTTTATCCAATAAAAACGCTAACACAAAATAAATGAAATGTATAAAATATATACCAAAATAGTCCTGCAGCTGGGCGGTGGCTTCGTGCCTGTCTACACAGCTTTCTGTCTTTACACGGACGGCGGCAGAAAACACTAAATCTGTGGCCAATGGCGCTCAATGGCCGCATATTGACGGCTCAGTGATGGGATACGCTTTAAAAAAGAAATGAGAAAACACCACAGATTTACATCCCAATCCATGTACAGTGAACCATTCTGGACATAGGAGACTCGACGTTTCTTCTTAACTTGAACGAATTAAACGAAATGCGTCAAAAACAGCAGCATTTTCTGCGCGTCGGGTGTTACGTAACGCTCACCCCATGTCTGTGCCGTCTCCTCTCTCTCCCTCGCAGTATAAAAACAAGCCCAGACCCTTCCTTACATCTCCTATTTGTCGGCTGAGCAGATCAACTGACTGACATGACGACATTTGCATGAGGTTCTGGTTTATTCTTACCTTTTGCTCCGGTTTGCTGTGCGCTGGAGAAACCGGACGCTGCGCCCTCCCAGATCCCCCCTCCTCCAGCCCTGCTGCGTGAGGAGGATCTTCCTCTTCCTCCCTCCTCCTCCTTCCACGCTGTTTCTGGGAGAGAGGGGAAAAAAACTTGAATGGCTTACTCATAACTTCCTTAACTGGGCTGGGACTGCAGGAGAACAGAGGCCATGGAGGAAGAACAGAAACAACATGGGGGGGGAAGAGAAAATTATGTCTTTACATCTGTAAATGATAGAAACACATCCAGCATCTGCATAAAACATGATGTTGACCTGGTGTCATAAAGAAAATATGGGCTGTTACATATCAATAGTGCCAAATAACATATCCCAAAGATCTTATAGCTGTGATTACCCAACTAGAACATTTCCAGGATGGAGGCTCACCTCTTCTAGTCTCAGTTCAGGGGGCGGACACCTTATCTATATTATCTAATCTACATAAGAGTTAGTTTCTACTCAGGATTTGCTCCATTAAATAATGTTAGTGTGTTCATTCCTGAGTCACTGTAGAATAAAGTATAGAATGTAGGCCTACTGTTTTGAAAACACCAGTGAGGTAATGTCATTTGGCATTAGTGACATTAAAACTGCAAAAATAAAGCTGAAAATATCTTTTTGAGGTTAACCTTAATTCCAGTCCATTTAGGCAAGCAATGCACAGTTCATTCATTCATTCATTCATTCATTTTCCGACCAATTAATTCGCTTGCGTGGGTAACGGGGAGCTGGAGCCTATCCCAGCTGTCATAGGGCGTGAGGCAGGGCAAACTCCAGACACGACGCCAGTGCTCCGTGGAGCCAATGTAGTTATTTTATGTTATTTTATTTTAAGAGGATTCAAAGGACAGGGCTAGATGGAGGCAATTGATTCGCTGTGGCGACCCCTGAAGGGAAAAGCCGAAAGGAAAAGAAGATTGTCAAATCATGCCCATCCCAAACTTAAGTTTCTCATGTGATTCATTTGATATAGTTTTCATTGCCCAAACATTAAATAACAAAATTGTAAAGGTTATAATTTAGCCTTAATGCTATATTAATTCTTTCTGTTATTTCAATGAAAATCCAAGTATCCATATCTTGTTTATTTCAAACATTAATGGGTGTCTCTTATGGTGCCTGGAAGTTTAAAGTTCACATCACACTTATTTTGCCTGCTAGTCAGTGACTGACTTCCACATTTGTCATGATGTCATACAGCTATGTCTATATGTCTGTTAAAATAAGATTTACTTGTCTCCCACCTTCTAGTCTCAAGAAAAGCGACATTGCTGCATATTTCTTCAAACAATGACTGAATCGAATTAAATAAAATATACACTTTAGAAGATACATAATAGACAATTAAAGCCCTCAGATGAAGACATCGGAAACGAAGAAACAGCAATAGCGAAACCAAATTCATTTTGTTTTGGTGAGACCTTCAGAGGGACGTTATGTCATCTCTGAGGGATTCTTTTCAAATTACGCAACAAGAATTTTGTCTCAGGAAAATCAATGGAAGCTCTGAAAGCTTGTGACTTAAAGAAAGGACAAAACTCTCAGTGTAAAAACAAATGATGATTCAACTGGCTGTTTATGAAAGAGACTTTTCTTATTCCTTTTTGTTCTTATTGATTTCAACAAACACAGTCATGCTCTGGTGGCTGTTGCAGAGCATTCTGGGTGAAGAAGGATGAGAAATTAACTAAAAATAATTCATGTTTGGCATTGAGCACACCGACATCAAACTGACTGTCTTAGGAGAAACTTTGCCACCACAGAATCACAATGTACAATTGTGATCTTCAACAAACACCAGTTTCCTGTGCATTGTAAGCTGGGCAACACCCTCAAACAAAGACTGGTCCACCCAAGAGATCCCACCCCACACAGTCAGAAGAGCAATCTGATATATGTAGTCAAATGCAGCTAGGAATGCTCAGATGTCTACATAAGGGAAACCAATCAAACACTACACAAGCACATGGCTCAACACAGAAGCGGCAACTTATCAGGACAGGACTCAGCAGTCTTCCTTCACCTCAAGGAAGAGGGATACACTCATTTCAGGATAACAATGCTCAGATCTTGGACAGGGAAGAGAGATGGTTTGAGAGAGGAGTGAAAGAAGCCATCCATGTCAAAGTGGAAAAGCCATCTCTGAACGGGGGGAAGGTGGGGGGTGGGTGGGTTTCTGGTCTGGCCGACATCACCTTTCGCCCATTTACAATCAGATCCTTTTGAAATCCCTAAACGGAATGTCTCAGCAGATTAACCCAGGTGATGTGTCTCATGCTAATGACCTTCATTAGGGTCGTTACCACAGACCTCCAGGAGTACACGGAGACCGTCAATGCATATATAAGGAAATGCATGAATGATGTCACGGTCACCAGAACCATCTCCATTCGAGCCAACCAGAAGCCTTGACTGATAGGGGAAGTCCACAGACTCAGGCTCCTGAGGGCATGGAACGCGGCCTTTAGAGATGGGCCTAAGGATACTAGGGCCAACCTGTCACGAGGCATCGGAGTGGCCAAGAAACAGTACCCCAGGAGGTTCGCCACCCACTCCTGTGACAAAGACACCAGGAACCTGTGGCAGGGGATTCAGTCCATTATGGACTACAAACCCATTCCGCAGTACTGCGACAGCTCCACCACTCTGCTGAATCAGCTAAATGACTTCTTTGCGCGCTTTGAGGCAGACAACAGCATCCTGGCACAGAAGATTCAACCCCCTCCTGGCGACCAGGCATTGCCTGTTTCTCCGGACAGCGTGAGGCAAGTCCTCTGAAGGACCAACGCATGGAAAGCCCGAGGTCCCAACAACATTCCTGGTCGTAACCTGAGAAACTGTGCTGATGAGCTCAGAAATGTCTTCACAGACATCTTCAACATCTCCCTGAGCCAGGTTGTTGTCCACACCTGCCTCAAAACCACCACCATCATCCCATTCCCAAAGAAGTCGCTGCTTCAAAGACTACCGCCCAGTTGTCTTTGAAGCAGAATCACTTCAAAGATTCTGCTTCAAAGACAACTTTGCTCACAGCACTTCATGAGCACTTCATCCTCATGAAGTGCTTTGAGCGGCTAGTCATACACCACATCAAGTCTGCCCTCCCTTCAACCCTGGACCCTTCTCAGTTTGCTTAACGGTCCAACCACTCGACCAATGATGCCATCTCCACTGCCCTACACTCAACCCTCTCCCACCTGGAGACCAAATGCTGTCAGAATGCTGTCCATTGACTTCAGCTCAGCATTCAACACAATCATCCCCCAGCAGCTCATCCATAAACTGGACCAGCTTGTATTCAACACCTTCATATGCAACTGGCTACTGGACTTCCTGACAGGGAGTCCACAGGCAGTTCAAGGCTGTAGCAACACCTCCAGCACCACCACGGTGAACACTGGGGCCCCCCAAGGATGTGTACTGAGCCCCCTCCTCTTCATTCTGCTGACATACGACACACCAACTTCCAGCTCCAACCTCTTCATAATGTTTGCAGACAACACGACTGTGATGGGTCTCATCAACAACAACAACGATGAGACAGCCTACAGAAATGAGGTGAGCCTCCTGGCTATGTGGTGCAAGGACAGCAATCTCCTTTTGAAAGTGGAGAAGAGGAAGCATGCTCCACTAACCATCGATGGTGCTGCAGTGGAAAGGGTCAGTAGCACCAAGTTCCTGGGTGTGTACGTCTCCGAGGACCTATCCTGGGGCCGCAACATCGCATCACTGTCCAAAAAACCCCAACAGCGCCTCTACTTCCTCCGCAAACTGAGGAGAGCAAGAGCCCCACCCCCCATCATGTTAAACTTCTACAGAGGACCCATCGAGAGCATCCTGACCAGCTGCATTACTGTGTGGTACGGCACCTGCACTGTTTCCTGCTGCAAGACCCTGCAATGCATCATGAGAGCAGCTGAAAAGATCACCTTCCCTCACAGACATTTATAACACCCGCCTCACCCGCAAAGCCATCAGCATTGCAGGTGATCCTCTCACAGCCTTTTCAGCCTGCTGCCATCAAGGAAGAGACTGCAGAGTCTGCGGGCCAAAACCAGCAGGCTCAAGGACAGTTTCTTTCACCAGGCGGTCAGGAGGCTCAACTCCCTCCCTGCTCTGCCCCCTGCCACAGCCTGGAACTCTACCCTCACCGTGCCTTGCCCTCCCCCCAGCACCTCACTACCTCTCTCTGTCCTCCCGTCAACACAGGGATTGTGCACACGTCACTTCCCCAACAGGATTAGAGAGTGTATAAAGATGTTTACCATCCTTTTGTGTTTCATCTTATACTTTGTGCTATACTGTCTGTTGTACTGCCTGTGTTGTACTGCCTGTGTTGTACTGCCTGTTGTACTGCCTGTTTATCGTGGGTCTGAGAGTACTGCAATTTCATCTGTGCTGTATGTCATGCATATATGGTACATTTGACAATAAAGCTGACTTTGACTAGTATACAAAGGCTCGGTGGCACTCAGATTTCAACGACCCCTCTTTGACACCCCCATCAACCATCATTGAGGAGCCAGATGGGTTTCAACTACTGTCACTGAAATGTGAATAGCACTGACCACACCCACAGGGTTACTAAACTCGGGCAAGACCAGCCACCATCAGAACTGAAGAAGTCTTTCGGATGATAGGCAAAATGTCTTCAAGAAACTTTCTTAAAGTTCAGTGGATTGATTTAAACAGCTTTGGATAACCATGACCTGGATAATTGAGAACATACACAGACAAGTAGGGAGGAGGGCAGAAATTGTCGTAATTTGTAGTTGCTAGCTGACTTTGTGACTAACAGTCTCATTTCTTAACATATCTTAAAGTATAGCATACATGAATGTGTGTTTTCTAGAGGTGTGTGTGTGTTTCTATGGTGAAGCTTTATCAGACAGACTTAACAAGTGTTCACTGTCTCTCTCCACCCTGCTCTCATCCCCCTGACAAGTCAGTGCTGGCGGCACATAAAAACCTAGCGTCCTTCTTCTCTGCTCACACACACACACACACACACACACACACACGCACATGCACACGCACACGCACACGCACACGCACACGCACACACGCACACACGCACACACACACATCTATCCCCATCTTCCTCCCCCTCTTTCTCCTTCAACAACATCCCCATTCAAGTGCATCAGCTCCAGGCATCCTTCCTCCCTCCTCTCCCACCCCATCGTTCGCTGGTAGCCTAAGCACATAAAAAATACATCAAACACAGCCGTCTGCCCAAGGCGTCGTCACACACAAAATCATCTCTCCCCCTTTAAGAAAAGAGAAACCCAAGTTACAAAAGCCAACTACAGAGGAGGACACTGATAGAAGGAGAGATTGAACTCGGAGTGCTGAGGGTCACGTCTGAGGCCTCCTGAGGAGAGACAGATTATTGTAATGTTAACACCTACATACACACCGACACGGAATGAGTAAAAAAAAAGCAGCATGACTTACCTTGTGCATAATAAGACCTTGTTAGGTTTGTACACACCCTGCAGCATCCATGACCCACTTCCCTCAGTTCGGCTCCACGTCTGCTTCAGCACCAGTCGTGGCCGTGACAGCGGCCGAGGGCAGATCTGCTGCACCCAAGGGCTACTCTGTCAGATCCGTGGCGCTGATATGCAGAGTCCATAAAGAGAAGCCTGTTGGACCTCCAGCTCACAGCTAGCACTCTTAAAAAAATCCGACAGATCTACCAAGACGTGCTAAATTGAACCGCTAATCCAGCATGGGATTGGTTTTGCACACTAATTAATCATTTTTATTTAAGGCATAGATGTGAGTCGACACATATACGGTTCACGCATCATGACCTACGTGCACACACACTCCCTTTGGGTGCTACAGCTCATGTCTTTCTTCAATTATTCCACCCTTTGCCCTCTCCACTCTCCATAATTTGAATAACGTCCGATCTGTCCTCTAGATATTTAACAGCCAGGCCTTGATGCCAAAACATGTAACCTTCCTCTTCTTTCAACTGCAAAGTCCAGGGAGGGGAAGAGGGGTTGGCTTTAGAGCTCTGACCTCGTAATTTCCTCTTCGGGTGAAACAAAGTTGTGAGATTCAGTTTTGAGAATTGGGTGAGTTGAGGGTGATGTGGATACAGAGGAAAGGGAAAAAGCTAAATGATGCCAACGCTGAATTCCACTCCAACACACTATTCCTATTAAATTCTAATTAGATTGATTTCTTGACCCTGCAAACAGACCTGAAGGACTTGGAGTCAAGCTTTTCTTTCAATTAATTACATGGTAATGGCTGAAAGATAATGACAGATACAGCCTCACCCCAAAATCATATTATTCCTTTGCCCAAAGCGTTTGTGTTGCAGAAATTTCACAGTATTTCTGTGATGTTTAGAGACAAAGGTAATGTAAGCAGTGCTTTAACAACACCACAAAGGCTGGCCTGCCCTCTAGGTACACCAGCTCCCTATTGGCAAGGCCCACCGCCGGGTTCACATCAGACCCTTGTGGCGTTGGCCCCTAATGATGTGTAATGGGGCCTCCTGTGCCCATGCCTCACCCCAGGACCTTCTCCTAATCGCCCTGGCTCCTAATGAGATGGAGAGACATGAAGGGGCTCGTTAGAAGACCCTCCTTGTAATGTCGACCTATTATTAGCCACTTACCAAATCATTAGTCTCTAAACTGCAATTATGCTCAGGAAGGAAAAGCGAAACAAGAGAGAGGAGTACCCTGTTCAAAGTTGAGGACAGGAGATCTGTTTGAAATGTTCACATTACCGTGTTAAAACCTGTTCCCCCACAGGAAAAACGAGCTGATACTCGTGTGATTCTGTTTACCGGATATAAAGGTCTGCTTTACTGATTCACACATTGCAGTCCTTCAAATCGAGTAGTCAAATAGTGTCAAAGTGTTTTAGATGAGCAGACATTTCTGCAAACGCCTGAGATATTTACATCAGGGGCAGAGGAACCAACTTGTCTAATTTATAGACAGATCTTAAACCCAGGTGACCCAGAGACGAGGCCTAACAGAGCCACTGCATACATGATGCTGAGCGACATTTCAATTAAAAAAACCCCAAACATTAAAAGGTATTTTGTTCAAATTACACCCGATTAAGAGCAAGAAAGTGAAAGTTATAGTGTTCGGCTATCATTTTTCTGTTTTTGTGTGATGGCCAGTCACAAATCCATGCAAACACATCAGCATGTAAACATGCTAATGATCTAAAGAAAACCGAAGTTAAATTCATCCTTTTTACACTCCAGACAGCTCACACCAAGTTCAATAGAGGGAACAAGAGCAACGTCTTAAAATACTTTTATTTACAATAAAAATGAAATACAATTGAATCAAAATAATAATTCAACAAAATCAAAATCATATTTACATGAGGACACATTGAAAAGTTCTGTCACGCAGTCTAATTTGAGTAAAGTGACGTGACAGAAGAATAATCGATACACAATTAAGACACAGACGCTGGCCAGCAAATGTAAAAAACAAACAACAAAACAAGCAGGCATTTGAAGACGACTCAGGAATGATCTTCAGTTTGCCATTTGAAAGTTGTGTAAACAACAGTCCAGGGAGGAGCTTCCACATAAACACCTCCTTCATTAAGTCTTTCTAGCTCATGAAATGAAGACTGTAGCTCCTCAGTCCAGGCTTGAATTAGTCTATTCCTAGTCAGTTGGTGATTTTCGTTGAGTTTGTGTACTGCAACATTAGTGATCCAGGAAGTTAAAGATGCTCTTCTGGGGGCCCTTAGCCTGCCCAGCAGGTTTGTTCTCCCTGCAGACCCTCTTCGCTGCTGGGTTAACTGCTCCCATTGGACCCCTCTTCTTCATCTTTGGCTGAAACACACCCAGAGTTTCAAAAAAATTGAAATATACAACCATGGTCAGAAGCGGTGTTATGACAACACACTGTGGTGAATGAACATGTGAGTGATTATGATTAGTGAGTTTATTAATGCTGTGTAGGTCCTCTCCATCAAGAGTGGTGGGCTTTGATTCCATCTAGTGGACAACACGGAGATGACATCAACGTCAATAATGTCATCTGCCACACTATCACACTCACATGACGGTCACACTGTGATGTTCTCTGAAAAGCGTTTTGTTTCTGTGCTAATTTTACAACAAGGGTCAGAACAAAAACCAAACAAAAGGCAATCACATAATCTGACCTTTTCTATTCAAGTATTCATGACTGTAAATCTCAAAGGTCGTGTGAACTGATCCAGACAGACTGATGGGGTGAAAAAGTGCAAACCCATGAGATGTCTCTGTGTTGTGTTTGTTGTGTTGAGGTTCCACTTCTGTGCCGCCGTTCAACTTCAAGAAACTGTAGCCACAAACTCACAGGTTGATAAGATCTGAATCATGCAGGATGTGTGATGAGCATAAATATAATATCAGCACCAGCTTGTCTTTTTACACTATATTACATCATTTACTGTCTTATTTCATAATAGAGGTTATGGTTTCCCTGGTAACCGTTTGCTAGTTAACAGCAGGATTACACAGAAAATACCAGACGGCTTTTCTAGAAACTTGGAAGGTTTTTTTTTATATTTCTATCTAATACTAAAACTACGTGGTGCCTTTTAATTACTGTAACCTATTCGGAGAGAGGGAGACCCCAGTAAATGTGAGAGTAGATGTGGATAAAGGGGCGGATCAGGCATTAGGGGATAAAATTATGAGAATTTTTGCTAGAAATTTGAAAGCTTTTACAAAACTAACCTTTCGTGCTTCGAAGATAATAATGCATTAAGATGAACAGACCGTTCATTCCTGAATTGGTTCAACATGGTTTCACTTGGACAGTGCTTCTTAAAAGAAGAAAGAAGAAAACGCTTTGCACCCCCCACCCCAAGCCACACTTGCACTTAGGTGTGTGTGTGCTTGTGTGCAAGGTGGAAAAAAAACACGAGAAATTGCACAACATAGCAGAGGGGCACACTCCTTGTTGGTGCTGGATTAATTACAGTTAATGGCACATTACATGTAGACATGAGCATCACTGCCACCTACAGTAGCGGATCTGCTATTACACTTTATTCTGGTATATCAATAAAAAGCAAATGGTATTTTCACTGTGCACGTTCCCCAGAATCACCGCACTAGGATCTCATAGAGCGCCTAGATGAGAAAGATAATAAACTCTAACTGAATGACGGTTCTTTCACTCACCGGTTCCTGGGGAGTCTTTGAGGATGAGTTATCTTTCTCTGGAGACAGAGTTTGAAACAAGAAGCCTCTGCTGTTTCTGGGTGCCCCAGGATTTCCCTCCGAAATGGAAGCAAGCTTCTGGAGGACGGCATGAGGCTGACTCAGTAGTGAGCCTCTCCTCACCTGAAAGGGTTGACCAATCATCAGTCACAGAGTTCACAGGGAACACGTCATGAGCACTGTCTAAATGTTTCCTCAAACCAGCAACATTCACTCACATTACTCAGTCTATGTTTGACCATTTGTAGGCAGATTTTAGTTTGATATGAGGCAGCACCAGGCAGACAACTACTGTACACTGATGACTGCAGCTATAAAGTATGAACTCGCTGAATCGTGTGATAACTGTGTCTGAAAAGCCCAGAATTAGAAAATTAAAGCTGTGACGGATGTTGAAATCAACAGATAAAGGAAAATAGTGGCAGGGTGTTTCCAAGAGAACCTTGAAACAAAGGAACTTTTGTTAACAGTCTCAAATATAAAATGATCAAAGCTGCATGAAAAATTAAACTAAGATTCACCAAACAAGATTTTCTATTGTACCTTTAAGGGCTGCAAGGGTCTCTGGAAGGGGTTGACAGCTGACGAGGTCGTCTTCTCTGGCTGTGGCGCCACATGAAGCTCTGTTGGAACATTTCAAAAGAGTAACATTTTATTGTTCCTGTTAGACGACGTGAACTACTAAGTTTATCAGTCTGATCTGTGGATGTGAAGCATCCAGTAACAACAGGAGCTTGAGAATATGACAAATATACAGATGATTCACATTTCTTCTTATGAGACCACAGTAATGCCTCCACTGTAGAGAAATTAACGGCTTGTCCTTTATTCTAATTGCATTGGCAGTAGTTTCTGGTTGGTTTAGGTTTCTGTCCATGGCTCAGTTCTACCTCCAAAAGCTCGGCTGCATGAGGTGAAATTTCTGAGAGATTCTCAAATGGACCCTTACTAAAATCTTTATCTCACCAACTACTTGTTTAATATTTACCTGCCAGGTTTTTAACTTTTATTTCACTGGCTGCCATTGACGTCTAGAGACATTCATTTTTCAACGGAGAGGGCTGGGGGACAGTCTGGAGCAGTTTGTCAGTGAAAATCAGGCTTCCCATCATGGAATTTAGCGTAATGACAGGTGATCCAGTAACAGAACAGAGAATGGCAAATCACAGGAAGATAGAGAAGTTGTGGCAGCTTACTATGCAAATGACGTTCGTGTATGTCAGAGCACATCCGCAAGCGAACACGGTACAGCCCTGAGCAAAATATCTTGTGATCGGTCAACAGAAAGAAAACGCAGATAAATATCCGGAGCGTCGGACAAAGTCAGTTACTACAAAGCACTGGCAGCTAATTAGTTAAACCCAGGACTGCTCCACATTTAAACACGAAGGCAATCCTTTATCACTGAACGATCCCATCCAGTGGTTGCGGTTTAGATTTCTTGTCTGCAGCCACTTGTTTGCGTGTTAGGATACTGGCGAAGTTTGACATCATACCAACCTTTTCTCTGCAAAGTTTTCGCTGTCAGTTTTTTGGCCAGCTTCATGAAGTGACTGTCTTCTTCTCCAATCTTCTCATCGTCTACATCCAAATCTTCCCCTTTCTTGGCTTTCTGTTCAAACTGAGGAGAAACCCAAACAGATTGTGTTTACACAATCAGTGCTCTTTGAGTCTGCATTTTTAAAATTTATTTTATGTACATGAATAATCCCCAAAGGGGAATTAGTGGCACACTCTATTTAATCAATCACATGCATATATAGTGTGTATAGGCCTTGAACACACAGATATACACATACACACACAGAAGGGGGCCGATAGGCATGCAGTGGGAGGTAGAGTGCCTGGCAGCTCCTTCCTGGTTCCCCCTTAATGAGCAACTTGTAAAGGGGGACGGCGCATTGCTCGAGGGCGCCCCGGCAGTGCTCCGGAGGTGACACCTCCCACTGTCAGCTCACACTCTGATGATTGGTAGCGGAAATCGAACCGCCGATCTTGTGATCATTGGACGACCTGCTCTACCGCTGAGCCACTGCCGCTCCAACCTATGAAATCTCCAAAGTGGATTCTACCAATGTCTTCATTCAAGGCTGCTGACATTTACATTTGTGTAACTGTACAACATACCTGCTCCCTGAGCCACTGCTCCCTCTCAATCCTCTCCTTCCTCCTCTGGATTTCAGAATGGTCCATGAGATCACCTTCTTCCTCCTCTTCCTCACCCTCCACTCCTGTTTTGTCCAAATTGAAGTCGACATCTGGAGGAAGAATTCACAAAGAAACCAAGGGATTGTTGGAGCAACGTCAAAGGATGTTTGTAGAATATGAACAGCAGATAAGATGAACCCTTAAGAGTGCTTATCTTATGGTACAAATAATAATAATGATAGTAATAACAGTCATCATCTGTAAGTAATATGAGGTGAAAAAATACGTAAACATTTTATTCAGATGTTCTGTTGAATATCCACTTACTACTGACTACACAAAACAGCTGTGCTTTAATATTTGGGACATGTTTTCCTTTAGTCTCCGCTCACCAGTGTTTTTCCAGCGAAATCTGCGAGCTCGTCCCGGCCCATCAGAGTGCAGGTCACCATCAGCAAGGTAGCGCTCCTGGTAGAGCCTCAGACGACGCTTGTCATCATCCATTATCTGCTTCCTGTGGGAACATTTTCATCCCTCAGTTCAAACCACGAAAAAAACTCATCTACATGATGTCCAACTTGCATTTTGAGTTCAGGATGTTGCCATTGTGTTTGGAGCAATGATGAAGGAAACTCTGTACCTGGTTTAAGCTTGGAAAAAAACACACACGTCAAGACTGTTTCCACTGACGTGAATTGATGTTTTTAAAGCAGGAAGAAGCATAAATCCTACGAGTGAGTAAATATACCAGATAACAAACTGAACCCTTGGTCAGTATCAACTGGAGTTCAAACAATAGATGACTCTACAAAGCATCACCTGACAACCAGCAATATGCGTTGAAAAAGAGGGAATCAAATACTATAAATTAGATGAAAACTACCTTTTCAGTCTTTATTCATTTATTTACTAGTGTGTCCATATAAATATATATTTAAAGACATGGAATGAGAACATTTACTCACATGTGGATCTTGTTGACCTGATCCTGTAGCTCATCATCAGAAGGAAGCTCCTCAAGAAGCTCCTCTTCCTCATAGTCACTCCCCCTCTCTCCGTCCTCATCATCGCTGCCCACGTCGCTGCCTGAGAGCTCCGCCTCAGATTCCAAGAAGTCTGCCAGATGCCTGCGAAGAGGAGGCAAAGTATTTAGACCGGCGCTGATGTGAGGATGAGCTGATGAAAAGGATAGTTTTTCTTGTAAAGTCAAACATCAGAGGACAGTTTAGATTAGTTATGTTTGCAAGGACACACATAAGAGCTTGTACCACTCACATCTTCTTTTTCTTGACCCGGTGTGATGCAAACACACCCTGCAACTCCTCCTCTTCTACTTCATTGTCTTCATTCCTACCATTTTCATCCTCATCTCCCTCTTCCTCTTCATCCTCCCCATCCTCATCCTCCTATAAAAACACAATCCGCTTATCATATGTATGATCAAGACACATGGAGTGTGTTGTTTCCACAGGATGTTTAAACCTAGCTCAGCTCAGAGACGTGCAACACATGTTGATGACCTCACCTGTTCGCTCTGACTGTCCACGTCCGACAGAAGCCTGAACTCACAGTCCTCTTCCTCCTCCGGATCTTCCTCCTCGGGTTTCTTTTTACTGGACAAAGAAAACAACATGAGAATTTTAAGACAAGTACTTTGTCAAAAGAAGACAAAATAAGAGAAGAGGACAATAAAACACTGAGTGCAGTTTTTCAAAATATAACAAGGTAATCAACATCTACTGGAGAAAACTTTGGATTATTGTTGGATTTTGTTCTGTACCTGTCTTGTTCTGGTGAACCAGTGTGAGCAGAACCTAAAATTGGCAAAAAAGCAGAAATATTTTAATGGTTAAACTGGAAATAATGAATAAACAAAAGACAGACAATAAGACGGTCAAACAATTTTATGTCATCCAGGCTTCCTGAGGGTTTCCGGACTCTTATGTTAGCTGTAGAGTCTTTTCAATATAAGACCTGCTACAGAGTTATAAAAGAGTGTAACTGAGCACACTCCATTACCTGGACTAGGAAACCTCCCTGAGCACAGCCCCAGCAGCTGATCCATGGTGTTATCAGATTCTCCACCCTGTTCTCCTTCCTCATTCTTCTCCAATTCCATCGGCTCTTTTCCCGTTTCTGTTGGTGGAAACGCTCCAGAGCACAACCCAAGCAGTTCGTCTTCTTGTGTCACGCCAAGGCCTCCAGCCTGACCGGAGCGGCTGTCGGCTGTCCCGAAAACACCTGAACAAAACCCCAGCAGCTCCCCCATGTTTGCATCCATGGCATTTTCATCCATACTGTCCAGGATCAACTGTCTCTTGTGGGAGCGAGGAGCGCCGGGGCGTGGCCCTACATTCAGGAAGCCGTCTGCATCGAGTAACTGGGAATGGGTGTCATCCTCCAACGAAAAACGACCTTGAGGCCCCGAATCAGCTCCAGGCGATGGGGGTGCATACAAGTCCTGAGAGTCTTCAACAGGAAGACAGAGAGAAGGCTCGGAGACCTTTCCTGAGCTCTGATGGGAGAAAAAATTAAAAGTTAAAACACATTGTTTTGACACAATCTAATCAAAATGCAGATGATGAACAAATTCTGTCCTGTTTTTAATAGTTGTTTTTATTGTGCCTCATGTTTAAAGAGAAACATGCAAAAGCTTTTCAATTCCCATCACTCTCAGACAAACTAACATTTAAACTTATTTAAATTAGAGAAATATGGAGGTGTACCAGCAAGATCACATTTTCCATTAAAGTTTATCTTTATTGTACTTTACTGATGTGATTAATAAAAGGAGTGAATTATCATCACTATTATCATTTTGAAACACGTTGTTTAACTCAGGGGCAAGTTTTGCAGATTTAAAACTTGTGATGAAGTAATTTTAGGTACTAACCTCAATAAACATTCTTACCTTAGAGGCAGAGCTGAGGAAGCTGGGCCTGAAGAGGCAGGGCGAAGGGGAGCGGAAAATGGAAGAGTTGGAGGCGCTCCTCATTGTGGAGCGTTGATTGACAGGCTGGTAGGATGTTATCATGGATCCGACAAGCTCAAAGCTGCTGTTGTGGCTGTTGTCCTTCACTAGGGACAACGAGTCTTCCTCATCTGGAATAGAAAACATTTTCTGTCATTATTGGCTGATGATCCATACACATGAAAACATCGACCAATCAAATGAGGTCTTTGACTGCACCCACCCATCTTATTGCTGCTGTCCACTCCGGGAGGCCCGGGCCTTTTAACACCATCACTAAAAGGGACACATGTGAAACTGTAACACCTCCATTTACACACAGTGTTAACATATAGAACACACCAATATAACACCACAAAAATGACAACCAGACACCT
The DNA here is from genome assembly GCF_040054535.1 of Antennarius striatus. Classification (NCBI taxonomy): domain Eukaryota; kingdom Metazoa; phylum Chordata; class Actinopteri; order Lophiiformes; family Antennariidae; genus Antennarius; species Antennarius striatus. The sequence goes on from NC_090789.1 coordinate 13,649,279, forward strand.
TTAACACACTCACCCTGTGCGAGAGCATGAGTTGCCGGGAAACAACATAAGTGTGCCATCTGTGTTAACCAGGTCAGGTGTCGACAACGGTCTGTTCAGGGCCACAGGAGAAGGGCTTCTGATACTCTGAGCCATGCTGCCTTCCTCCTCCTCCTCTACATCGCCACCTCCCAGTAAGTCATCTACATTCTGGTAAAAAGTTGATCAGGTTTGATAAGACCACAAATAGAGAACAGCACAAAAGTGTAGATTTGATTGTTCTTAAGCAAAAAGAATCAAGCAGTCTACTACCTCGTCCTCCTCAGATTCATCGGTCATATCTTCCTCCTCCTCCTCCTCCCCACAGTCTTCATTGTCTAGACGATTCAGCTCAGCCTTGCGTGCTCTCTCCTCCTTTCTCCTTTGGGCCATTGCGACCTGGAGCCGCTGCTTCAGCGTTAACAGCTTCTCTCCTAAGAAAAGAGACGGAGAAGGTTAATCATGGCAAAATCGACGACAAAAATAGATTCTTAACATTCCCGGGAACCCCGTCCATGATGTGCTCATCTCATGTATATGCTCACCTGGCTTGGTTGGCACAGACTCCTCTGCTTCCTCTTTAACAGTGACAGTAACAGACTTGGCGTGCAGCTCTTCTTGACCTGATGGGGTGCTGTCTTTGCAGACGATATTGAGCTGCATTGAACGCTCACCCTGAGGGCATGTGGGTATTTGGACATGACGAAGGTACCGCTTTTTTAGGGCCTCGACACCTGGTTCAAGAGGAACAGTTAAGAATATCTCTCGATGTGATAATATAGACTAGAATACGGTTGAGGCTCACTCACCAGGGTTGAGCTGTGAAGGCTCGAGAAGAACCAAGACTCCATCATCAGGGCAAAGTTTAGCAACAGGCGGGGGATCCAGACCAAGCTTCTTCAGCAGAGCCAGTTTGTCCTTTGTCTTGGATTTGATGGTTTGCTGTGGGGTACCATCTGCTGCAGCTGGACCAGCGCTCCCACAGTGAACAACAATTAGATCCTCCACATTCTTTGACATACATTCTGTTTGCTGGGCATCGGACGTTATTACAGCCTGGATTTGCTCTGAGGCTGAAGGGAAGGTTTCTTCTTGAGAGTCAGGAGTAGGTGTCACCACCCCATCTGTAGTGACTGATTCCTGCTGAGTCTCAGAGAGGTATAACATCTGTTCAGATTCAGGGCTGGGATCTAAGCTGCCGAGGCTGAGACTCTCCTTCTGTGGGGATGAGGTGGCAGCTGGATGACTTTTGGGCTGAGTGGACAACATGTCCACAGATGGAGAGTCTTGCTTTGTGGGTGACTGCAGAGGAACACTGGGAGGATTGATGGGAGTCTGAGGAGGAGGTGATGGTCCTTCCAACATCACAGCAGAATACTTTGCAGATCTGAAGACAAAAAGTGTGGTTTGATCACTGAGTAGCCTTTAAATGACAGACACAAATGTTAAACCTAAACTTAATACAATCAGTCACGTGTGTTCGGTGAAACTGAGACTACAGATTGTGGTTTTTGGCCATGTAGCTACTTCTGTTTTCTGTGATGTATGAATATGTATTTCCTTTACTTCAACAACGCCATGGCAGACCCCACCGGCCTCGTCCGCCGCTTAAAGAACTGGTCAATGGTCTTCGGCTCGGGGATGTGGTACGGTAGGCCAAGGGTAGACTCTATACAGACAGTACAAGCACAGAAGACATGAAATTTCCATTATGAATCAAACTTTGATCCAAAACTACGTTTTGTCAAGACAGTCTTACCTCTGACCAGCCTCTGAGATTCACTGTGGAGCTGCTTCATTGCCTCTTTGCTTGCTTGTGCAGCTTTCCTCTCCTGAAAACATCACAAATGTTGAGATTGAAACCAGTCTTCAGTCTAAAAATCCAGTATGATTTAAATAATATAGACATTGCATACCACACGTTGGGGTTTCTCTGCTGCCTCTTCGTCTTCCTCTTCCCCACTCAGGAGAGGATCCTGGTCCAATTTGACAATGAAAAGATTTAACAAAAATGTAATTAAATTCAGAAAGCATTTTTTGTGTATTAATAAGTTGACCGCATCACAAAAGGCAAGGAATCAAATTTAAGCAAAATCCTTTTGCTTGTAAAGTAATATTCTATGATATTTATCAATAACATCAGTACACAGACAAAATTCTACGTACTAAATCTACGGATTGCAACATTTTTGTACCTTATGTTTCTTTATCTTTTGCTTGACAGCAGAGCGGATGGCCTCCAGAGATTCTTCTTCTTCATCATCATCAAGACCAGCATCGAACAGGTCTGTGTCGCCCAGCAGACACCCACTATCATTCAAAGCCCGAGGGACAGGCGGATCCTTAAACGTATTAGTAAAGATGCCTTTAATTCATGAACATTGGTTGAGTTTGACATTTCCAAATTTTGGTAGAACACAAAGATATTTCTACTGGATAAGACTGAAACGTGAAATAATAAATTATTGGTACATGAATAAAATAGCAGCGTGTACATTATACCCAACATCCATATTTATTTCTCATAGTTTGTGCCTTATTCTTTATTTCCTCATTTGCAGACTAAAATAGCAACATTGATGCTCCTGTACATACACATTTATGAGAAGAAAACAACCATCACTGAATGAAAAGGTCAAGCTGGACTAACCTCATTCATTTCATAGACTCTGTCTTTCTTCTTCAACTTCTCCACTGTTTTGCTTCGCTTCTCCTTTTTCTGTTTGTTCCTCTGACTCTTCTCTCTCATCTTCCGTTCCTTCATTGATTTAATTTCTCGCCCCACCTCCTCCTGTTCCTCCTCCATTTCTCTGCATTCCTGCTGAGGCTCACTGTCGTCACTGTCATCACTATCTACAGGAGCACGTCGTATTCTCTTGCTCTTCAGCTGTCGTCTCATTTTCCTTTCATCCTTCTCTTTTGTAGTTTTGATGTCTTCACCACTGGAAGCAGATAAGATCAGTGCTTCGGCCATGTGAACACTATTCTCTGCAGCAGCCTCCTCTTCATCATCGCTATCTCTGATAGCATTTCGATGAGATTTAAGGTGAACTGTGATGTCATCATCATCATCATCGGATTCTGAAAGAAAACAAAAAAAGCTACAATACTCATCCCAAATCATTCTGCGATGCAGTTTTTAATCAAGCAACATACGGAAAACATCAAAAATTGATTCTGTTGTTGCTGTATCAGTCTGTGTATTTTCAAAATGACATAAATATGATTCTTCAATACAATTGTCCTCTTATTTACCTAGAATGTATTTGTTCCATCTACAGGAGCATTACAAATTAAGTAATATATGAGTGTATCGTTTATTGTAAGCATTGTGATTAAGTATAGATGAAATGTCTCACTGCTTGTTGTAAACTCAACAACCTGACCGGTTATGGATTTGTATGTTTTAGTGTTGCTTTACCTGGACGTTTCTCTTTGCTGATGGCCAGGTCTGTGGTCACCTCCTCTGTTGGAGATCCCATTCCACTGTCCAGATCACTCTCTGTTGCTGTTTGGAGCACAACTGGGACTTCGTCCACCTAAGCACATTAGTAAACACATTTTCTCATAAAATGGAGGCCCTGCAGTCCATTTGCAATCATTTCTTTGCTTGGCCCAAACCATGATCGACCACCTTAAGTGTAATAAAGCTTTAATATAAGTCAAATTCTGCCTATTATTGTTCAGCATTATTGATCGTGCTCTCTGCTTTTTAATGAAACAGTATTACGATAAAAATCGGCACTGGTAAATTACGATTTTGGTAGTAATGACAAACTACAACAACTAATATCTGCAAGTCCATAACATATTCAAATAATCTTAATGAGAGGTCGCTGTATTTATTTAAATCCAAATAAAAAATGTAATTATGTCGCAAAGTAAATAGTAAGTATTTCACTCCATTGCGAGATTTTAGAGTAAGTGGCGCCTCAGAATGAACCGAGCGCACTACAATAGCTAGCCACATAGCTTCCTTCCTAGCGTTTGTTAACAAGTTAAATGATCGAATATTATATTAAGAGACATTCATGACTTCTTTCCATGTACAGAGCCGTCTATTTTCATCGCATTCTATTTGAAAAATGATTTTTAAATGTGGTTCACGACGTTAACTCTCGTGGATTTCCTCGCTGTGACCAGGCCAAGACAACAACCAGCAGCAAACTTGCCCGAGCGAGCTAGCAAACTAGCAAACCCTAACAATGTTTGTCCTGGAAGACATTTAATATTTGACAGTTCCATTTAACATGGAGAAATATGTTACGCTGGTAGTTTAATGTCCTGCGGATGTTCAAAAGTAGACGAACATCTTGCACGCGTTTGCTTACCTGATGTTGAGAAAGGACGAGGCTCATCTTTGTCTGCTGGCTAGTTTACGCTTTGTCGTAAACCAGTTGAGATTATATACCTTGACAATTCTCAGCAGTTACTTAAGAAAGAGTTAAAAAAGTAAATGTCTGTGTAACACAGCCTACTTTAATCTCTGAGTACACATTTAGAAAGCATTTAGCCGGCGTAGTTCTCACCCTCCCGCCTGTTTCATACACGTCTATAGAAATTTTGATCTTTCGCGGGCCGTGACAGCTGGCCCGTAGTTTTTGCTCATCGATACGTCAACCGAATTCTCGCTTTGCCATTGGTCAATTTGAGAACTTTATTTCCGCCCGATTTTACGACAGTTTGGCCCCTCCCCTAATCTAATTCTCAATAGTATGACGTTACGTCTCTTTCTTGTTGAATTCGTCCAGTGATAGGCTACGTGGGAAACGTTGCGACACATCAAGCCAATCAGAGATAGAGGTAGGCGGGTCTTCATTTCACAATACATAGTAGGTCTGTTAGATCTGCTGTTGACATTCGGGATGGTTGTTATAGCCCAGGCATTAAAGCAGTAATACGATCTGGTGTGAGGACTTGAAGATTAGGCAACGGAAGTTAGATGAAGCAAACTTGAAAAAAAAATAAAGATTAGTAAAGACAGTTAAGACTTGACATGAAGATGGAAAAAGGTGGAGGAAACATCATTACATAAGATAAGAATATAGCACAATTAGTAGTAAGGAAATTTCTTAAAATGCATAGTTCAGATATCTTAAATAACGAGGAAAATATGGAAAGAGAGAACGATAGTAAAACATTTCAAAGTGCTGCAAGACGTAAATGAAGGTGAGGGGAAAGTAAATGAGAAATTATTAGTATCAAAATTAAATTAATTGCTAAGAATATCTAAAAAGTAGGAAAAGATAACATAAACTCTTATGCTGAGTTAAGTTATAAGATCAAAATATAAAGTTGCATATCATTATACAGTATGAAAAGTGGAATACTGTATTTACCAACTCAGTGGAAGAAAGCAATTATCTTTTCAATATGCAAGCCTGTTTCATTTTGCAGGAGACTCCTTGTGTTGTGTCATGTGCTTTCTGTTTCTTGTGTCAGTGTCAGCTTTGTTTCCTCTTGATTTTCCCTCCACTGAGGGTCTCATTGTTTCCACCTGGCCCCTATTATCTGCTATATACTTGTTTGTTATCATTTATCTTCTGTGATTTTTTGTGCCCACTGTTACTTTGTTTTGTTTGTAACTTGTTTTGCTGTCTGTTTTTCCCCATGATATACTTATATGAAAAGACAGGCAAGAACAAAGTTGTAGAAGCATTCATCATGCCAGAGTATCAAACAAAAGAAGAAATGACAATCTGTCTGTATACACACAGGTCATACAATTAGGTCTCAAACAAAGATGCCAGTATCATCAGATTCAAGTGTTTCTTTGACAAGAATCAAAAGCATGTTATCAGAAGTAAGACAGAACATTCATTCATCTTGTCTGTGTAGGTTCTCAGTACAAAAAACTTGTTTGCTAACCAAGAAAACACAATAGAAGGAACAGAGATGGTTCCAAAATGAAAAGGTCATGGTTATCCAAAGCTGTTGAAATAAATTCCCTGAACTTTATGAAAGTTTCTTGAAGACGTTTTGCCTCTCATCCAAGAGGCTTCCTCAGTTCGTCCATTCATCTTTTTCCTCTTCATCTGCTGTGGTGGGTCGCGGGGGAGCTGGAGCCTACGCCCAGCTGACTGAGGGCTTGAAGCGGGGGAAAGTCCAGGCGTGACAAAACATCATGATCAAAATCAACAGGGTAATAGTGAAATTCATGTGGATACCAGTAGACAGAAGGAAATGAACTACCAGACAAATATTAAAAATATTTAACCAAAAAAGAAAGCACAACAGAAAATTGCAGTTTAGATAGAAAGATAGATAGATAGATGGATAGATAGATAGATAGATAGATAGATAGATAGATAGATAGATAGATAGATAGATAGATAGATAGATAGATAGATAGATAGATAGATAGATAGATAGATAGATAGATAGATAGATAGATAGATAGATAGATAGATAGATAGATAGATAGATAGATAGATAGATAGATAGATAGATAGATAGATAGATAGATAGATAGACAGATAGACAGATAGATATTACAATGTACGGCATCACTATCTAATATCACAACATCTAATAACTATCAAATATCACAAATTCTATCTAATATCATAACTATCACAACTATCTAATATCACAACATCTAATATCTATCTAATATCTATCTCACAATGGTCAAAAATACAAGGCGTGACTATCAAATATCAAAACATCAGAACACCTTGACCCCACTACACTGCAGCACAGGCTGACATGTCATTCCCTCCATTCAACCGCGTGCTGACCTCACCACCTCCCCCCTCGCTCCTCCTGAGAGAGTCATTGTACCCCCTGATGGCACGGGGCACGAAGGAGGGCCTCAGGCTCTCTGTGGAGGCGTGTGTGACAGCAATCTGCCGCTGAAGGTGCTCCTCTGCTGGGAGAAGGTGGTGTGCAGGGGGTGGCTGGTGTTGTTCATGATAGCCCTGACTTTAGACATGGTCCTGCTCTGAAGAAGTGTCTCTTCAAAGTCCAGGCTCAGCCCGACCACTGAGCCAGCTCTGCGGATGAGTCTTAAGATGGTCAGTATCTCTTTTCCTGGCCCCGCCACCCCAACACACAATGGCATATGACAGCACACTGGAGACTACGGACTGATAGAACATGAGAAGGAGCTTAGGACAGATGTTGAAGGAGGCCAGCCTCCTCAGGAAGTACATCCTGCTCTGCCCCTTCTTGTACACACAGTCCGAGTTGAGTGACCAGTCCAGTCTGCTGTCTAGCTGCAGTCCCAGGTACTGATAGTTTCCTACCACCTTCACCTCGATGATCACTGGTTGTGGAGAGGGGGGTGCCCGCCGGAAATCCAGCACTCATTTTGGAGACATTGAGGTGGAGCTGGTTCTGTTGGCACCACTCCAAGAAGTCAGCCACCAATGCCCTGTACTCCCCTCATCACCCTCCTGGATACATGCAATAATTGCAGTGTCATCGGAGTACTTCTGTATGTGGCATGTATCTGAGTTGTGGTTGAAGTCCGATGTGTAGCGGGTGAAGAGAATGTGGGGGGGGGGGGTTTAGCTGAAGGACATGGCACAATAAAGTCAAATTAAGAGGAATAAGCAAAACAATGGAACAGAGAAAATAAAGGTATGCTTTACTATAATACTGAGAAAAAAGTATAAGTACTAAGAGAGACCTAAAAATAAGGAAGAGAACATCTTAACAATGACATCTGGAATCTCTGGATGTACAGTACACAACATCAAGCAGACAGGGGTGAGAACTGTAACACAGAGGAAACTATATAACATGTAAAGCATATATTGTCACCAATATCGACAGAAAAGACAAACTCTACAAAGTTAACTGGAAATAGATAAACCTGGGTCGATCCAAGCTCAAACTGAAGAAGTACTGCACAAAAACTTGTTTGCTAACCACCAAAACACAATTGAAGGAACAGAGTTGGGTCCAAAATGAAAGGGCTCACTGAAATATCACCTTAACTCCCCAGGGAAGGGGACATACTCAAAGATCCTGTTTGTGGACTTTATCTTGGACCGCACATCAGTGGACCTTTTTGTAACACTCCTGAAGTTTGTAGATAATACCACTGTTTTTGGGCTGATATGGTGATGAGTCCACTTACTGATGGTGATGAAACAGTTGGTCCGTAGGTGTAGTCAGAACCACCTGGAGCTGAACCCATTAAAGGCTAAGGAAATGACAGTGAACTTCAGGATGTGACGTTTTAAAATACCATGAGTTAAGTTTCGTATTTTCATTTATTTGTTTCATCCCCAGAAAAATACTTACATTTATCTAAAAAATATTGTTAAGGAGGCTTCCAAACAAACTGGAAATAAAAAGGAAATAATGTATTTTGTGACATCAGGAATAATACAATCACACAGTGACACTCTAAAGTTTTGTCTAAAAACGCAGGAAAGTGTTCATCTGGAAAGGCCTCTAAGGTCCAAATGGGTTGATTAATATAAAACTTATCATCATAATTTGTATTAATAATACTTTTAATAATAATATTATTTCATTTTTATAAAATGTGAAAAACTGTACAAATATATTTATTATTATCTATTTTTTTGCTTTAGGTTCTTGAAGCTTGAGGCAATTGGACTTCAGTTAAGAGTATCAAGACAGTTAAGAGTATCTTCAGTACCAATTGGTGGGGGTTTCAGGTAACAAGAGTCATTTTAGGTCACTAACACTTTCACAGCATGGGGCATCACACTAGTCAGTAGCCTTACATTGTGATGAGTTTCTCCTCATTATGATGTGAATGGTGTTGAAGCCGTTAAGGAGGAGACTGCATTGAGATTTCTCAGACCCCCGTCTCTGTTTAAAGAAGGTTGTTCCAATATGTCTGTTACTTCCTTTACACCCATTTGCCCTCTCCTGTTTAGGGTATGCATATTTTTGCCCCCACCCAAGTGCCCTTTGTTCCTTAGGTGTGGCTAAAGTATTGGATTCAGTCTTCAAGGATTATCATGACCTGGATGGAAGAGAAGTTACATTAAAGTTGCCTCAGATTGTTTATGTAGATTTAATTTTCCCCACAAGCGTAAAGCAGTCATTCCACACATACATGAGTTTTCATGTCGTCATTTTTTTTTTTTTTACATTTGTTGGTAAATATACAGACACACTTTTTGTTAGATAGATAGATAGATAGATAGATAGATAGATAGATAGATAGATAGATAGATAGATAGATAGATAGATAGATAGATAGATAGATAGATAGATAGATAGATAGATAGATAGATAGATACTTTATTAATCCCGGAGGAAATTGCATATATCCACTGCTCAGGCATTACTTAACAAATAATACTGGATAAACACCAGGAGAAAAGGAAACACTGACATCACAGGACATACCACAAGACATACATTACACTAACAGACAGGCACATGCAGCACTAACAGGACTTATATACTAAACTATAACTAAAAATATAAACAGTATAAAATTTAAAATATTACAGTATTAAAATATAAACAGTATAAAATAAAATCTAAACAGTATAAAATTGAATTAAAATATAAAAACAGTATAAAAAATAAATAAATAAATTATATATATATATATATACAACAGTATAAAATTAAAATTAAATTAAATTAAATCCATTTTCAACCCCGTGCTGACCTCGCCACCTCCCCCCCGCTCCTCCTGAGAGAGTCATTGTACCCCCTGATGGCACGGGGCACGAAGGAGGACCTCAGCCTCTCTGTGGAGGCGCTGTGTGACAGCAGTCTGCCGCTGAAGGTGCTTCTCTGCTAGAAAAAAAACGCAAAATTATGCAAACAAACTCGCTCTGAGCAGAGGAAACTGCAGCCTGCTCGCGCATGCGCAGAAGACCAGAAGACCAGACCAGTTAATCTAACAGATTCAGGTCTAAATAAGAATACTCAGAATTTAATCTGAAATTTAGGTTAAATTACACTAATATTAATATATACTAATGTTTCCAAAAGTAAAATGAGCGAAGGAGAAGGGACCATTGAAGCAAGCTCTGAATTACTGTTGATTATCTGCGGTCATACGTCAATGAATGAGAAACTATCACCTTAATGTTGAAGCACATGAAGACAAAGCTAATGTTTGTGAATTCATATACTTTAAGTGGCTTAATTTACAACAAAACTGCATAATGAGTGTTTATATGTAAACTAAAACAGAAGTGTTTAAGTAATTATATTCGGATCAGTTTCCCAAAACCTCAGAAAACAGACATGCAGGACCAAAGTACATTAAAAATACCTCATTGAACAGTTTCAGTGAATGTATTTTCTACCACTAATTTAAATACTGTCTTAAGTAGCAGTGCTTTTCAGCACTGCTTCTCAGTCATTTTACTTGTAGCGGTGTCGGCTGGTAAAATACATGTATGTGTATTAGCAATGTTTTATTTGTTAGTCTTATGTTCTAATGCCTATTTATGCACAAAGTCACTTTTGCATCACTGGGACGTTACAATTCTAAAACGAGGATGATGGAAGTTCATGAGAGATTCCAGTGAATTACAGTACATTACGCATGCGCACAGAGGGCCAAGCTTCTAATTTGCGCATGCGCAAATCTATTTCACCAGTACCACTAGAGCAGCGCAGCTCAGGTCAGTCAGTCCAGTCAGCAGTCAGCCACACTGCTATCTATATTCCCTTTTCTTAAATTAGCCACTTTAAGCTTCGCGATACCGCCCCCAATTTCAGCGTCGGTACGGAGCCGCCAGGCCGGGACAGAGACGGAGAGAGAGGCCTCGGCCATGGAAGCGCTCGGACCCGGTAAGGAATGTAAGAAAACAGAAAGGAGCGCGGAGAGCGATCCTGCGTGGGGCTCGTGTGAGCAAATGCGTCGCTTCACTGGGGGCCGCGGCTGCAGCGAGGCCTCGACTCCCTGACGGAAAAACAAACCGAGGCCCAGCCCGACTGTTTGTGTATTTGTTAATGCTTATTTACACGTTGTTTTTGTCACACTGTCTTCGATTACGACACGGAGTGGTGTTATTTTCGGTAACACAGGAATGTCTTGGTGGTTTTATTTATCCGAAGCACGCGCAGCTCGTCTCGTCGGGGCTGGCATTGTGTGAGTGGGGATTTAACCAGGACCTTCCTCCCTCTCTCCTTCCGCGTCGAGGTGTGTTTACGTTGATGTTTGTTCACGATGTGCTTCTATTTTGCAACACAGCTACGACCTAATTTCCGAATCTAACCCACAGAATCACGTGAATTCATCAATACATTTGACTAAATATCGTGTAGTATCAACCTCGATCATTGCTAAACCACCTGAATTTGTACCATCGCCATCAGGAACAGTTCGTCCCTTCGGACTGCCCTCGTTCAAGATGACAGCGATGGGTGGAAATAAATGCCAGTATAATACAGGTTAATGGCGTTAAATTGGCGGACGTGTGCATTTTCTCGCAATTTACTGTTTTTTATTTGCATTTTAGTAGGTGATAACGATGAAGGACGCATATATCGTTTCTGATCGACGGGGCATGTTCTTCACCTGTTATATGATAACAAAGGCACTTATTTTGCAGCGATGCGGCGAATTTATGATGAAGCGAGGGGAAATCCGACACACTACACGCTCGAGTAGGTAGTAACACAGCTCATATCATTTGCATTTTCAAACCTTATTTAATTTCTACAGTGGAACAACTCCACGTTTCGAAGTGCGCCTTTACACATGAGTAATCATCCTTTTTGCGACAGTGTGCAGTACCGTTTGTATTGAATGTGTTCACATATTGTACAGACGCTTCAGAGGAGTGTGTTTACTCATTACCAGCAGTGGAATACATTACATACATTTTTAGGAGGGCTTCTGGAAAATCCTGTTTAAACTTCCACAGGTGTGTGTGTGTGCCACTTTGTTACGCGGGGACGACGTGGTCGACCCAAATGTCTGCTACTTTGAAAAATATAAAACTAATTCAGTACTTGACAAATAAATGTTTTCAAACAAACGTGTGAACACAGATTGCTTTATAGCCATAAAATGTAGGAAAAAAAATTCTCCTGGACTGCCTATGTAGTAATTCTGTATAAATCACAAATTTGAGTTTGCTAAATTATTTGTTAAACTCCATACAACAGGAGAAGTCTTATTTAGTTGCACCTTTTTTTAACTTTCAATTCAGCAGTATGGTTGGACCCCCCCCCCCCTCCAAGAACAGTTCAAAGTTAGCATTCTGTGCTTTGAGGGGTAGATATTCCCGCCTGAATAGTGCTGCACAGTTTGGCTTTACTGTAATCTGGTGTTGCACCTTAATCCAGGTAAATTTGCAGTTGTGGGCGTCAGGTTGCTCCCTGCTCGGTGCCGGTAGTGTCTGACTCATCACCAGGCAAAGCCATCATCCTCGTGCTTAGCATAAGCCTAGTTGTGTTCACACCATGTGAACACCATGGTTACCAGGAGCACAAATATATTAGTACAGTATACACAACAGTACACAAGGAGCTAATACAATACATTCATAGGATATTGGTTTCAATTTACTGCAGCAGACTTGGCGGGCAATAATCTTTATACCATGTTATGTTTCTCCTTGAAGATGCTGACCCAAGCTTAAAGATGTGTTAAAGTACAGTAGCTGAAATTAATACATCTGTCATATTTGCTGCAGAAAAAATTAGACTCCCTCTGACTCATGCAGCACTGTTTTACTTGGAGCAGAAGCATAAAATTAAAGGAAGCTTGTTTGACTGGTTGTTTAAATCAGACCAAAGTAAAAAGACTGTAGGTGCCCCTGTAAGTGAAATTTAACCTTATTTAAAGATCCCATATTATGCTTTTTTAAATTCATGTCATTCAGCTGCCAGATGTCCAACTACACTGTATTTGAAATGTCTTGTCCCAAAGTGATCTGTGGTCCTCAATATCTTTGTTTGAATATGGTTAAAATCACTTCCTTCTGAAACACTCGGTGTTAAGGGGTGTGCCTTCGAGCTCTCTCTGTCACAACACACTCCCCCCTTAGAACTGCCTCTATCAACACCCAGTTCCCCCTCTGAGCTGCCTCTACCCCCCCCCCCCCTTCGCGTTCACGTGTGTTTTGTTTACAAGCGCCGCGTGAATGCACATTACCGCTATCGATTGATCACCATAGTCTGGAACTTTTTTTTAACTCTCAGTAACTTCCTTTCGATGTACTGTATTTTGCTCTGATTCCCCTGTGTTTTGCGCTCTTGTTTTTCATGATATAACTGTTGATTTTTCGGAGCTAAGCGTGGAACTTCTTCCTCAGTCAGCTGAACAAAGACACGTGGCTTATTGTGTAAACACAATGAGACAGCCTGTGAGATAATTGAAGCTGTGTTTTCCGACAATCGTCATGGACAATGAGAGATTGTGAAGCTAAGCTAACGCTAACTAATGAAACATGGGATTTTACCGGTAAGACCAGGTTTTTTTGTGTGTGTGGATACAGTTCTCAGATCACTTAGAAGAGGTGAAGCTGCTTTCATTCACAAAAACAAAAAAATTGTTCTGAATTAGTAATTAATGTGTAATTGGTTATGTGTTAGCTGTGATGCTGGTGGTAGCCTTGGGCAGACACACACACACACACACACACACACACACACACACACACACACACACACACACACACACACACACACACACACACTTAATTAGCCAAATGATAGCTTACTTCAACAGCTTGTGAGGAACTTTCATTGTGTAGCTCAATCACTCACTCTGGAGATGACTTAAGGTTCGCCGCTGTGGTCAATCCGATCGTTTTTGATTCTGTCCAGCCATGAATCCAAAAGATTCCAAATATCTATTTATGCATGTGTTCGTTTTCCAGATTCTAGGATTTGGTCGGATTAGGGAGGACCACTGTGTATATGTAGAGACCTGGAAAATGTGTTTTTCATAATAGGACCCCTTTAAAGTGTTTGGATTATTGTCTCTTTTCCACAGGTGTTTTATGTTGAGGTTTAATATACCAGGAGACTTCAATGATGCTTGACAGTGCTGCTGAAGAGTATGAACAAGTGGATGGATTGTACACATATCTGTGTAATTTCTGCATAGGAAATGAGATTTTGTAATGCTCATTTGTATTAATGATTATACTCTGGAACGGATGAAGGTTTTCATTCACAAGGTTGTATTTGGTTTTTACTTTCTCTGTGGAAGGAAGTTAAAAAAAACACACTTAAGTGACCCAATGTGTTGATGTTAAGAAAGTAAGATGAAAGAAAGTATTTTCCAAGCAAAAATTTGGTAAATTGAGCCAAACATGTCTCTATTCCCTCATTCATTTATTGCCATTTTCATGTTCTTTGAGACCGATACCTCGGGAATTTGTAGCTTTTGTTAATCTTATGTGAAGTTAAACTTGTGTTTGGGTTTTGTCTGATAGACTGTTAAAATTAAGCAATTTGAAGAAATTTTTTCTGACATTTTACATTGTGCTTAACCACTAATCAAGAACATAACTGGTGGATTCTTCATTAATGACATTAATTGTTTCTTGCAGCAATAAAGCATTAAAATAATAGTTGCTTATAGATTTTCTGCCAAGAGAAGGTAGGCCCAGACATTTCATCAATTGCATGGCTAAGTGTAGTAGTCTGGCAGCTAAGGAAGCTTAATATAGGCGAGGTGTAGCTGTTGGGTGAAAGTGGAAGATGAAGACCATGGCCTTGTGCCACCTCTCACTCACAAAGTAAAAGTCTTCAGTTGTACCTGTTACTGCAAGAGAAAAGGGGGAAATACAGTCAACCATTGGAAATATCACACAAGATGTTGTAGAGGTGTTTCCTTAAAAGGTGATAGAATGTAATGAGTGTTTTTTTTTTTAAAGCAAGAATCTTAAATATTCTCGGCATTTAACAATTTAACTGAATATTTTGTGTTTTTGACCTGTTGGTCAAACGTCGGTAAAAAAAAATTCCTTGAGTATGGCGCTCCATGAGGGCAGCATGGTGGCGCACTGTTGCCTCACAGCAAGATGTTTCCGGGCTTTAGTCCCGTTCTGTGCGGAGTTTGTATGTCTCCCACTTTTCCGAGTGGGTTCTCGCCGGCTTCTTCCCACCTCCAAAAACATAGAGTTTAGGTGAATTGATTGTTGCAAATTGTGTGTGTGTTTGTGGTGGCGGCGGCTCTGCAGTGCTTTGGCATCGTGCTCTGCGTCCCCCGCCTTCAACCCGCAAGTCAGCTGGGATAGGCTCAAGCAATCCCCAGGACCTGCCATAAGTGGAACAAGTGAGACAGTGAATGAATGAGACAATGACTTTCTTAGCGCTCTGTCTATAATGGTCGTGCAGTAGTATGTGAAATTCAGACGTTAATTTTTTTTTTCTCAGATGGGATTGAAGATGCTTTCACTTCACTATGAGAATTTATATCGTTAACTGCGTTAATACCATATCTAAAACCACGTAGATCAGTTTGCACATGCTGTGCTGCACCCAGTGACAAGGCAAGTAGGACAAGGAAGCATGAGTCATCAGATGATTTTTATCCAATTCATGACAAAAGCAGCGATACAAAAATGGCTTCTTATTTGTGAATGGAGCAGAAACACTGAGAAATTGTTAATAAGAAAAATAATGGTTCAGTTGTATGACAGAGCAGAAGGACTGAGGAGCAGGGACTAGGGGACCTGATTTGGGGCCCAGGCCAGTTGAGGGCATGTTTGGAAGTGTGTTTTTAGGAAGCAATGGGGAGGGTCCCAATTGTCCGTCCTTTTGCGCTTCAATTGCTAACTGGAGCGTGTGGGAGCATGGAGTTCAGGAGGACCCCCGCAGTCCGTTAGCTGTCAGTTGACAAAAGAATTAAGCAGCCTCATCCGACCCTTTTCAATAATGCAAACACAATGCCATTTTAACTTCTGTGTATCTATCTGTTCAAAAAATTGAGTATGTGCTCAATTATTGCATCCTTATGTCCAAAATAACTTCATAGCCACTTTGACCTTGACGTTTTCTTATTCAGACTGATGTGCTGAAGGCAGAAGCTGCTGAAATTGACATTGACGGACATAGCAGGCATCATAACATGTCCTTCCCTCCATGTCAATGTCAACAACTACTTTTCTGTTAATTGTATGATGAGTCATTAGGTTTCATGAGCAGCAAGTGATGACTTTTACAGGCTTTCTACTAAAACTGGATAGCACAGTTTTATATTCTGAACCATGTCCTTAACCATATACTGTAAGCAATGCACATGTGAGTTGTGTGAACTGTGGTCATAACCCCATATTCTATGTAGCACCCCTCCATATGGCCCTGCTGTTGTTTGTCTGCGAGGAGCTCAGGCTTTGTCTTGGCGTGAGGGGTGGGCACCCTGTGTGTCTGAGGGGAGTTGAGGGGCGGGCCGAAAGATAATTTGAGGGCTTTGTTTAGCCAGCCCCTTGTTGACCCATGTAGGTCAGGGGCCAGAGTTATAGATCAATCAAAAAGTGTATGTGGGCCTCTGGGGCCATTTCAGTGCATTCAAGCAAGTGTCACTGATGAGATGTTTTACATCAAGCTTGGTGCTGCGTTGCAGACATGAGTCTGAGACAGGAGAAATCTTAAATGCAACAATAAATAAATAATAAAATAATAATAACAGACATCCACAGTAGCCCATTGTGACTATAGGTTGGTGGTAATTTGTGTTCATACTAAAATCATTACTGTTCTACCCCTCTCCAGGCCCGCCCGCACCAACCTCTCTGTTTCAGCCTCCACGGCGTCCCGGCCTTGGCACGGTGGGGAAACCCATCCGGCTCCTTGCCAACCATTTCCAGGTGCAGATTCCCAAGATAGATGTCTATCACTATGATATCGACATCAAGCCGGAGAAACGGCCTCGGAGAGTCAACAGGTAGATCTAATGACACAGTTGAGCAGAAAATTAAGCTTTCTTTTCTTTCTTTGAATGTTGTTAGTTAAATGACATTTTGGAAAATCTTGACCCTAACCAACAAAGAAGACTAGTCTAAATGATAGGTTAGTAGCAATTGGAGAAATGTGGGAAACACAATATTTTTTATGTTGTCATTAGAAATATTAGGTTACTGTTTATGCCTGCATATCTTGACTGGCTATCCTGTTCCTGCCATTATACAGGGAAGTGGTGGACACCATGGTGCGACACTTCAAGATGCAGATCTTTGGAGACAGACAGCCTGGTTATGATGGGAAGCGGAACATGTACACAGCACATCCGTTGCCCATTGGGAGAGACAGGGTTGGTTTATCAAACATGTGACTTTTTTAACATTTATATTAAGTTTAAATGTTTTTTCCCTGAAGAAGAATTCATACCAATTCCATCGTTTTAGCTATGTCAGATGAATAAGAGTTTGCATAAACTCTACGTTCATGGCAAACCTTGCATCCTTTTTTTATGAAACAAGTTTTTCCCCACTTACTTTAACACCTTTTCTTTTGAATCTCTAATTTTTTGATGCTGTCACTTTTTCAGTGGTTTCACAGATGAACCTTTTCTTATTCTGCCTTGTCCTTGAGTATTCATTACTGGACTCTTCCTTTTACCTGTTCTTCAAACCCTCTGCCCCTGTTTTTGTCTTCTTTCCATCCACCTGTGGTCCTGTCTCTATCTATAGGTGGACTTGGAGGTGACGCTGCCTGGTGAGGGAAAAGATCAGACATTCAAGGTGTCTTTGCAGTGGGTGTCTGTGGTCAGTCTCCAGATGTTGCTGGAAGCCCTTTCTGGTCACCTTAACGAAGTCCCAGAAGACTCTGTTCAGGCGCTGGATGTCATCACCCGTCACCTGCCTTCCATGAGGTACCAGCTGCCATTCTCTCGGCACCACCCACATCATGTCACATGTGCTGACTCTTCTTGGTGTTGGTTTTTGTTTGACTGTTTCTTAATATTTGGTTTGGATATCCTGTCAGAGTTGTACTTCACTGTACTGTCATACCAAAACTTTTTGTTGGTATTGATCATAGTCTGTGCGTTCAGAAATGTAATAATACCTTGACCCTCTTGTAAAAATAGCGTATTTACAGACATGTTTGCTGTTTTGATGGCCTGTTATTTGACTGTGCAAATCCCCTCCATCTCTTTTGAAAGTCTATTAATGAACTTGGCATATTCTGAATCATCTGTATTTTTTGATTGTAGGTATACTCCTGTGGGTCGTTCTTTCTTCTCCCCTCCAGAGGGCTATTACCATCCTTTGGGCGGAGGCAGGGAGGTGTGGTTTGGTTTCCATCAGTCTGTTCGTCCCGCCATGTGGAACATGATGCTTAACATCGATGGTAAGTCTTGAGCAGAGCTCATCGGCTTCAGCTGGGGTTGGTCACCTGGAAAGACAGTTACTTGGTAATGGTAATATGTCCAATGCTGTTGTAAAATATTTTGTCTCAGGCTGATATCTGATGTTTTTATTTGTTTGGGGAAAAATCCTCTTCGGTCCATGTTGTGATCTGCAAATATTTTTTTTTGTTCTGAGAAGCACTCCTTTTTAATATGGCATTTTGTGCAAAAGTCAATTCCTGAAACAAAGTTGAGTAAAGATTAAGATTAGAAATGTTTCTTAGTCTGTGGGACTGAGATAGGGACACAATTACAATGAACTCGAGTCGGGTTTGTTTGAGGTCAGCTCATTATATACTGAGTCAGAGTAAGGCTTGTGGAAAGATGCATAGGAGTTTTAACTGGTGACATCAGTGCATCTATTATGTTCATGTGAGGCGCTTTATGCTCTTTTCACTTCTGCGTACCCTCTTGAGAACACATTGTAGGTCTGAGATGGTTTTACTGAATAAATGAATCTTTTTTTTAACTCAGTGTCAGCAACGGCTTTCTACCGGGCTCAGCCTGTGATAGAATTCATGTGTGAGGTGCTGGATATACAGAACATCAACGAACAGACCAAACCACTGACTGACTCGCAGCGCGTCAAATTCACCAAGGAAATAAGAGGTGAGTTCTCAGTAACGGTTTACACTCGCTCACACACACATACGCACACAGGTCCAACTCATTAGGCAGAGCCAACACAACAGACCTGCGCAAAAAATGATCTGCTGTGTAACTTGCTGTGTATCAAATTCACCACAGAGATTAGAGGAAGGTGTCAGCCTGGAAGGCACACACATTTGTTTTTATGACGTGTGTACTGATTAAAGAATGTTACACCCTGTGAAGAGACTGATCATACTGTGTACACACCACATACACTGTTTTTAACGTGCACCAGCAGTGAACACTCCTTAACCTTGGGGCAACAAATGACTGCTCCTGCCGTTTGTGCAGAAACGAGACTGTTGTGAGTCAGACAGAAAAGCCTGTGATGCTCAGACAAGCCTTCGTGATGGATCTCCTGAGTAAAGCTGAGCTTGAATGAAAAGAAAATATTCGAAGCTGTTATGTTCTGTTTGTGTTATTCAATTCTGTCAGTGAAAATACACCAAAAAAGACAAAGATTTTCAGGGTTGAAGAAAATTTTGAAGAGAACGTTATGGAGTTCTGAAAATGCTTTTCTGTCAACTTTTAACCCTCGGTTTTGGTTGTTTTTTGAACATAGTTGTCTGCAGAAATATCAATACACAATTGGCAACTGTGTTGCTAAGAAATCACGAACATGTCTGTCAAAATTTTATGGCAGAGGAACACAATAGGATCTCTATTAGAGAATGTTGGTCGGTTTTGTAACCGTTCTGTCTGGTATTCAAACAGGCTTAAAAGTTGAGGTCACACACTGTGGTCAAATGAAGAGGAAGTACCGTGTGTGCAATGTAACCCGCCGGCCTGCAAGTCACCAAACGTAAGCAGCATACTCTGTTCATTGTCTAATGTCAGATGGTAGCAATGCGTTTCTCATTCAGACATAACCCTATAATAATGTTTAAACTATTACCTCAGCTGAGTAAATCTTTTCTTTTAGAGTTTTTGCTTTACTTACTCTCACGGGTGTCTGTGGTTCCCCAAAGGTTCCCCTTACAGCTTGAGAATGGCCAAGCCATGGAGTGCACTGTCGCTCAGTATTTCAAACAAAAGTACAATCTGCAGCTCAAGTATCCACATTTACCCTGTTTGCAAGTAGGACAAGAACAGAAGCACACCTACCTTCCCCTGGAGGTGAGAAGGAGGTTGTTTTGAGAAAAGAAAATTAGTTTATGCAAAGAAAAGCTTAATGATTTCAATCAAACAATAACTTTTTATTCATGTATTTGCTCTGCTGTTCTGTTTGATTCAAATGAATGAATTATCTCTTCCTGCTCTTTAGGTCTGTAACATTGTTGCAGGCCAGCGCTGTATCAAGAAACTAACAGACAACCAGACATCCACCATGATAAAAGCTACAGCTCGCTCAGCCCCTGACAGACAGGAAGAGATCAGCAGATTGGTGAGTGTTGTTTGCTGCTCTGGGTTGTGTATAAGAAATGCAACAGGAGCTACTGACATTTTGCTGGATTTTACTGAAAGGATTCAAGATTTAATTTGCAACCAATTCCTAAAGAATATCCAACTTTTGAAAGTTTGGCTTTAGTTGTCTTTTTGTCTGAACCATGTCATACTCGATGTCTATTCCCAGGTAAAGAGTAACAGCATGGTCGGGGGCCCAGACCCATATCTGAAAGAATTTGGCATTGTGGTGCACAACGACATGACAGAGGTAACAGGACGTGTTCTTCCAGCACCCATGTTACAATATGGGGGTCGAGTGAGTACGGACACCGGCAGGGACTGTGGCAGGGTGAGTACCGGACACTGGTTGTTTCTACTGGGACAACGGGTGGGGGTGCATCACAAGTTAACCTGAGATGACTGAATGTTGAAGCATTTATATTTGGTAAAAATGTTCTGTTTGAACTCATAATTTTACCAAATGATATAGAGGTGCAAAGTTGGAAGAAGCATTTCAGAAACCCTTGCGTTAAAAAAAAATCACATATATAAAGTAGGATTACAGGACCCTTCAGCTTGGATTTCTAGTCTCTGCCTCTGTGTATCTGGAGGGGTGGGCGCTCTTGATGTCACCTGACATGTTGAACTTCCTTCTTGACTTCAGATTGCCCAAACTGGGACAACCAAGACGGCTATGTCACCAAGTGCAAATAATATCAAATATTACAGGCTATGATGGTGAATCATAGAGAGGCAGAACAAGAAGAACTCATTTTCTAATTTAATCAGAGCCATTATTTGAACCACTTCACATCTGTGGATACCACCATGTTCTTTCCCCTCACTTTACTGTGCAGTAATCCATGATTGTTACAGATAAAACTGGTGTTCACTGTCTGATATTAAACAGGACAACAATACCTCCTGGTTTACTGGCAATGATGCAGCTTATTTTGACACTTTTTTTTCATAACAAAAGATACAAATGACATTGATTTTACTGAACTCTAATTATGAGCTGACATTCCCAATCAAAAAAAAGATTACTTAAATGTTAATGGATTTATTCTTTCAACTTTAACAATTCTACATAAATATAACACAAAGAAGTTAACTGGAAGGTTTCAGTGAGAAACAAGGCAGTCAGAGACTTCCAACCTCCTGAGACACACCTGAATTCAAAATTTTACCCTTACCTACTTTCATAATGGTCGCAGCAATGAATTCTATATTGTTCTATCAAGTATGTCCTGGTTTTCCAGGTGAAGGTGAAGGTCATCACCAAATGTTTGTGCCTCTGCCTTCCTGAAAATGTTGCTTTTTCTTTGTGATTATATCAGGTTTCAGAGATGTGTATGTAAAAGGGTATAAAAGTGAATTTGACCTTCACCTAGTTTTTCAAGGTCAAGGTTGTGATGTAATTGTCGTCCCCTTGCCTCCGTGAATATGACGCCATTAGTTTTGTCTTTCTATCTTCCTGACATATATGCAAAATATAAAATTCGTGGCAATACGTGAGATGAAACCTTGAGGTTTTACCTATGAATTTCAGTAGATTGTGTATTGGTGGAAGAAAGAAAATTAGGAGGAAGTTACGGCAAACCGCTCAGCCTCACTTGGTGAATCTCAAATCGGCTGTCACAATGGATTGTAATGGACGGTGCATATGTGAGACAGCAGACCTGTGGGGGCTATTTCTAATCAGCTTGTTAGCAAAAACATTTGTGATGTTTTCTTCTGAATAACAAAGCTTCATTTTGACTTTCAATCAATTATTTTTATTGAAGTACATACCCACTACATTGACCTGGTTTTTAGGTGTGAGGAGCAGCTTTTAGATTCAGAGGTTATTAGATCAGAGTGATTATGTACTGCTAAGGGGGGGTGGTGGTGGTGGTAAGGTTCATAGCCACCTAGCAATAACATACAGCCTCGTCTAGAAGATTCACTTAAAAGCCTTTTGAGTAAATGTGACTTTTATCTCCCTTTTGAGAATAAAATATAAATGCTCAGTGTGTAAAACGTCCCATTCACAAATGGTGAATGATCCTGCAAGGATAAGATGAAATTTTAATCATCCCTGTCGGAATTGGCTCATTCTGTGAGCCAGCTTTTCCTTTATACTCTTTTTGATTTACATTTGTTGTTCTCTTACAGCAGATTGTTGCCTGAATAATACTTGTAGTTACGTGCCAAAGCCAGATTTAAATCCCTTTTTTTGGTTCGCCTGAACTATGTTTGTTAATTCATCCTAGATCCAATCACAGCACTCTTTCTGAAAGGCCTTGCCACTTGTCTTCTGGGATTTGGAGTGTAATCAGCTGCCACCTAAAACCCTCTAATGGGGGCCGAAAGATTGTCATATCTGACTAAATGAGACACACAAACATGTCACTTTAAAAATGCATTCTACTGTTAATGGACAAACAGATGCTCTAATAACATTTCTATATGGTCTGTATGCATTATGTCACATATTAGAAAATTCAAAGCATGGGTAGGGGTGTTGTACCTTAAGTATTGGCTCATTTTACCGGTGGTTTGACTAAGAGAGTAGGGACTCTCTCCGCAGAATAAAACCGTGGCCACACCCAACCAGGGTGTGTGGGACATGAGGGGGAAGCAGTTTTACGCCGGCATTGAGATCAAGGTGTGGGCTGTGGCCTGCTTCGCTCCACAGAAACAGTGTCGAGAAGACCTGCTCAAGTGAGTCTTTACACCAACCATCACTCTGACTTTATGATGCATGTTGAGGATAAATGGGAATGACTGAATTGTCAGGATGTTAACTAATAATCCTGGTTAAATATCTACTTGATGGGATGGCGCAGATGAATTAAATTCTCTGCTTTTAGGAGCTTCACTGACCAGCTTCGAAAGATCTCCAAGGATGCTGGGATGCCCATTCAAGGCCAGCCATGTTTCTGTAAATATGCCCAAGGAGCTGACAGTGTGGAGCCCATGTTCAAACACCTCAAGATGTCATACGTTGGTCTGCAGCTGATTGTCGTCATCCTGCCTGGCAAAACTCCAGTCTATGGTGAGAAGTAATTCTGTTGTGTTTTAGTGAGTGAAGAACGTAGAAGCCTCTTTAGATGTGGAGATGGAAGATGATGTCGTGATTATACTATGAAATTGAATTTAAACATCTGCTTTCATCCACAGCTGAGGTAAAGCGGGTGGGGGATACTCTCCTTGGTATGGCAACCCAATGTGTGCAGGTGAAGAATGTAGTGAAGACATCCCCCCAGACCCTTTCCAACCTGTGCCTCAAGATCAACGCCAAGCTGGGAGGCATCAATAATGTCCTGGTGCCTCATCAGAGGTCAATGTTATTTCCTCATTGCTGTCTAGAATTGATCTTTGTTTGGTGGATTAGTCACATGTTTCTGAGTACTAGTAGTTCTCTGGAATCACGTGGTCGGCAGTGATACATGTTAGTAACGGTCATTTTGTTTTACTTGGAATTCAAATTTAACTGGAGCTAAAATTCTAAGAATCTTTTGAACTTTGTATTATTATTCACCTATTTTTCCATTCATAATTCTCTGAAGTCCTACTGTTTTGAACAAGAAATTGATTTGGAAATGTTATGTGCAAGCCTTTGATGTCACACATCTTTAAATCTTTTGTTCCAGGCCCTCTGTGTTCCAGCAGCCCGTCATCTTCCTGGGGGCGGATGTGACACATCCTCCTGCAGGTGACGGAAAAAAGCCGTCCATTGCGGCGGTGGTGGGCAGTATGGACGGCCACCCCAGCCGCTACTGTGCCACAGTGCGAGTTCAGACATCGAGACAAGACATGTCCCAGGTAAGAGCTTCTTGTGTGAACATGTCGGGCTCCGTATTGTTGATATGGGCTTATTTGAATTGGTAATTCATTCAGACTTTAGCTTATCATGTTACTGTGATCCAGTTTGTAGTGTTAAAATAAATAAATCATCTAAATTACTTATTGCCCCCTACATGTTTGCAAACATATGGTATCATACATACACAAATACTTAATGTACAAAATAAGACTTGAATATCTATCCCTGAAACTGATGGACCCTCCTGATGAGTTTAATTATCTTTTTTTTAGGAGCAGCTCTTCAGCCAAGAGGTCATCCAAGACCTGACCAACATGGTGCGAGAACTTCTCATCCAGTTCTACAAGTCGACACGATTCAAGCCCACAAGAATCATTTATTATCGTGGTGGTGTGTCAGAGGGACAAATGAAACAGGTGAGTGTGTTTCTTTTATAGTCGGGTTTGCAACTCCCAGGTGAGATCTCCTCAGAGTTGTGTTCACTTTGGAAGGAGGGTTCCGAGACTTTATTTAAGGATTACACCATACACCTTTTCTGTCAACATAAGTAAAAATGTAACCTGTACATTCTATCAGGTTGCATGGCCGGAGCTGATAGCCATTAGGAAGGCCTGCATCAGCCTGGAAGAGGATTACAGGCCGGGAATCACCTACATCGTGGTCCAGAAGCGTCATCATACCCGCCTGTTCTGCTCTGACAAAGCTGAGCGGGTATGGAGTTGAATCTGTCATCAAGTGAATTTTAAATAGCTTCCTGTTGTACACCATGTCTTTAAATACTGTTATTGATCCTGATCCTGTAGGTCGGGAAAAGCGGCAACGTACCAGCAGGCACCACCGTGGACAGCACCATCACACATCCATCAGAGTTTGACTTTTATCTCTGCAGCCATGCTGGAATTCAGGTTAGGTTTCACACTTCTATGGATTACAATATGTGGTTCCTTCTACCGGCTTGGTTTTAATTGGTTTCAAACATGGTTGTAAAAAGTGGAAACAAAGAGCCTGTTGTAATTCAGGCACTTTGGAGCGTTGTATAAATATAAAGGAATGCCATTATGAAAATATCGACTAAGACAAACAAATACGCATCATTATATGGTCGATTTCATCACATGTCAATGAGGTATTGTCACATGATGTGACGTGATGTTTGGTCTTCCTTCAGGGAACCAGTCGTCCTTCCCACTACCACGTCCTTTGGGATGACAACTGCTTCACTGCCGATGAGCTGCAGCTCCTCACCTACCAGCTGTGCCACACATACGTCCGCTGCACGCGTTCTGTCTCCATCCCAGCACCGGCCTATTACGCTAGGCTAGTGGCGTTCCGAGCCCGCTACCACCTGGTGGACAAAGACCATGACAGGTGAAGTATTTATGGGTATCTGTCGTTCTAGGTAGAATTTGTCAGATTTATCTGGTCACAGTCTGATGAAAAATAAGAATTTTACTTTGCAGAAAGAGTCTGTTCAATTGTCAGGTTAAGAAATGCCTTACGTATTTATTTGGAATCATGCTGGGCAAGCTTGAGAAAAGGTTGCTAGTTTTCTTTGCTTGGTGAAGATCACTTTCAGTTGTTATAGCACAAGCTCCTTTTGAGCTTTGTGGA
Organism: Antennarius striatus; assembly: GCF_040054535.1. NCBI lineage: Eukaryota > Metazoa > Chordata > Actinopteri > Lophiiformes > Antennariidae > Antennarius > Antennarius striatus. The sequence continues at coordinate 13,675,027 of NC_090789.1, forward strand.
TTATGGTATATTGTTAAAACAACCCTCGTTTCATTCTTTATTTTACTGCTTAAGATTTTTTGGTTGTACAGAACATTTTGTCTCTGTCAAAGCATTTTCTAACATTTGTTTTAAAAGAGAAGTCAGACTTGCATAATGAATGTAGATGACAGATGACAGAGAACGCTCTCAGGAGTGACTGAAGGCCAGTTGAGGCATGTCATTCAGGAGAAAAGAAATGAAACCACTTACACTCGTCACTATGCATCTCCCAGCTCCTGTTTTCATCCCTGCAGCCTCTGTTTTCTGCCTGTTTTTGAAGCGATTTCTTTGTTGACAGTCAAAGTAAATGTTGCCTTCTCTGTCTTGCAGTGCGGAAGGCAGCCATGTGTCGGGTCAGAGTAACGGCAGAGACCCCCAGGCATTGGCCAAGGCAGTTCAGATCCACTATGATACCCAGCACACCATGTACTTTGCCTGATCAAGCGAACACATCAGCCAGTCCACCCACGGCTTCCCTCAAATTCTTTTATCTCTTATTTGCCAGTATCTCTTTCTCTAATTGTAATCTATCTTTCTCTTTACACTCACTTTCTGAATTTGTACCAAAGCGGCTCTTGGACGGGGAAAATCTGCTGTGTCCCAATAGCAAGCAGGTTTTTTATTTCAAGGAGCAACCAACCAGCTCTCCCACTTGAGCCGCCTTTCAAACCAGCAATTTCAGCACTGTGAACCTCGAAGGTTAACAGTTCACAAAATACACACATACATGTCGAGCCATTATTTTTAAAAAATATTTTTTTCGCTCTTTGAATGTCTGCACTCTTGTGTTTTCAAGATACACTGAGCAAGGGAGTGGATTGGCACAGCCTGTGTCAGCATAGCTCTTCAGCTCTCCCAGCTAAGCAGGACTCTTATCTACTTTTACCTCAAAGCCCCTTTGGGCAAAATCTGTCACAAGGTCTTGGGTTTATTGGGTGGTGGGGAGGGAACTCTACAGGAAGAGTTGGAGGGGGGAGTCAACATTTTGAGAATGATATATATACATATAAATATATATATATTTTTCCTTTTTATGAGCCTGTGTTAAACTTCTTTCTCCTTTACCGTCTTTTACAAGCGAGGTGATTTGGGTGTTGTGCCCATTACTACTTTCCTCCCATCTTGGCTGTGCGTGCGTGCAAGTGTGCGTGTGTGTGTATGTGCGTGTGTGTGAGTGAGAGGCGGTGAGTGAAAGAACGTTTGTGTGTGTGAATGCGTGCATCTCTGTATATAAACATGTACTGCTGTATGATTGTGTTTGTGCGTGCATGTGTTTCATGGCAGGCCACTGAATTGTAAAGGGAAATCAAGGAGATAACTGCTGTAAATGCCTCATTTGTTTTTTTTTATTCACACATACAGTACATATAAGCATATATATATACACATCTATAGAACAACTTTGACACGTGATGAGCCTCATAGAGGCCGATGTGGGTATTTGTAGCAGTCCTGGGTCACTTATTAAATGAAATGCTTTGAATTACATTTCAGACTTGTGTTAGCTGTTCAGGGGGGTTCACATTCTAAACTCTGTTGAATCCCAGGAAAAGAAGTCATTTAATCCATTTCAAGTATTAAGTGAAGTCGGGTCTGATGTGTAGCAGTAGTAACCACGGTCTGGCTTGTGACTGGCTCAGCATTGGGACCTATTGAATAGGTTATGGCATTAATCAAAGAGTTTGGTCTATCAGCATCGCTTTCTATGTGATAAGCAGCATCTTATTTTTCTTTGGACCTTATTATCTGATAGAGTATATGATGCCTCAGCAGGATGTTGATTTTCTTACCTTTTTCTAATCATAATTTCAAGGGCCGGAAACAAATTTTTTTTTTTTCGGTCCCCCTTGTTCATACTGGCCAATTCATTGCACTGACCCGGGACACTAGGCAAGCAACAGAGGGCACTCTCAATCTCTCTTACCTTTATGCATTTATATATACAAATCAACAAAGCAGATTTGTAAAAGTTTAATATAAGATGTTTTGTGATTATCTTAAAAGCTGTTGTTTAGACTTGGTAGTTTACCATTGATGTTGTTATTGTTGTTGTCAATGTTGTTACTATTGTGATGAAATTTTACGGTTGGCCACAAAGCCAGTAATATAGTTGCTAGCGTGACTTCAGGAATAGACTTCAATCATTGAGCTGCAGGTTGAGGGGTAAGAACTTTGGATTGGACTTTTCTTAGTAGCATTCTGGTTAATTGTGAGAAGAAGTAGGCCCCATGACGGTTGAGCGTAGGCTTCCTTTTTGAGAGTTTAACATAGTGGTAGGTTTGAGGTATTGGTTACCACCCAGATTGAAAGATCTGATACTGGTTGTTGATTTTGTTCAGTTTGACCGAGAGAGTCGGGGGGTTATAGTCAGAGGGATTTGTTAAAAAGTGCTCTGTACTCGGCAATGAGTTGAATTTTTAGACTTTTTAAAAATTGTTTCTATTACTGTGTGTATTTCAATTATACCCATCTTAAAGTCTTTGCTATTTGACGGTGTTTGTTTCATATTTTTATGCGTTTTTAACACTGGATTAAATTGACAGTAAGCATAAGCACTGCCCTTGGGCCTCCTGTACACACTCTGTAAACTGTCCGCATGGTGACATCGGTGATGTGCTGTGGGGACAGTTTCATGATGACGCCCGCTGGTGTTGGAAGGTTTTGTAGAGAAAGTCGACGTGCACGCCTCATCAGGAGGGACAGCTCAGTGGAAGCCCTTTTGTAATAAACCACCCGTAAAGCAGCAGGTTTACTATGAATGAGTTTGAGCGCCTGCCTGTTGGAGACGTGGGCGTTGGCTGCGACGAGGACCAGGAAAGTGAGGGACGGGCGGTCGGGAGGAAGTTTTCCAGGCATTGCATGAAATAAGTTTTAGTCTTCGTTTCAAAGAGGCGGATTGGTTTTGAAAACGTGCACTAGTTTTATCAAGCCAAGTGGGCTGTGATTGAATATTCATCTGGCATCTCTAATGAGGAACGATTTAATGTTTTATATCCTTCACAATATTTAAACTCCAGTGAGATCAATGATTACAAAGCAATATTAACCCAGTTCTACTTTTCAGATGTGGAGAAACAAAGCTATAATTCTACTCATTGTGGTTGGTGGTCTACTCTCGCAATTGTCTGTACTTATTTATTTTTTTTCAGTTCATTTTATTTGCTTGTATCAATCAGTGGGAATGTGCATTTGGTGGCATAGTTGTGTATGCTTTAGACTATTTTCTTTAAAGTAACAAAGTGTAGACTTTGCTCGCATGCATGCCAGAGTATTGTCCTTTTTTAAAAAAAAAAAAAAATTAAAAACCCTTTTTGAATCATATTTATTATGAACAGAAAAAAAAATCTGAACTTTTTTTTGGTTAATGTTTATGAATTTAGTGGGACTGTTTTAGGCTAGCAATATTTGTCCGGTCTCTCAAAGATGAATTTTAAAAACTCGTACAGTTACCAGTAATTTGCGAGGTACACTGTTTTCTGAGGTGCGGGGGGGGGGGGGGGGCAGTTCTTTGCGTCGTGTTCAAATTCAAACGAGGTACTTTCTTCAAACGTTGGACCCGTTAAAGATCAACCCCTCCTCTCATCTTGCCCGGTTACCATAGCGAGCATCCATTTTGTCTCCTCGTTCCTGGTTTGTACCTTTTCGGTCGTGCTTCTCGCTGGGGGGGGGGCTCTCCTGTTTCCATGGCAACTCTGCTGACCCCTCACAAGTGCACTTCCTCTTTGTGAGGGGGTCCCTGCAGTACTAGTGGAGCAGGATTACCTCTTATTCACCTTTTTAAAAACAAATGATCCATTATTGTTTCTGTGCCCCAGCAGAAAGGAGGCATGAATTATTTTGAAATTCCTCTCACTTTGATATACTGTTATATATTAACAAATTTGTAATTTGACATTGTGTATTGTGTATTTTATTAACTTTTTTTTTGTTTCCTTGTGGGGGGGAGGGGAGGGGGGTTCTAGCTCTGCTCTGTTTCCTCGTTCTGATAGTGGTCTCTGAAGCTGTGTGATTGTCTAATAGCAATAAGAATGACAGAATTGGAACATTCTGGTTCTGTTAATGGAACGTTTCCATTCTCTAAATGAATGAAGCCTGTCATGACTGGCTGCAAGAGGGCGGGGCACGTTAGAGCCCCAGCAGAGGGCCATTCACTCACTGTTATTGCTATTATGTGACATGTTCAAATACATTTTTTTTTTTAGCCTGCAGGGAATTCTTGTGTTATTGTGCAAAGTAATAAAATGGTATTTTATGCCTAAAATATATATGGTGTGCTCTCTTCATTGATGACTGATGGTATTTTACTGACTTTGCTTCTAGAGCTGGTTGCTTCTAGAGCAGTCACTAGATGGCATCCTTCACCAAGGCAGATGGGATCAGATGAATCCTGACGAGCAGCATCGATGATTTATGATTTATACCTTGATCATTTAAAAACACAAATTTGACATTTTTTACATACCTGTTTAAAGCATGTTGATACAGATGAACTATGCAACAACTAAGCACATGATACAAAACAGTACATTGAAGTTACTTTTATACTTGTGTATGCTAAGACTGTATATAAACTGATTTAGTACTTGAGAAAGTACTAATTAATTTATTAACGGATCCTGTGTCACTGCTGGAACTAAATGAACAACATTTAGTCTTCATGTAAACACAACATTCATGAAGGATTTTCTTTACCCTAAATGACCCTTCTGGGCTTCCCTTCTAATATATAAAAGTAACTCATACTGGTGAAGTACTCCAGGCTTGAGGCAAGCATTTGGATCCTTTAAAAGTAAACATGTCAAGTCCTGTCTGCACTGAATATTATATGTGAGCATAATGTCCTTAAAAGTATTATATAGAAAAAAGTATGAAATCCCCCAAGTCTTGGATTATTATGAATGAATGTAAAAGCAGGGCCATGGTTCACTGGCGTCGTGCCTGGAGTTTCCCCCGCCTCATGCCCTCAGTCAGCTGGGATAGGCTCCAGCTCCCCGTGACCTGGCACAGCGGATGAAACAGTAGATGATGAATGAATGTAAAAGCAGGATTCTGCATTAACTGTTGATGTTTTAACTTTACACTGAGAACTGTGCTTTAAGATTACCTTGATTGTTTATCAAACTGATTATTTCTATTATTATTACATTATATGAAGTGTAGACAAATAGTGATCTGTCAACTAATTGTTTCAGTTGCACTTGTGATCCATATTTTGATCCAAATAGACGATATCAAAGACTCCTCTTCAAGGAAATTTTGCTTGATTCGCTGCATTTCTGTTGAAAGTTGACATAAGTTTCTTTGAGGAAAACTGATTTGTCAACTTTCTGCTTCTTTAGTTACTGGTTGACGTTGGTAGTGTCTTCCTCTCTTCATGCTTCATCAGTGGTAAAGTGGGTCATGGAGTCGGTTGCTATGATGTCTATGGGGTAGAAAACTCAAGGTGGTGTTTAAGCTTTTAAGATCGTAGTATGTTTTTTTTTTTTTATTAAAAATGTAATAAAATAGGAACAAAGCTCATGTGCTCATATGCTGAGATGTTACGTCACAGACAAAAAATACACTAGAAAACATTTTTAAAATTATAATTACATCATTATAATTATATTGTAGCATTGTGGTATAACAACTACTACAACACTACTGGACTGCTACAGGCAAACACTGACATCCATCCGTCTATTTGCTCTGACTGACGGCCATCGTTGGTACGTGTCACTATCCTCAGTTTCCTTTTGTGTATCATCTGGGTGCCTGCGTTCTGGTCGGTTGTTACGACCACTGTTACCAAGGAGAGTGGAGGTAGAGAAGAAAGGAAACCTGAACCACAGATCTCGATAGCACGATATTTAATTCATTGGCACAATACTGCACCAAGGTTAAATGTAATGCAGATGGAGTGAGCGTGGCCTTGGTTAGAAGGAACATTGTCCGTCAGTTTTTTCTGTTGCATCCAGGATTTTACTGACTTTACATCTCTAACTTGATTTAACAACAAAATGATGACAATCACAATATGAGTCCTGCTATATTGGCCTGTCAAAATTTAAAATTGTTTATAAAATTTTAAACAATAACAATTAAACAAAAACCTTTCTCTTTCTACCCATGAGCTGTTTATTTCTAAAAGAAAAAATACTCAATGCCCTCTTTTGTGAGGTCCTTTTCACTGCAGACAAAAAAGGTGAAAGTCAAAAAGTGAAAGCTAGTTTTTGTGAAAGCTCCTTTAAAACACAAGCGGGTTGTGTGGAAGCACCGTGACGTGTGCAATCCTCATTGTAGAGGCCCCCCGTCATGTTGTCTTTGTGTTAACTGATCCGCATACGAACAGCTCTCCATCCTCATCTATCCCTCCCTCCTTTGTCTCACCCTCCCTCCTGCATTGCTGGGTTTATTTTCCTGGGGTTCAGCATTGGTCTCTCAGGTTTTACCCTCGATGGGCTATACCAAAGATGGGAGAGATTGAACTGATGCTGTATTTACTCAATAGTCAGAGCAGAGGACCCTGATTATTTTTTGTCCCCTTTTTGAGACCGAATGGACCCATTTAGGCTGTATTGCTTAAAAAAGAAAGCAGTTTGGGGAAAGGCGAAGCGAGTGGCAGCTGAATTCTGAAGTGGCTCATCGAGGCTTGGACCTCAACGTTGTTTATTGTCAGCCAAGAGACTCTTGAGTTGGAAACAGCAGCAGTATCTGACTACGAGTCGTGTTCCTCAGGATACCAGCGCTTTTCGTTATAAAGACCTTTCAAAACACGCTGAAACAAGCAACTGGAATAACCTCTTTGGACCGCAGGATGTTCGTTACATCTTTTCTGTGAGGGCAAATCATTACATTTCTGTCCACCAAGGGGTAAAATGCGATGCCATTTTTTATTCTGTGGAATCAAGGATAAGTATTTCGACCTTGCAGCAACAGGATATACACACAGCAGCACAAGAGGCCTTGAATCCAGTGTAAGGTAACACCAAACCAAGACTGTCACAGTGAAATACACAACATCATAACCAGTGGTCTTTCAGAAAACGTTCAAAGAGAAGTTCAGACTGATACTCTTTTTATCTGTAGAGTCTTGATTTTAGAGGATTGTTTTCAGATCAATCCTGTTTCTGTGGGCTGCCACAGGTGGCTGCACAGGTATCAGCTCCTCAATAATGCATTGACTCAAACTCTGGAATCAGAAGGAGCAAGTGTTCCAGTCTCTGACCCCTTTTTGAAAAGCAGATCACCATTTAGAGAAAATACATAATTACTTCCAGATAGTACGGTGAACTCAGGAGACATGGAACTAAAAAAAGTGAGCAGATGTTGAAGAGGAAAAGAAAAAGAGAAGAAAATGGATATAGATACGGTGACATTGGAGCAAAGACTATAGACAGCTTGATAAAGTAAACCGAAATACTTTTCAGACCAAAAAGAAGGTATATAAAGAAATAAAAAACTTTCCCAGAAGAGTCAAGGGTAGCAGACAAAGAAGGACCGCAGAAACGGAGTCATCATGGTGAACACTGGGATGCAGCTGATAAGCTTCACCTGTGCAGTGACTGGCTGGATCATGGCAATTGCAGTCACTGCCTTGCCTCAGTGGAAGGTCTCAGCCTTCATTGGCAGCAACATCCTGACCTCAGAGATCAAATGGGAAGGCATCTGGATGAACTGTATCTACCAGACCACTGGTCACATGCAGTGTAAGACGTATGACTCGATGCTGTCCTTGGCGCCGGACATCCAGGCCGCCCGTGCCCTCATGTGTCTCGCCATCTTCATGGGATGGCTCTCTTGCACCGTATCCTGCTGTGGTATGAAGTGCACCACGTGCGCTGGGGATGATCGCCGGGCGAAGGCAGGTATTGCACTCTCAGGTGGGGTTCTCTTCATTTTGACTGGCCTCTGCGTGCTCATTCCTGTTTCCTGGACTGCCAACACTGTCATCCAGGATTTCTATAACCCTAATGTGCCCTTGATGCACAAAAGAGAGCTGGGCCAGGCCATTTACCTGGGTTGGGCTGCTGCAGTTATTCTTATGATCAGTGGAGCCGTGTTGAGCAGTACCTGCCCCCTCATGGAGAGGGGTGGCAGGTACCGCAGGGGCTACATTGGCAGGAGTTTTGCCAATTCACCAGCCACAGCACCCGATCCCCCAAAACCCATCACATCTAACAGTCTACCATTAAAGGAGTATGTATAGAAAGAACTTCAGCGGGTGTGCAGGGAGGAAGCTAAGCAGTTGATGCTATTAACAACTCTTGAGCATTTGAACTGTTTATTTAAATATAACTATACATTTAACACACACACACACACACACACACACACACACACACACACACACACACACACACACACAGAGTATACCTCTTTGTAATGTCAGATTCATAAGCAGTTTTCACATCCTTTTTCTTCTACTGCATTGTGATTTGTGTTAGTGCCTGAAGAAAGCCTGTTATCTATATTTAAAAAATGAACAGCATTCACCAACATATCTATTTTGATGGCTTTTATGATGGCCTGTGTTGTGAAGATTGCGGTGATTTCTCCAGCAGTTATTCTCTGACAATGTTGTTACCTTGAGTGTACTTTCATGGAAAGTGTGAAATAAAACAATCTTCTTAACAGTGTTTGTCCTCCTGTGTACCAGTTGTTTTCAAATAATATTGGTTTAACTCACTGTAACCACCAGAGTGAACTTACTAATAATGCCGTGGAGTCTACAGACAAGCAGTTGAGGTCATTCCAGGAAAGACCCCACTCTCTTCCAGCATTTTACATTGAAATGTAGTCAGAATCCAAGGTGGGATCAAAGTTCTACTTCACCTCACAATCACTTTACTTCCTTTACTGGGACTGAACAAAGAAGGACACTTTGCATAGTGTGTCTGAAAGAATAGAGAGAGACAGTTAGTTCATCTACAAAGCTTTAACAGCAAATATAAGCAGCTGTATATAAAATATTTAGCTATTATAGAATTGGTCTAAAGTCATGTCAAATGTCACGTTGTGTGAAAATTAATATTTTGTGTACTTGAGCTAAGTCAGCCATGAGTACCATAGAAACATTAAAAAACAGCAATTTTTGACAAAATAGTTGTAATTCAAATGCATCACATAATATGCCAACTATCAAAAAACATGATAGTAAAAATTCCTTTTAGCCCACAAAAGCTTCCATGACTACATAGTTTGGACTATTATCAATGGTAAAATAGTTATGTAAGTGTGGATGAAAATGGTTTGTTAAACTATGATGAACTGTTTCAATCTTTGTAAAAATTACAATTTTAAAAATTGATTACAATGTTATTATCTGAACCTGAACAGGACAACTTCAGAATAAAGTTACAACTATCATGACACCTGTGATGTGATCATCTGCACCAGGAGATTCCAAAGATTTCCATCTGTTGGGAGCAGACTCCAGTAGGGAAACATCATTTGATCTCAATGTTTGAAGCAGAGTCTTTCTCCTCAGAAATATAAACATGTCAGTTGAGGAAGAATGAAAAAGATCCTGAACACGATGTCCATCCAACCCAAAGCATGCATAAACCGAAAGGATACTGCTGTCGATAGTGACGCTCAGCATCCTGCAGCCACTCCAGCATGTCAGAGAGTGATGGGGTGGCGGCGGAGCGCTCAGTCACAGTGATCAGATCCAGATTGTCTTTATTCTGATCAAAGAGCTGGATGACTGCAGAGACCTGGTTACTGATGGAATCTCTGACAGACTCTAGAGAAGACCTGAGGGAAAGAAGGATCGTAGATGGACTAATGAACTGCTGAGGTGCCATGCAATGTGCAAAATATTTTTCAAACGTCATTTCTAGTAGCATTGTGCTAATACAGAGCAAATGTATCCATAAAAGTGTTTGTGAAGGCAGTATCATAAAATAAATTTAAAAAAAACCATACAAATCCTATTTATTTCTAGGGCTCTGGACACTGCATTGTTGTTTTCACTAATGATCACAAACAAGCACATCTCCTCGTTCAGTTGTGTTGCCTGCAATTTTTAAGTCTCCCTGAAAGATTAGGAACAATAAAGGAGAGACAGTCTGATAACAGAGTTACTTACATCTTCTCGTTGAGTTTACCCAGTACTGTATCCGTAGCCTGTGATATTTTGAAGCGCAGTCGTTCCTCCAGGTCTGGAAAGTCTCTGAGCGGTGTGTTGGAAAGTTGGATGTTGGAAAGCGCCCTTGACTGCTCCGCCAAATTCCCGAGAGCCACCATCAGGGAACTACAATCAGCCAACACATTAGTCCATAGTTTTTGATTGTTTTCAAGGCTCTGGAAGCCTCTCCTCAGCGCTTGATGAAATGAAAGTAGTGCAGGCGTGGACATTTGGAATGCATATTATGGATAAAACCTGAGCATGAAATCAAGGTCGAGTGTGTGCAACAACTTTAGAATATGTTAAAATTATTTAGCTGAAAATGTATCTCCCCCTCTAAGCCGATTTCTGTGACTGTAAAATGTGGTAACTTCAGCTACTAAGAACAGCACATCGCCTCCATGTTGCAGGGACCCACTTCCTGTTTCCTGATGTCAATAATGACGTTTAGTGCTATAATAGGTCGATGGTCTCACGTTGTGATTGGTTGAATAAGAACGTAGCCACTCCTCGCGCAAAAATTTGAAAACGGCTTCGTGAAAGAAGGTTTCCGTAAAAGGTCAATACAATCAGGTAAAATATGTTTATAAAAAGTGTTTCGCCACGACTGTAATATTTAAAAAGAATGTTTGTCAGTGTAAATAAAACGGATATGGCGAGGGCGAGCTAATGATGTGGCTAACTGTCGCAGAACTAGTGATGTTAGCTGTAGCGTGCTAACATTATTTAGCTTCTTTGTAGGTAAATTGTAAACGCTGAATGTTGTGTGGAAACGTTTTTAAAAAATATATATTTACGTATATATGGTAACGATCGTATGTTTCGGTGTTAACAGGAGCTCACCAAAGTCACTTTCTTGGCTCAACAGACAAAGAAGCAGCCACAAAGCTACACGGTGTAATTTGTTGATGTTCCTGTGAACTGACGTATGAACATTACCTGTTCATCCAGACATGGCTCCCAGGAAAAGGACCACCAGGCAGCGGAAGAATGACCCCAAGACGGCAAAACTGGAGGCTTTCCTGCAAGATTTCGACAGCGAGGGTGATTATATTCTACCTGTTATGAAGAGACCGTATTTTTCCGTGCTTCAGTTTTTGTTACTTCGGTGGTCCATATGTCTGATTTTATGCCTTTGTGAAGATTTAGTTATTCTTGATTTTTTGTTCCTCTCACGTATAATAAGATCAGCCAATGAGAGCCCCATCATCAGATGGTGACGAGGAAATGCACACACAAGGGGCCTTTAGGCTTGTGGAGGGGGTTGGTGCCTTGCTCAGGGGCACCTCAGCAGCGCTCAGGAGTGTGAGCTGGCACCTCCCACTGCCAGCTCACACTCCAAGAGTGAATGGTCGGGAGCTGGAATCGAACCGATGATGTTGCGTCATTGGACGACCCGCTCTGCCGGCTGAGCGACTGCCGCCGCATCAACATTCATTGTTTACTCGAGTTCCAATGTTGCATCTCACTCACTAGCAGCAAATTCTGTGTATTCAGAAATCTAACTATTGTTATATTAACTTGGTTGTATTAACCCCCCCCCCCCCTTTAAAACTGAGTTGTATTACTGTATATGTTTTCACAGTGGAAACCAGAGTGGTACGAATGAAAGAGAAGATCAACCGGTTGCTGAAAGATGTTGATAGCAGCTACAATTTGTCACTCATCAAGCTCCCCAAACTTGTCAGGCAAATGCCCTGGTTGGAACACTGCAGTAAGTGGACACACACATTCTCACATTCATCAAATGAAACTCAAACTCCATAAATGTTGTGGGAAACATTACAACATGCTCAAGGTTTTAAAGTGCCATAAACATTTAACACATCATTATTTACTTCATTTTAAATAAAATAAAATTTGTACTGTATCTTTTTCTTACTTTCATAACTTCTGAAAAAGTAGCCACACTTGTAAAACAGACATAAAACAGACTGTTTCCATGTATAAAGTACAGCTATGCATAAAACTGAATCATTCAATAATTCATAAAATTCTGTACTTGTTACTCTGTAGAATCTGAAAAACCAAAGTCACCAGAAGTAGATAATGTTAAGGTAAGTTTAGAGTCTTTTTCTCTCACAGCATGAGTTACAGCGTGTAGAATGTTTTTCTGTCTCTTGAGTTCTTGCTCAATGTGTCTTCTGTTCAATATTCACAGAGAGAAGAGGAAGCTGCTATAGTGGACAGTGTGATGGCAGAGGACCATGCAGTGCTTTTGAAATCTGTCAAGAAAAGTATGTTATGTCTAGTGTTTGTCCAGAGTTGTTCTTTCCTGTCAGGAATTAAATGTGTACAAAATTGGTTGCATTGTGTTTATTTTTCCTCCCATACCAGCGTCAAAGAAAAAGGGCGGAGTCAGATCGGGTTCAGAGGATGAAAACATCCCGAGCACACTAAGAAAGGTAATGGACTTTGGTTCAAGCTTGTATGAGGAGATCAAAACACCTCCAATTGTCTGAGACCTGTCATTGATCAAGAACGTATGTGAAATCAGTTTATTTGCTTATTCCTGATTTAGGCAAGACCAACAAGGAAACCTCCAACTACTTCTAAAAGGGCAAAGGCACTGTCAGTCAGCAAGCAGAACTCCTCCATCAGACGGTCAGACCATCCATTTATGCTGTCTGTCTTGATTTCATGCCATCCTTGTTTCATTGTTCTGTTGAAAGGATCAGGAATTCTTCTGATATGGACAATAATAATGATTAAACTAATAAATAAAAATAATTATTATAATAGTTAAAATATTAGTAAGTAGCCAAGCCTACACACTATAAGTCCAATACCTGCAGCCTGCTTCTCCCCAGGAGAGTCCAATGGATCTGTATACATAGCCAGGGATCAAAAAATTAATTTGACTTTAACCCAAATTGAGTTAGTGGCATCAGGTTCAGGAGGCCAGTTGAACGTCATATTAACTCATCTGTCTAAATTCAGATCATCCAGGAAGCCGTTGGTCACTCCTGCAAGGAATATGCTGGATTCTTCTTTGCTGATGGGCGCCACCCCCCTTATCACCCCACGCTTCGACCCAAGGTAAGAATAGTTACAGCCGAGAGAAAGGATATCTCATTTTCTGTCACCTGATGCAGCATTTGTTATTTATGGTTTTTGTAACAATTGAGCTTTAGTACTGTAATGGGTGTTAAATGTCTCCACCCTACTTTCTTGGTTCGTGTTTTTTTTCTCTTTTGAATTGGACAAATTGTCCATAGGGAAGCAATATTGACATCACCATACATTCTGTACTGTATTTTCTCAGACTTCCTAAGACCCCTGCCGTGAGAGTTCCTCGACACAAAGAGAGGGTCTACAGCATTTCGGTCAATGGTTCTCCCATTGCAGCAGGAAGTGAGGACATTGTCATCAACATTCCCAGCGGCAACGGAGAGGTGAGTGTGCAGTTAGCTGGGCTCTGATCCGCGATCTTACAGAACGGTATTTTTGTTATGTCATACATCAGCTCTTTACAGGAGCAAATGTTACACTGTCATTCTGCCAAACTGTCCCTTAATGAAAGTAAGAAGACACAATAAGAGGGCGTTGTTGGTAATTAGCTAAACTCCTGCCTGATTTAGAATTTAGGGCTTCCATCAGCAGCCAGTTGCCCCTTTGTCACCAGAATAGCATCATACTTCAGGTGAGACAGAGAATCACCTTTTACTGCTGACCCGTACTTCTGCTGGTTTAGCCCCTTTCAGCTGTACACATAGTTTGTTTCTGTTGTTTCATCATGACTACCAATGGAGTCTTAACAAATGACTTACTACTACATGCTGGATCACTGCATGTTTTAGTATTAAATTCAAAAGTAGTTAGAACTGAAGTGCAGTGTCACTATTGATACGATAAGTCCTCTATTCCATTCACACTGGCAGATCTTCAGAATGTTGCAGAACAACACATTTCAAGCAGCCGCAAGTCCAAAATTTGTTTGAATGCCAGTCCCTTTTTCTGAACAGGGATTTACACATCATCTCTCTTTTTAGGCTGGAAAACTTACATAGAGTTGTCTAAAATCACTCTGGGGAAGCATGCTGGGAAGAAATCAAGATCGTCTTCAAATTTATGAGATTTTATTTATTTATTTATTTTTTGAGAAAACTGCCAATAACGTCTAGCTCTCAGTCCAGCCGACAGAATGGGACTGGAGTGTGTCTTATTGGTAACTGAACATGACAGTACTTTGGAACTGGGAGTATTTCTGTGTACAGTACTCCCTCACTTATTTGTGTTTTAAGATGCATTGGCTTCACTACATCACATATTTTTAGTAGGTAGTCACGTGATACCATACGCCCCTGCTATTGGCTGACAGCATTAGTGTGTGCGCTGCGTTCCAACTCACGGTTCGTCCTGCAACTCTTTTTTAATACAAAGTGCTTTAATAGTGTGGGGAAAGGTAATACAGATATAAGGTGGTTTAATTTCAGTATGGGGAGGGTTCATAAGCATTTAAATTACCGTAAATAATATAATAAATGGTTACTATATTGCAGAATTTTGTTTTTCACGTGTGGTCCTGGAACACATTAACCGCAAGTAACGAGGGATTACTGTATATTTATTTAGCATAAGAACAATGTGTTAGACTTTATTGTTGTGATTTGGCTGATTCACTGATGTCTGATGTATTGATCCAGAGTGTTCAGCTGTTGGCCAGCCAGATGGACAAGGTGGACCTATCACTCCTAGATGAAACTGCTCTGAAGAGTATTCGACTGCTGCAGGTATTTCCACCCTGTCCGTGGGACTACATGTCTGTGAAATCATTGATTAGGTGTGAAACATTTATAAATGATTTTATTCTCACCATTATTTTTTATTCCTCCTGACAGAATCGTCTCACGGATCTGTGCGGGATATCGGAGTGACAGACATGCTGTTGAGTTGTACATTACCTATAAGAAATGTTATCTTTATTTTAAGGCTAGATACACTCTAGGGCACACATTTTGTGAGTGTTTTTCCTCAGTGGACATACAGTAGTTTTCTTCAAGTCAGTTTTATTGGAAGTTGTTAAATTTATAAACATCGATTAAAATCCGTTTTATGATTTGCTGTTTTACTTACCTTGCCAAAATTCTCCAGTTAAACACTTTAATTCATTTTCTGTTATTTTTGCATGGGGATTTTCCGCTACCTGTGCAGCATTAGGTTTAGTGTCTGTCATTTTAGAGCTGTTCGTGTTTTACTCTTGTTTATGAGATAAACATATAAAATCTCTATTTTACTTGTAAACATGCCTTGAAAGACTTCCAAGATTATTGGCAGAGCCGTTTTCTGCCAATATTTTACATTGTCATGTTCCTTTTGTTTAATTTTCATCGCTGTATTTTCAACAGAGCCTCTGTTTCCACGAATCAGCTTGCTGTTATAGTATTGATCCAAATTTGTTTCATGTACATATGTCCTTTATCTGCCTTCGCAGATCTGATAAAGTTTTACCACAGCTCTAAATGTGTCGATGTGATTTCTTTGTAACTAGAAAGCGCTTTAATACTGAATTAGTAGTTTCATCACCACAATATTGCTTTTTTGTTTTAGCAATAACTTCAGTGCTTTGTGGAACTGAGAATCTCGTGGACAAAACCATTTTTATTAAACTGTGTCTTTGCAATAGGACCAGTAGATGGCAGCATTTCACCTTGGAACTTTGCTCGTGCGCTGCCGCAAGAACCTTGGAACAGAAATTGGAATGAAGTCGGTTTGAGTGCTTGAGTCTTCCGCTCTTCACAATTTAGTCTTCTTGTTCCCTCAAAGAGCCTTAAACCTCAAACCTCACTGTACAGATGGGCTTTGTTGGGTTTACAAACACAAGCAGGGAAGGAAAGTGGCTGCAGTGACGCCACAAGAGTTGTGTGAACTGGTAAAGGCTTTGATTTTGCCTGTATAAGAAGTTTCTCTTGTCCTTCTGGTGACTTTGTCTATACATTACTGGGTCATGTGATGTAATATTGGAAAGATGTGGCAGCCTGTCCTGCTCCCTGGCACAGACACCTACACTCTGACCTTCGGGATGTCAGAACGCAGTCAATTAGAAGCTTGTTAAGCTCCGTTAGCCCTGATGAGCTTGTTAGTGCCTCCACCTGGGATGGTGAACTAGGTCAGACTGGTCCTCACCTTAGGCCCATGCCGACATGCGGAACTCTTTGGTATTCCTGCTGGATTGTCATGCATCATATGCTACCAAGTCACAGCATGAGAGGTCTGTGCCCCCAGCTCAAAACAGTCCTGATTCCTTCCATCTGCATCTTTCTTAAGCACTTTATCATCCGCTGTCTGTGGATCAGACTGTCTTGCGGAGGTAAAAACCAAAGTCTTCATCCCTGCAAGCGACAGATGTTGTGGTCAGCGGTGCATGCATTTCAGTTCCCTCGTTAGCGGAGTACTGAGCCCTTGTGCACCTGCTCTACATATATAAGTTTCCTAGTTTTGCCTCTGAATGGATAGGATCCTTTTTTTTTTTTATTCTCTAGGTGGGTGGAAAATTGCCATTTTCCACGGATGGCTTGGTTTTCAGTAAGCACGCAGGCAGTGGTGCAGTGACAGGTGCTGTATGAATGGGGTGGATTTTGAGGTCACAGAGCAACACTGCTACATAAATCATCTGCTGAGATGCTCAGGATGAGGGACTGGAACCTGAGATAGTGAGAGAGACACTACAGAGATACTTCCACCAGTAAGCAGTTTGTGTTTGCATCCCTTCTGTGCAGCTTTATAGTCACTCATTCTAGAAGTCATTCCTTAAAATCTTTGCAATACATCAAATGGTCATGCGTAGGCCAAATGTGATAGGGGTTGCTCTGAGTAATAAAATCAGTACTAAAGAGATTTGGTCTCTCTGTTCATTGTCTTACTTTCCCCATCAAACTCATTTCCAGATGCAGTTAAAAGTCTGCACAGCTATCGTTATTGATGGTTCGATTCAATGATACAGTGACAGGAGACCTACAGCATCTGCCTTCTGGAAGTCCTGTGGGGGGTATAGTGTCTCAGTTATTGTGTCAACTGTGGAGAGTGTCCACTTTGGGGAACCCAGAATTGTCTCTGTTCTTTGCAGATGATGTGGTTTTGTTAGCTTCATCAGTCTTTGTAGCGAGAGTGGAGTGTGAGATGGACAGGTGGTTGGTTGCTGGCTATTTGACTGTCGTTGAGAAGAGGGAGTTCGACCAGAAGACAAAGATCTTGACTGATGAGTTGATCTTACGCTCACATCTTCACGTACGTTCATGAGATATGGGATCGTCATATTAACTCATCTGTCAAATGACCAGAATGAGCTTCCTAGAGTGTCTGGACTCAACCTCAGACTGTGAGGAGCATGACCATCTGGAGGAAGCTTGGAGAAGAGACGCTACTCTTTCATGTTTGAATGGAGCCTCCAGGTTGCCTGTCTGGATTTTTTTGCGGCACGTGTAACCGGGAGGAAGGTTAAGGTTAGGTAAGGCAGGGTAGAACCAGTCACTGGAGGGAATAAATATATCCTGGAAACACCAAAGGGATGTGGGATATCCAGTTCAGCCAGCTGCCATCTTGACTCTCTATCAGATGACGAAAATAGATGGATGGATACATTTGATTTAGGTAAAAGGTGCTGGAGATGCTCTAAAAATGTGACATAAAAAGTAGTCGATTATATATCTAACAGAATAATGAACAGAACAGTTTAACTGTAGCTCCCCCCAGCACTTCTTGAAACTTCACTCCATTGTTCCACAGTAACCCCACCCCTACCAATCCTTTCTCTAAAACCTTAACCCCACTCTTTCACTGCATAGCCTTACCCTCCCTCACATTCTCATTTTGCATTCTAAAAATCTGTTATCATTAACTCCAGTCTGATGCAATAATGTGACATATTTCTCAATAAAGCTGTTCTCTCCCCAAACTGCTGGGGCCATTGGTTAAATGAGCCCCCAGACCTGGGGAGCCTGCCAAAATTCCTACCAAGATGAATGAACCAGGCAGCGTTCTCCTCGAGAAATTAATTCTCTGGTGCACTGTGGCCTCCTATGTATCCCATCCGTCAAGTGCACCACTAATCGATTTATTCACAAGCCCACACCTCTGTTTGTCATTGTCTCTCATTCAGTTCACACGGAGCCAACCAGGGGTGGAGACTCATTCTTTGCTGAGATGTTTTGACAGCACAAACTAAAAAAATGTCATGGAATGCTTTGTTCCGTCCGCTTTGGTGAAGGAGAGTTAGCAGGACACAGGCTGATGGCAAAGTGAAATGGCACATGGAAGAGTTAAATGGGACTGAACGGTCCCCATATGATGCTTTCTGGGCATGTGTTCATCTGGTAGCCAGCAGGGTCCTGATGGCGTTTTGATGGGCGACCCCTCTGTCATTCAGGCACCTTTGATGATGGGTAGGGTTGAGAGGTACATCTGCTGCCAAAAAAAAATAAAAAATCCTATGAAAATTAGACTCTGAGTGTAACAGGCTGCTTCGGGTAGAGGCATGAGGTTAATGCAGTTTGCTGATTGAACAGAAACAACCTTGAAGAAGCTCCTCGATGGTCCTGAAGTCCAGACATGATTGACAGACATAATGGTGTTTATTTGCACTGGGTCATGTGAATATAAATTATCTTAATCTGTGTCAGGTTTGGGCAGATGGCGAGAAATGTGAGTTCATGGGGAAAACCATGAAAAAAAAAGACAAGGATTTAATTTTTTTCCTAATTCTGAGGGTGGAGTTAATGCTGTAAGCAGGTTAAAACATCTTGAAAGTCTTTACTTGTGACTGATCTTCACAAGTAAAGCTGAAATGTCAGAATGCAAAAGACATGAAAAGCAGTTAGACTGCCATTTGATTTAACAAAATTATATTCAAGGTGTGTGTATTCTAGTAATAGTAGTAGTGTAAGAAGTGACAGCTCTTAAAATGATAAGACAGTAGGACAGTGGCAGCTATTAATGTTAATGAAATTTCTGTTTGGTCCTGTTGCACTTGACTTTCAGAAGTTGGAAGGCGGCTGACACCCCTCTGTTATTGAACAGAATTGAGTATTTAATTTTACAGAACGACTCTGTAAAAGGTGCTGAAGCTGTTTGTAGGATTGACTTTGCAAGGTTGACATGTTTACATTCTCAGATTCCTCAAGTATTTCCTGGGTCACCGGCAGGAGTTTAATGGTATTTTCTTGTTTATTGGACGCTGAAGCTGGATATTTTATACACTGTTCCCGTGTCGATGCATACCAATGAGCAGCGTCTCTGATAGGGTAAATAAAAAGTAGAAACTCTTTTGTTAGAGGTGATAAAGTGAGCTTTGTGCTGTCATTCATTCCTATGCTGGACATAGCCCGGGAAGGATGAAATCAAGCCTTTCTTATTTGGTTAGATGATTATGAGATGCAAATACCAGGAAAATCGGCCATGCAGGGAAAGAATGAAGTGCAGTCTCACCCCATTCATTACCTCCTTCAAAGATAGAAAAGTGACCATAAAATGAGCAGCGGAGCAATGACCAGGATTGCCTTTGAGAAACAATTAATGCCTCATTGCAATACTCCCCAGCCTCTGGGAAAAAAACCCCACATCTCCTGTATGGTCCACAATTGATGTTTGGTTTACTAGCTCCTCTGTCTAAAGCAGACCTTCAATAAACTGTATCACGCTATTTGTGAGAGTAATACAGCCCAGTGCGGTCCTCAATTAGGTTTAAATGACACAGCAAATTGGAAAATTAGGAGGAGAGGGAAGGATAATGTGCTCCAAAACAGACTAAAACCAATTCATTAGGAGACCAAGAAGGAGACAAAGGGTCCGTCTCTGCCCTCCAGCAAAAAAAACAAAAACAAAACACTTTTAAGTTTAGATGCCTTACTGTTCACCTTGTCATACTTTTGTAAGTTGAACTCATCAGTCTCACAAATAAATGCACAATAACTTCTGATTGTTGTGTTTGAGCTAAAGTTGCTTCACTAAGAAACTTCCCAGCAGCAGGGGTAGGCCTTTGATGACATGTTAACCACCAACATAATTTGCGAAATGTTTCTTTTTTTTTTTTTTTAGCTGTGTCAGGGGTCATAGTCCTTTACTTTGGGATGATGATGCTGGTCTGTGATGTAAACGATTTACCACTTTGGTCCAGACTGTCAATCAACATCCTAAGGATTCTTGTGAAACTTTGTGCAGATATTCATGTTCATGGGGGATATGTTTATTCAGTACAGAACTTTAAAAAAACATGAACCTCATCAGTGCTCATTAACATTTGCAGTACAGCGCGCCCTCTTTCCTGGCGGTTAATGCGTTCCAGGAAACACAAGAATTTAACAAATTCCGCGATAGAACAACAAACTATTTATATCTTATTATTTATGGTAATTTAAACGTTTAGGAACCCTCCCCATACTGATATTAAACCACCTTCTATCTGTATTACCTTTTCCCACACTCTTATCGTCTGTTTAAAGCACTTTTATGGCTCACGTAAGTCCGAGACTCACGGAACATAACGCACTTCCGGATGCCGTCAGCCAATAGAATGCGGGTACGGTATCACGTGACTGCCTACCAAAAATCCGTGATGAGGTGAAGTCGCAAGTGTTGATGCGCGAATGCGTGAGGGCGCACTGTATTTCAAAATAGATGGACATATTCTCAAAAAGGAAGGATGAAAGATTTTGCTGTGATTCCAAAGAAAGATTCTAACATTTGTTTATGATAACAATTCAAAAATAATAATTATTCCCTTTTTTTTTAACAGTGAAATGAGTCTTCAGTGAATAGTCAGTCCATTGTCCCGCCTCACTACAGCTTGGCACTCTTGTATTTGAGAGAGATAGTATGTGCAGCATTTGGACAGTGTGAAAACAGACAAAAAAGCCAAGCTGACAGCTTCCTATTGAGTTTTTGGAGCACTCAGTGGTATTTTCACAGACGGACTAGTGAACGGAGCTGAGCTGACACTCTGTGTTAGTACAGGTTTCAAGTCTCATTGCAGGAATAATTCCACACATTTAGATTCTACAGATATTCAAAGACAAATCAAAGTGTTGAGGTTGACTCAAATTGTTTCTTTCACCTCAAACTTGATATCTTTGCACAGCTGTGGGCCTTCAACTACTCTCCTGTGTATCATTTTATGGGATGTGCTTACAGCCCATATGCCTCACCTTTATAAACCATATATAGTGTGTACTGACACCTGTTTTTAAACTACCAACTGCAAGATAGCCAAGAAAAAAAAGACACTCTCCTTACGCTGTGTTGTGTTTACATGCTGGACATGTATTAGACGTATCTCCTCTCCAGGTTTGTGCATGAGAGTTTGGGTAAAAGCAATGAAGCAGTGCTTTCAACACACCAAAATCTTGATTATTGGATCATCAGAGAAACTCCTTCCTCTCCTGGATTCACAGCAGCAAATAGTAGTTAAAATAAGTTAGAGGATGAATTAATCTTTATTTCCAGACTCCTTTTATTAGATGCAGGGGTGCGCGATATGATTAGGGGGAGGGTCTGCTTCATGATCTGCTGCACAATGGGCCTGTTCCCCACATTTCAGGATATATGACATGACAGTCTCTCTTCTGAGACGACAGAAGGATATAAGTTGGTAATTAATATTCCTTTTTATCATTAAAATGGGGAAGCAAATTTTCTAACAAGATTTATGGAGCAAATATAATTTAAAGTAAAAATAAGTGAGGCTTGAATAAACTGTTGAACTGAAACTTTAATCGTACGGCACATATTGTTCTCAGTTATTGGACATATTAGTGGAGGCAGCAATGAAGCCTGGGTAGTTTCCTCAGCCTTTAGTGTAGCCACAGGATAAACCAATCAGGGCAGGTAATTAAAAAAGGCTGAAAAGCACACAGGGATCTCTGACACTGGTGAGACAGGTGAGAAACAAATTAAAACAGTAAACATGGAACATGCAACAAAGTCAGATTCAAATCTGGTACTGTATGCTTAAATTAGTCAGCACTCCATGAATTCACAGCTGAACGCAGGAAATAAGGCTGGTGTAGGTTGATCCAGAGCACTGAAAACACAGAGCTGAAAAACTGCTTAACAGGCCGAGGAACGGATCAGAACTGGATGATAATGATAATAAAATTACATCATGTCATGTGACAGAACAAAAATACTGCTGCTCTAAAATGTGTCTTAGTGAAGGCCACATTATTTTCATTCACTGCTGAACTCCACATTATTAATCTGCCATTTTTTTTAGTACTGTGATGTAATTATAGTGAAACTGAACACTTTAAAATTGTTTAAAATGAAAATCCTACAAACAGGAGTGGGTCCAAATCAAAAGTTAAAAACACCTTCCTGTCTAACTTAAGTACTGATGCTAGAAGGTTTGTGACAATGTGAAGCATTGGAAATTCTGTCATTATCTGTGGACCTCCACATTGATAGAAAGTCAATTGTTTTAGCATTACACACACACACACACACACACACTCACACACACACACACACACACACACACACACACACACACACACACACACACACACACACACACACACACACACACACACACACACACACACACACACACACACACACACAAATCCGCGAGTGAAAATAAACTGTTGGCCCATCACTCTGCTGATGCGTCTGTAGTTTTACAGCTGAGGAGTGTATGAGAAAAAAAGAAGAAGTAAAATGCTGACCTCGCTGTACTCAACACCGGTGTGCTGTTAGCAGAAAGCCCTGTTCCTCTGTCATGCATCACAGAGCTGTCGACCTTCAGACCTCACATCCGCCGGCTTGGTTGCAAAAATGTGTGAAATGGTTTCATGCACTCGACCCTCAAGTCTCAGGTAGCAGGTGTCCATTTCCTGCCTGCTTTTCAAAACAAAGAAGAAAAAAAAAACAGAAAAGAAAAGGAAACACACACACACACGCACGCACGCACGCACGCACGCACGCACACACACACACACACACACACACACACACACACACACACACTAAAGACTCAAGACAAGCACATCACTCCTGGTAAACTGCTGACTTGCTGAGTTTTGCCCCCCCTCAAGCATAATCAGTTCTTCACATTAACAGTGATGGGTGTATTAATTAATAGTTTTCTTCTTCGTGGCCTCTAAGGACAGCCGCTGCTGAT
This sequence comes from Antennarius striatus, assembly GCF_040054535.1. Classification (NCBI taxonomy): domain Eukaryota; kingdom Metazoa; phylum Chordata; class Actinopteri; order Lophiiformes; family Antennariidae; genus Antennarius; species Antennarius striatus. The sequence continues at coordinate 13,698,270 of NC_090789.1, forward strand.
GGATCTGATTACCATCAGCATCCCAAATGAGTGAACCAATTAATTTAAAACCAGGCTTCAAACAATATTTTAACACATGCAGCCGTGCACAGCTCTTGTTTCTGTCGTCTCTCACGTGTATGCCTGCTGTTACTTTAGAAACCAAACAGCTACAGATTCTGGTGATGGAAAAACATGTTTAAATTACAGCTACGCAGCTTTTCAAACTGACAAAGCGAGGCTGCAGGGCGGTTGTACCTGCCAAGAGCTTCAGTAATATAGCAGCTCTTTCACATAGATTATTACTTTTATCTGGCCAAAAGACCCCGTCTCTATTTCCCTTGTTCTCCTTTCACAAGAACCGACAGCTGACATGGCTGACTCCGTGTTAAACAAGTTTTAGATCCTTGCAGCTGAGCCCAAAAGACTAAAAACAAGTTAAAATTACTTTTTCCCCCCACTCCAATTTAGCTTTGGGGAAAATGGGTTGTGTAGAGCACTGATGTGATTTAAATTGACTGAGGATTGCGTGGTCTCAGGTGTCTCCCTCTACGAGATGGCTCATCCTTCTGCCTCAGCTCTGTAAATGCATTCTACAGCTGAATCTATTAACATGTGTTTTTGTCTTTTTTTAGTGGAACATGCTCTCAAATCTCAAACATCACATTATAGTTAAATTATTAATAAAGCACACCTCTATTCTCTGCCACTCCTTTAATAAAAGACGGTATTATAGTCATATGCACTATCATACAGTTGTCAGCAAATATATCATCCAATAAATACATCTCAGGGTAGCAAAACATCTCCCTGCCTGCCTGTTCACTGAAACCTGTTGTTTATCTATTGGGCAGCTGCTTTTGCAGAAATTAATGCTGCAACCGTTCAGCCCTGACTGCTGTTTCCCAGATGTACAGCAAAGTTTATGACTTGAGATAAAAAAAAAGAAAGAAGCAACATTGCACACAACATGTGCAGTAAAATCGATTTCTATCCAGGAAAGAACAGTTTCGCAATTCAAAGCACAGAGAACATCTAATGCCTTCATTTAGCTGTCCACATCATGCAGTTGTCTGACACTGTGTAGTTGTGTAGCCGTATTCCCCCTATATATGTTTAATCTTCGGAGTGATGCAGTGTGACGTAGGCCTGAGATTACTGAGAGAATGTAATGAGTGATGGATTACAAAAATGGAAAGTACAAAAGCCTCAGGAGACAGCGATGCAAATAAATTACTTACCCAACATACATTTATGCAAAAACTATGAAAGTATGTCACATATGTAAAGTGTGTGATGAAGAAAATAGCACTGGTATACAAAAGTTGTGATGTGCCTATAAATATCTGATTATAAATGCATGCTGCAGGGCGGCACGGTGGTGCAGCTGCCACCTCACAGCAAGACGGCTCCGACTACGAGTTCTGTTTTGAGTGGACTTTGTGTGTTCTCCCCATGTCGGCGTGGGGTTTCTCCAGGTGCTTGTTAATAGGTGTCAGAGTGTGCGTGAGTGGTTGTTCATCTTTTGTGTGGTTCAGCAATGTGCTGGCAACGTGTCAGGAGCGTCTCCCAGTCTCATGCCCGGAAGTCTGCTGGGATAGGCTCCAGCAACCCCTGTGACCCATGAAAGTAGAATAAGATGGTGAATGAATGAATGCATGCTGATCATGTTAGGTGGGAAACCAGCGCCTATGCTGGTCAGATTTAGGTACTGCAAGTGGTTAGTTGTGATTCTGTGCTTCATAAATAAAACTTGTTAGTGTAGCGAAGACTCCATCCTAATGTGACAAAAATGTTACTTTTTCAATATGAAATATGACAAAGTTGGATTAAACCTAACGGGACAGTTTAACTTATCAACGATCTGAAAGTGTATCTGAAAACACCACCAGAAAATGGGAACAAGTAAAAGGCCTAGTTAAGAAATAAATCACTGACATGTATAGCTGCTAATAAGACACAAATAAGAAAGTAATTTTGAGGAGCATTCATCTGTACCAAAAGCAATTATTTACACCACTTGAGGACTTGATGTTACAGAAAAAATTTCTGGGACCTGGTGAAATATTCGTGTATTGATTTGAGGCTGAGCCCTATAACAGTTTTAATACTCAGTCAATATGTGTCAGGGCTGGGGTGTGAGAACAGACACATTAAGTATCAGATGGAGGTAATGAGAGGAAACAGTTGGTTGTCAGATCTGACCTTTATGAATTAAGGATGAATCTTTAATTTCAGCCTGCAAAAGATAAACATAGACCGTAAGTACTGTTTTAAATGTGTTTTCACTTTACTGACAATAGATAATATTATCAAGCCAAGCCTGTCAGGGTCAATGCTTTTTCATACATGTGGAATTCCTTAACTAAACTGTCAGATTACTTCAAAACATTTTGTTTCTAATTATATGTGGCCCCAAAAACACAAGATAAGCAGAATATATTTTCTAACCAGAAGAGTAAAGAAAGATTTTCATGTGATATATTCGTTACCCTGCACCTATCCTTATTTGTCTCCAATCCCCTGATATCTTGGTGGTTATATTACATTATATCTTTGAAGGAATCACAGGCAATAAAAGACCTTATTTACCCTTATCTGGAGGAGACCCCCTAAAAATCTCCACATTATAATAAAGGCCGAGATATTATCATCATGCATCCGACGAAAGGTTTTAGGTCCTGTATCTTGGCAAGGATTTTCTGCTTATATTCATTTATTAAAAAGTCTAATTCCTTGTCACTTTGAATTGTACATTATTCTGGCAGACCTTTGGGTGGGAACCATCTCTCTTGAGCTGGTGAAACTAAAGGGAGGAAGGCACTTTTCAGACAAGAGGGATGAAACACCAGGTCTTTAAATCAGACCTTTTTCCTTTGACCATTTAGTAATGACTAGTAATCAGAGGGAGATTTTCCTTCTTACTTCTCAAAGAACCCCAGTTGTTCTGAATGTCTAATAGATGTTGTCATTCTCATTTTCAGGTATTGCTTTCTATTTTGATGATCCAATGACTTCAGCTCTTCTTCAATGCATTTTTTGCTCAATATTAATGTCTCCTCTGTTGATGGCTGTTGGTTTGCTGCCAACAGGCAGTAACATGTTTCAAGTTGTCCGGTAGTCCAGTTTATTGGCATAAACATACTGTACTGATGTCACTTAAATAATAAATAAAGTCCTTTAATAAACAGCATTTTGCATGGAATCATCTTTCATCATTTTAGCAATGGCAGGTAACACCTCTGATCCGATTATGTACTGTATGTGTCTTCCCATTTTAGAAATTCGTTAGATTTCCAACATCATTTGGTAAATTTATCCTGTAGAAAGTTTATCCAAAATTTTATCCAGTGGATGTTGATGCATTTCATTTTGGACTAAACATGGAATAAAAATTTGATTTATTGTCGCTATCATGTAAAGAGCAATGCGAAATAGACAATCTACCTAAAAACGGTTGTTGCTAAACTACGAAACCCTATTTTTTGAGAAATTTTTAATTCTTAGTTTCCTTAGGAGCTGTTGGCCTAAGGCTGATGGGAAACGACTGGACAGCAGCCACTCCCTCGCCCATGCCCACAGCATGGGCGAGGGAGTGCAATCTAACCTGACTTGGCAGCTAATGCCAGTCCAGTCCATGGACCAGACATAGCCTCACGAGAAGAGACACTTTCCTGATGAGTGATATAGTGTACAAAAATAATGCATGACTTAACACCTGATCCAATGAGGTATATATTTGACTTTGTTTAATAAATAAAATTTAAAAGACAATTCTGGTCGTATACCGTGGGTCCATTCATTGATGTTAGTGTATTGCCCAAAAAGAGCTTTTATTTCCAAACTATCAAGCGTGAACTGTGAGGACATTTATGGATTTGGGGAGGATACTTACCACTTCACCAGGAATCAGGGAGACTGGCAGCTTTACAAAGTAAGTGGGCTATACCCTACAAACCCTCTGGGTGTCCTGAGTTGCACCTGTCTGAAGACTTTGGTAGCTACTGTCTCTGGTTATTCACATTAAAGTGATAACGCCTCCTGCCATCGTGTTAAACTGAATCGCTCCTGTTGTATCTGTCAAGACCTGCTGTGCTGCATAAATATTTAATCATACTGTGAGGGACCTACAGTTAGAATTCTGGATGTGTGACTCATGGCAGAAGGAATTTTAGGCAAATTGTGATGATGTGATGTGATCATGTTGCGTTTGGCGTTACCACACTGAGATAAATACGTTCAAAGTGAAACAAGCCACTCGAATTGTGTGACAACCACCTCAGTGTTTCCTGCGAGGTGTGATGGATGGTATGAGCCCCTCACAGTGGGTTTTTTTCACAAGCTTTCCACGGCTGCTTTCTGCTGAGGGGATTAGGGAATGCAGCATGTTGGGATGAAGGTCATTTGAAAGTGTCTCATTTATTGCGTGAAACACAAGTTAAACTGAACTCCACAAAGACGGTAAACGATCTGTGGCCTTTAGTGTAAACCACTTAGCGAAGAGTCAGGTTGCAGGAAATAAAAGACGTCAAGATGTCATGTTTCCCACATCGTGGCAGCGTGCTTCACTTTGTAGGTTATACCTCTTGATCTCAAACACATACTTTGTCTTGATGACCCATTCTCTGTGAAGTCACAAAGCTGCAATATAAATAGAGGCAATCACAGTATTCAGTCTCAGCAGAGACCTCAGTCCAAATATAACCTGCAATTTGGACCTTGAAAATATCTGTTATCGCAGCTTTTTATTGTCCTTGGTCTGTTTCTGGAGGTACAGTCCTTTCTTTCTCTCTTTAAGCCAGGATGACTGGGATCCGTGCCCTTCATGTAAATATTTCCCCGTGACACTCTTTCAGAACAAAGATGAGCCATATCTGGTGAGCTACCCTTGTGCCAAACCTCGGGTTGAGACATTCCCAATGGGGCCAATCTATCACCAAATAATTTATATGCTTTACAGAGTTGGGGTGTAAGAAATATGAGGAAAGACAGAAAGTGGAGGAGTGTAAGTGAAGATGGAGGTAGACAGAGAGGATACAGAAGAGGGCAAAGCCTGTAACAAAGAAATGGACTATATGACATGTATCGTGTGGACATAATCAAATTTCTTCTTTGCTAATGAACTGAAATGTCACTAACCTCTCATTCATTATTCTATTCTGTTGATGATAAAGATCTTTATTAGAAATTGATTTATTTTAGGTTGAAAGGTGCAGCAGCAAATTAATGCTGGTGCAGGTGAAATCCCATAGAGACATCACATTCACCGTGTTTAATTGTTGATTGGAGGCTTGATTATTTTTATTATGTGACAGGATCTGTTGCAGATTTAATTCCACACTTGATTAAAATGCACTGATAGGGTTGCTATGAATAAGATTATCTGTTTTATTCATCTAGATAAGATGTGCACACTCAGTGAAATGATGTCAATGAGAAGAGGTATTGCCTGAAGAATTTCAGTATGTTTTTGGGGTATGACTTTTATCTATTAAAAACACATTTGATGTATGTAACACACTCCTGTATGTACTTTTTGGTGGAATATAGGTATATTTTGCAGCTTGTTATTTTTATTTATTTATTTATTTTGCAGAAGAAGCATGTTTGTCAGTTTTTTGGTTTATCATTAGCATCCAATGAAAGAAGAGGTACCCAAATAAGTCATGCATGTCATGTTGTCATGTAGACTTATGAAGTTTGGTAGACCTTCTAAGCACATACGGTAAATCTACCATAAAAGTCTCTCAGTACTATGCTCTAAGCCAAATAGGAAGTCCACGATTCCATTAATGTTTTTGTTGAAATGTAACAAATGCATTGAGTATTAAATAGAGTACTTTCACTGAAGGGTCAACCAACAATTAAAAAAAAAAAGCCATTGAAAGTTTCTCAGTAAAATTGCATGTTTTAAAGTTTTTGTCACAAGACAATAAGCTGTTACTACCAGTTCGTGGTCCTATCCTTGTCATACTTCCCGAAATAATTAATAAAATCAGATGTTGTAACAGTGACTTCTGATAGCAGTAGGAATTGGCATATTTTTAACTTTTGTATATATAGTACACGTAGTAGCACCTTAACTACAAATGCCTAAAATTTGGTCACACCACAGTTATGGAATCCTGATGATGCTTAACGGGAAATGGCTTGATGGTAACTCCTGGAGACAAAGAAAGTTATCTTCTTAACTCAAAAGTTCTTAAGTATACCGTTGGGAGGCTGACGCTGACACACACACACACACACACACACACACACACACACACACACACAAACACACACACACACACACACACACACACACACACACACACACACACACACACACACACACACACACACACACACACACACACACACACACACTGATGCGCGAATATCCCAAAGGCTTGTGCACCAGAATGTGAGGGCCAGTTCCACACTGACTGCAGATATAATTACTTTTATTTTTTAAAAATATGAACAAACCTACAAAATCCAGCAACACACTCAGTGCAGCCATCTATACCTATCACCGTGTGTTACCATCCTTTCCTCCTGACCTCATAGACAGAGTACAGACCGCCCCCGCTGTGACCCAGAATGATGATGGTGCGACTATCAGTCCCCGACAGGCCACACTGTCAGGCCCATTTCCACTAAATCCCAGTCAATCATTCGCTTCAGTATCACACACTCCCAGATGGCAGTCAGCACCTCCGAGCTGTCCCAATCCATCATACCTCTGATTCTATGAGGCAGTAGGTGGTAAAGGTTTGTCCGGGTGGGCTTTTTACTGCTCTGCAGACCCACAAATCTACCAGAGATCAGTTTGGAGGTCACTCTACCCAGAATGAATAACCTTTGACACAACCCAGTACACTGTCCATTACTCAAAACAACTGCCTATAAGGCAGTATAACCTCTCCTCACCCCTGATACTACAATCCCTATGGCAAGTTGAATCTGTCCTTCTAAATGCTGGTGTACCTTATCGCGCACCACACACACACACACACACACACACACACACACTCACACACACACACACACACACACACACACACACACACACACACACACACACACACACACACACACACACACACACACACACACACACACACACACACACACACAAGATTTTTTTAAATTCTCAATTTTGGTAAAATGAATGTTTTTCTCCTTTCTGCATTCATAAATTAATCTTTTTTGAGTTTCTTTGACGAACAAGGAAAGAAAAAACATTTTTTTAAACAATAAACTGGCAGCCCAAAGCTTGTTCATAGCGATGACTTACTGATTACTTATGCATTGGTAAATTATTTGCAAACCATTCTTATATCCATTAGTAGAAACAATTCTATTGTGGTTTAAAAAAAAGAACTTTTTTGTTGCTTACAGGCATCTCTTCTTTGTTTTATTTCCTCCAAATAATGTAGGTGTATAAAAGAATGCACATAAAAATTGTGACCAACAATAAAACAAAGTGACTTCCAATTTCTAAAAAAGTAATGAACAACACATTCAATCAACTCCCAGGGAAAAACAAACACCTGCATCTGTTGCATACATTCATGAATGCATTTACTACCGAGATTTTCCATCAGTGCCTCATATCATTAACCCCAATATGAGGGTCCCTTTCCCCAGGCCATTTATTATTTTAACAAACAACCAACCTGATCCTGTTGCCACAGTCCTTCTTCATGTCCCAGTTCACCTCCCAAATATCTCTGGAGCTGTGCCTGCATACAAACACAAGAGGTAAATCATTTGTGAGTGAATAAGGTTGGGGACTGATGGCCTTTCAACTTTCTTTGACCTTTTTTTGTTTGAGTTGTTGTAAGAACATCCTCATGGGAACTTAATGCACTCTGTGGATGAATTAAAAGTAGTTTCATCATAAGAAGGATGGGAGATACAAAGGAATGTGGGCGATATTATTATTAATTGGATTGGATAATTTTACAGGCGTCAGCAAAATGATCTTGTCGTATCATTACTGTCCAGCTATTTCAGCAACTTCTAGCAGATGCTGGGAGTTTGTTTCCTGTTCCCTTATTCTCCAAAGCTTGCTGAAGAAGATAAAAAAAAGACAATTAAATGGGAATAATTTATACTTTTTTTGGAAAGATTTTTAAAAAAAAGTCTAAACATTCTTCTGTGTCGTCCAACAAATTCAGGCGACAAGCAAAGATAGTGTAATCCATAAATTTGTGCATTAGTCTTGAGAATCTGTGCAATCTCGAAAAGTAGAAAGTGATTAAAACACATCGACCAAAAGGCTAATGTATAGTCATGTGAGAAAACGATGATCTTAATCCCACTGAGCTGCTGAGGGGTGCAATAAACAGATTGTACATGCAGAAAACCCCTCAAACATCTTAAAGCTGATAGAATTCTGTGTTACAGCAAGTGATGCAAACTTCCTCCAGATTGATGTCAGGGACTTTTAGATGGCTTACAAGAAGCGTCTCACTGAACTTATTTTAGCCAAAAGGGGCAGCAATGGTTACTAGGGGGAAGGGTGTCCTAAATATTTCTTCCATCAAAATGCACATTTTTGTTCATATCTATTGATTGATGAGTAAAACAATATAAATTTTTGTCATTTGATTGAGAGTAAATCACATTCTTTTGAGGAAATAAATAAAGACAAGATTCGACATTGATATGCAAACATTTCTTCATAAAGACCTGATTATTTTATGGGGTGTCCTAATGTTTTCATGACGCTTTATTTTTCCTGCTTTGAGAGCATTTACGCCCTTGTTATTGTCCACCCATCTGTATGTATGAGATGAGCTACATAAAGCTGTGCATCTTAAAATTAGTTTCTTTAATTCTTCTGTTTTAAATCTTTTTAACACTATTTGAACTTTGTCGATTCTCATACAGTCATGCACATTTGGTAGGTTTGTTTGACATCTGCAGGATAATAGCTGGATAAAATTCAATGAAACATTTCACATGCTACACTTAATAGAAAACCTTAGAGAAACACTTGAAGTCACTGCAATATGGCATCAAATGCAAAAACAAAATTTTATGACCTGAAAATGGACCAGTTCACCTTCATTAAAGACGAATAGGATTTAACGGCAAATTAATTAGAAAAGCCTGTCTTTCTACTAAGCTAGCTGGGTTTGCTAGGGATACTTAAATGCCTTGGACCATTTTAGCATTACATAACTGAGGCTTAAGAGATTGTTTTTCTACTATAATTGTCTGAGATTACACTTTTATTGGGTATTTGAGCAATGGGTATGTCTGCAGATTTTTTATTCTTATGGAGGTGCACAATCAAGTCATAAAATATCACAATTATCTTCAGTGACGGTCTTTTTTTCCATTTTCAAGTACCCTGTAGAAGGCCTTGATTAGACTATTTATTTCTCCATTTTTAGTTGTGGAGGTGTGATCATAGTGATTCCATTGAAAAGTGATGAATGGAGTCAAAAAGGTTGAGGATGATTATCAGCCACATGGGTGGTTTAAAAAAAGAAACACAGATAGTGCTGTATCTAAACTTTGAGCATCAAGTATTTGTATTCAAAGGCCCCACACCATTTATAATACACTTTGGCCTAGGGCTTAGTTAGTTTAAATTCATTTAGATTTTAAGCTGCGGACTTAAACCGAATCAAAGCAGAGGACCATCTTTCAACGTGCTCACAAATTAAAATATGAGCCATAATCTGTACATAGGTGTCAGCTTGATACACGGTGTAGAAGTTACTGAACGTCTTCCAGATTGTGTGAAAATGTGCTGCTAAAGTGCAAAGATTTATGACCATAGTCAATGTTTATGTCACCACAAAAGGGCCTTAACTTCTGCTCTGTAAACAACAGATGTCATTCTTAGAAAAATATTTTCTCAAGGGTCTCCACTGTGCTTAGATAAATTAGAATAGATGTCCTCATCTTTTATTTTGTCTTGTTGACAATATCATGAGAAACAATTGTCACTGAATGTTTAAGATTCATTTATTGGCTTATTCACCAAACAGCAGAAGGCCGAAGCAAATAAATAGACTTCAATAAATATAGATGGGAGAGTGAATCAAAAGTTTTTTTCTTATATATTTATTTCATCATTTCACCCTGTCTGTCTGATTGTAAGGTTTCATCATTCCTTGTTCCTGTTTGTCTACCAGAATAAACTCCTCACCTCGGCTTTTGTGTGGCTGTTTTATGTTTTATCCTTATTAGTACAATTTGCTTTGATTCCCGAGTGACTGTCAAAACCTTAGATCAGTTTAGGACTTTGTTAGAAACAAGATAAATACATTTGTTCATTTGTCTTTTACGTTGACTTCAAAAAATAAACAAAATCTAGTTTTAATTTAGTATACTTTTGGCAGTCAGGTGTCAAAAAGTTTGTCAACAAATTTGAGAAAAAAAAAGTTCAAATATAATCAAAATAAATGCCGAGTTTGGCCGAAAGTCATCATTCATATCCCTTATGCATTTACTGTGTGTCTTCAGTGCAGAACATTAGTGGGCCTTTAGACTTGAGTCCGTTGCTGTTGATTGGGTCTGGTAACCATTGTGAAACCAAATATGGAAAATATACTAATAAATGTTCCTATCATGGTGATCTGACTCACATGTCCACCAGTCGTATGTGGGTGGAGTGTTACTGGGCCTTCAGGGGTGACTCCTTCCACTTGTCCAACAGTTGAGAAACAACACACTCCTCTGAGTGAGATGCTTTATTGGCTGACACTCTGCCTATAGGCAGCTGGAGGCTACATCGATGTAACAGTAAATGTTTTCTTCTCCTCTGTTTTAATTCAACTTTCTGTTGCTCGTGCTCTGACTCAACCATACACTCACACGTCCAATGTTTTTTTTTTTTTTTTTTTTGGTATGCAATGTTTACTCCAAGAAGAAGATAAGGTTTCTTTGAAATAAGTCTGCAGACAGGAAGACAAAAACAAAACAAAACAAAAAACATAGTTCAGGACTTGGAGGTGTGTTACAGCTTCACCTTCAGTATTAAAGGGGTGTGTCTAACAAGAAAGGTAAATAAAAAATGGGACAAAATATGTGGTTTTAATTTTACAATGCATAACATTTCATTATGGGAATTCAAAGATAACCATTCCAATGTGATCAAAAAAGAACTAAAGTGAATCTGTTTGGTGAAGCTTTGACACATCATGCGAGCAGCATCTCTTCCTTTTCTGACCTTTAGCTGGTCTGTCCCAATATTTCCTTGTGTTTTTGTGTTTTGCCAAGTCTAACTGTATGTTTGTATGTTGTTTGGTCTCTGCATTTTCTTTTGTTTCAGGAAGACAACCCACATACTTCTGTTTTCCAGCGCTTCAGATGTTGTTTAATGGTATGCTCTATATCTTTACCATGCAAACAACCTCCCCCTCTCCTCCCAGCCTTCTCCCCCACTCCCCCCTCACTTCCAGACTGCTTATTTACTAATGATGTGCTATAAACGCTTACTCTTGTGTTTTCATGCTACACTCACCATCTCCCCTCTTCACCTCGCTCCTCTCCATCTTTCTGTCCCCCCAGCACCTCTGTCTTCCTGTTTCCGACCCTTGACATGACCTGTCCTGACCCCCTCAAGGTGAAAGCTGTGTGGCTTTAATTGGCTGGTATCAATTAAATTCTGAAGGCACGTGAACTCTCAAAGGACAAGTGGGGTTTGCTTCAGTTAGTTATCTTTGCCTCCTCCTCCTCTTGGACCTCTGCTCTTCTTCACACATGGAATTGATGCCTGATGCTTCCTCTCACCAGCCAAATCTTCCCTTTTATTACACAGCCATCTCTTTTTCTTTCTGTCGCTTCCCGGTCCCCCCTATCTCTCTTTTCCTTATCCATTCCTGCCGCCACTTTTAAATAGATCCCCGCGGCAGTGACTGAGCCAGACATGGCCTCCATCATGGGACCAAGAGGAGGCTAATGCCTTTTTAATGAGGCCTCGGCCACAATGTGACACAGTAAAGTGGCAGGAATCGGTGGCTGGCGAGCCCTTGGTCCAGGGTATTTATCACCTTAAACCCTCTTATCCACTGTGCCTGTGGGAGAGAGGGAGGGAGAGGGGTTGAGGAGGAAAGAGAAAGTTACCAAAAAGCAGGATAGAGAGCAAGTGGAAAGATACAGAGGAGAGGGAGACGCTAGGAGCCGAAGAATGTGGATGACAGAGGACAAGACAGAGTCGATGGACATGGCATAAAGATAATTACTGGGCTTTAAAATCTCAATTCCTTGTCTTAGCCTCTTCTCATCATCAAATTAAGTGATTGTCCATGTTTAGCATTCCCAGCACCCCTGGAATTTGCATAATGTGTAATCATTTTAATAGGGATAAAGCCACAACAGTAATTAATATTCCTCCATGCATTTTATTGCGGAGCCTGAGAGAAAAGGAACTGTGTGGATGGCCTCCAGTGAGTCGAACTCACATTATTATATTCCCACTTCATCCAATATTAATGCCCACTGGGCCCAGTATTCTAATATGAGTTCTAGTGAAATGGCTGTAAGTGGCTGAATAGCAAATAAGATAGATTAGCAACAAAAGAAACCCGCCTCTTTTATTATTAACACAGGTGATGGAAAGTAACGGGCAGAATAAAGGTGTGAAATCAAATAAGTTATGAAATACGAACTGTGTAAAATGTACATTTTGGCTTAACCAGTGCACTCACTTAAGACTTCAGTGTTGGTATTACTGTTGTATTATGGCTCCACAGAAAGAGTTTGTAATAACCCTGCTGTGAGATCTGGTACACTGGCCAGAAGTGTACCCTGCCTTACGCCCCCAGTCGGCAGGGATAGGCTTGAGCACCCCGCGACCCGCAACAGCGGAGGAAGCGGGTATGGAAAATGAATATTATTTTATGTTATGTAACTTATTTATTCCTTAGAAATACTGTAGATTATTTTATTTTAGCCATTCCGTCTACTTGCAGTGTTGCAGCATTTGCAGTAGTCTTTATTGTTACACAGAGACTCTGAGGGATTCAGATTGTATACCTGCTGCCCAGGAATTCACAGCAAACAATTCATACTGGACGTGATGTGACTCGGGAAAGCTGCTTCTGGGCAGAAAAAAAACTCACTTGTTCTTGACTGCAGTATTTTTTCAGCCTGTTGGTTTTTGGTCTGCACTGTAAACTGATAGAAGTTCTGTTGTTACGTTTTTGACAGAACGGTTGCTGATCCTACTAATAACCATGAGTACCTATATCAGCCATAGGTGAACAGGTGAAAAAAGTGTTGCTAAGGCAGTTTTTCTATTTTGTGTTAGCAGCACACCAAGGGCCCTTTTTCATTCTCTGCTTCCTGCTTCCTTGTCTCCTTTCTCTCTGCATCTCCTCCTTCCTCTGGTTCAGAAATTGATGTCAGCTCACCATCTTTAAGGATGACTTCATTCTTGAAATGCATCTTGAGGAAAATTGAGTCTTGTTGGAGGAGATAACAGCCCCATACAAGGTGGATTCCAATAAATAATTAGAACAGAAGACCTCATATTTCATAATTTGAATGTTACATATTTCATATCTAATTCTCATTCTAATTCGTGTGTGTGTGTGTGTGTGTGTGTGTGTGTGTGTTTGTGTGTGTTGTGTCTCCTTGATAATAAAAGCTGTAATTCGTTGGATGGCTTCCTTTAGTGATGTTTTTCCTGCTGGGGTCTAATCACTGAATACGACACTCTGTTTCACAATGAATCATGTCACTTTATAATATTTAGTGTGCCACTTTCTCTGTAGACTCTTGATTGAAATATAATTAGAACATGAGCTGCTGGTGTTAATCAGTAGCACAAAATTAAATAATCATTTGCCAGAACTTGCACAGATGAAGAAAACTTTTCATTGAAAATTAAAATGCCTAACCTTGTGACCTTTTCACTATATTTAAGTCCTATATTGCTGGCGTTCTTTACATAATGTACATTAATCACAGGCAAAGCTCTGCACCATCTCATTGCTCTTCAACTTCAAGCAAGGCAGACATTGATAGGCTTTATAATGAACATCCTCAACAAGCCATAGAATAGTTACATTCACAGCAAGAACTTATAGAAATACCACAAAGTGAAGCACCAAACTGCTAAGGAGAGAGATGCAAGTAGAGCAGAACGAGTCGTGGAGGCAAACAAATGGCCTGTGATGGGAATGTCGCCGGTGCAAGAACTCGCTTTGGAACCTAGTGAAGCTGTTCAGTGGTGACATACAGCTGTGATTGTATTGGGTAGATCCCATGTGTGAAAGTCAGTAAATATGTTGATGGGGAACCTCACGCAGCACAGCAGGCTTTCTGCTCAAAAACAATGCAAATAAAAATTGTTATGCATACCGATGCAGGTTCAGCTTTTTACAAACGTATCCCATTGCCTCTGCTTGTCCCAACAGCAGTAGGCACACCGCAGCATTCTGATTTACATTCTCATGGGAGGTTAGATTGAAGAGATTGGGATTTATGCCCCTGAAGGGAAATTTGTTTTGGAAGCCAAACCATGGTGATGCAAGAAAACCAGAGTAATGTGGTCCAATGTAAAATGAATGCTACCAGGGATGCTGCCGATAAGATACCAGATGAGCTGTTAGACAGGGTTAGTGGTGTTTTTGGGATAAGAAGATATGCCCCTCCGTTTCCTGCTGCAAGCGTTTGTTCCAGACAGTCATTAATGTTGTATGAGTCTGAGGAGGGCCTAGGGAGAGGAGAGGAGAGGAGAGGAGAGGAGAGGAGAGGAGAGGAGAGGAGAGGAGAGGAGAGGAGAGGAGAGGAGAGGTTTTGGTTTCAAAGAAACATTTATTTACATTTAACTAAACATCATAAGTCACCACATCAAAAAATCAAAACGACCAGAAAACAATAACATCAAAGAGATTAATCAAAAATTAATAACCAAAGAGTTTTCTTCACCTACAGAACATAAAACCTCCCCAACACCCCATGTTTGGTTAAAAACCATCAAGTTGTCCGTCATTTTGTAGTAGGAGTGTTCAACCCTTAGTCTGGTTTTTAACAGTCCCACCATCACAGGCACAACTTCTGTGCTACCAGCTCCCCGAGTCCGGTTCCTGCGTGTAATCCAAATCGCAAGTTTGGCAGTTGCAGACAAAAAATTAAGCAACACAATAACAGGCTTACTTACCTTTGAGTATTTAGGTCCAAAGATAAACAGATCAAACGTAAAAACATTTCCAAAACCCCGAAACCACCTTTTTAGTAAGTCAAATAGTGCCACCAACCGGGCACACTGAACAAACAAATGTTCCAGGGTTTCGCAATTTCCACAAAAAATACACCCCTCCCCCAGCTCAGGATCAAGGTGCGCCCTGTATCTGTTCGTGGCTATAGCCCCGTGTACAACCCTCCACTGGAGGTCTGTTGCCCGTTTCTCAACAGGCAGCTTGTACAGGCTCCGCCAACTGCCCTTCGGGGAAGAATCTGGGCCAAAAAACCGGGCCCACCTCGACTCCCCTACACCTCCCAATGTCCTAATGTGCGTGATCTTTACACAAATCACATAGAGGTCCTTCTTCTTAACCTCTTTAAAACTGCCAAGTATGGGTGTCGACAAGGTCAGGAGTTGGCCTCCTCCTTCCGTCCACTCCCCAACGGCTGGGGTTATTGTCACCAAAGGAAAAATGTAAATGCCTTCCTCGCTCCACTGATTACAGAGGTCCCGGTCCCTTGCAGATCTTCTTAATGAAGGGGGCAGGGCGGCACAGACTTCATCCACCACTCTCTCAACCAGTCTGATGGAGTTGATGCCACACTTCTCCCTTAGGGCATCGACCGTCGTCCCCATCAGATGCCCCAGTTTAGTGCAGCCAGCTCCCCTCAGCTTAACCCTCAAGCTAACTGACTGCAAAATGTCAGTTCTTAAAAAATCATTAAAAAATAAAGGTTCATCAAATAGCCACAGTCCTGGTATTTCAGGCTTAGTGCGGGCTATGTCAAACATCCTCCAGGCTTGGATAACAGTTGCGTAAAAAGAAGACGGCCAAGAAAGGTCCAGCTCCTCTGAACGAAGCAGGAACAGCTGTTTGTCGTAGGCCAACCTCCCCGCTCTCCTCAGCAGCAGACGAGCAGAATCCAGCCAGCTAGGGCCACAGCCGTAAAGGAATCTCTGAGCTGTCTGCAGTCGGAATGAGGCAAGTTTAGATATGACATCCACAAGTCCTTGGCCTCCTTCACTAACCGACAGGTAGAGCACTGGTGCTTTGACCCAATGCCGGCCAGACCAGAAGAAGTCCACAATAGTCTTTTGGATCTCATCCAATAGACCGGACGGTGGAGTCAAAGGAACCAGCTTGTGCCACAGGGTCGAGGCAACCAAGTTATTAGCAACCAGAACTCTTCCCCTATATGACAGCTGGGGCAGCAACCATTTCCATCTAGACAACTTAGCGCACACTTTCTCCTTCACTCCCTCCCAGTTCCTCCTCTTGAAGCCCTCAGTGCCCAAAAAAACACCCAAAACTTTTAGCCCCTCATTCCCCCACTTAAGCCCTCCAGGCAATGTAGGTACCACTTGATCCCTCCACTGCCCTATCAACAATGCCTCACTCTTTCCCCAATTCACCCGTGCAGATGAGGCACTTTCATATAAGGACAGAGTATCCCTCAAATTCTGAACATCCCCCTGTGTTGACACAAAAACACAAACATCATCAGCATAAGCGGATAAAACAGGAGGACGCTCAAAATCGAGGGATCCAGGTATTGAAAAACCACCGAGCCGCCCTCGCAATCTGCACAGCAAGGGCTCTATGGCAAGGCCGTAGAGTTGTCCTGAAATAGGACAGCCCTGCCTGATCCCTCGCTGCACAGGAATCGGCCGACTCAGCCCTGCCCCCATCTTCAACATACACTGTGCACCATTATACAATAAACTAACCCAAGACATAAACCCATCACCAAAACCAAAAGCTTTAAGTGCAGCAAACAAATATGAGTGGTCTACCCTATCAAAAGCTTTTTCTTGGTCTAGTGACACAATACCAACATTAACACCATATTCCCGACACAAATCAAAAATGTCTCTCACAAGGAAAATATTGTCCATGATGCTCCTATCAGGGACACAGTAAGTCTGGTCACGGTCCACCATTAAAGCTAAAACATCTTTTAACCGATTGGACAGCGCTCTGGAGAGCACCTTGTAATCCGTACACAACAGAGCAACCGGCCTCCAGTTCTTGATTAAAGTCAGGTCCCCCTTCTTCGGCAGTAGAGAGAGCACTGCTCTCTGGCAGGACACAGGAAGAGACCCAGTTCTAAAACTGTCAAGGATGACCCCGTGCAGATCCGGCCCAAGGATATTCCAAAAATGTTTATAGAATTCAGATGAGAGGCCATCAATTCCTGGCGCCTTACCTTGCGCCATTTGATGAACAGCTGCAGTAAGTTCCTCCATAGACAAGTCTAGATCCAGAACAGCTTTCTCTTCCTGACTAAGTTGAGGAAGACCATCCAAGAGCTCCTCACGACTCTCAATGCTGCAATCTTCTGCCCCGAAGAGGTCCGCATAAAAGTCCATTACGTGCTGCCTCATCTCTGCTGGATCACTAGATAGAACTCCTCCTGGAAGCTGCAGGCAGGTCATGCTCTTCCTCTGCGCTACTGATCTCTCCAGGTTGAAGAAGAAAGAGCTGGGAGCATCCATATCCTTCAGTTGAAGGAAGCGGGACCGGACCAGCGCCCCTTTCACTCTTTCTTGGAGGAAAGAGCTGAGCTCCTGCCTCTTTTCCTGCAGTAAGCGACCTGCATTTGGTCTTGAGTCCTGAAGTAATCCCTTCTCTAAGGAATTAATGTCCGCTTCAAGCTCTTTTACAATTGTCTTAAGTTTGAAAGTCGATAAAGCTGTATATTGTTGGCAGAACACCCGGATCTGTGTCTTGCCAACCTCCCACCACAACTTTATCGAATTGAAGTCGACCCGTCTCTCCCTCCATCTCTGCCAGAAAACCCGAAAACTCCTACAGAAACTCCTATCCTGCAGGAGTTTGTTGTTAAAACACCAGTAGGAATTTACCCTCCCACCTGGTGAAAGGATCAAATCGGTACAAACAAAATGATGGTCCGTGAAGCCAACGGGGGTTACCTTGCTGTCAGCTAGTGAGGAGGTCAGAAACTGTGAAATGTACAGCCGATCTAGTCTAGCTACACATATCTTGCTGTTTATTACTTTTAACCATGTGTATTGTTTGGATTTTGGATGTTTAACCCTCCACGTATCCACTAGATCTGCCTGGCAGATGATGCTCTTCAGTTTCCTTGAGGATAGTGGATGAGGCTCTTCGCCAGTTCTATCCAGCGTAAAATCCAAAGTACAGTTAAAATCCCCCCCTAAAATTATCTGTTCATGATGGAGCTTCCTCAGTTCTTCTTCCAGAATGTTAAAAAAGTCTATCCTGTCGGTTCCCTGGTTTGGAGCGTAAATATTCAGAAAACAAAAGACACAATTATTAATTTCTGCTCTAACCAGGAGGAGCCGACCCTTCACCACCTCAGAAGAGGATAAAACCTTCATGTTGTCCTTTAGTCTAAAAAGAACAGCCACACCTGCACTAAAATTACTTCCGTGGCTGAGGACAAGCGACCCCTCCCACCATAAAGTCCAATCTGTGTCGTCAGCAGGAGTGGTATGAGTCTCCTGAAGAAACATCACGTCCACTCCCTTCTGGGTAATGACTTCAGACACCAAAGCTCTCTTCTGCTTATCCCTCCCTCCGTTGATGTTTAAAGAACCGATTTTTAATTGTTCCATACGAAAAGATAGGAAAGAGAAGCAGACAAAAACCAACATCCAATGCTCAGAAGATCCCAAAGTTCAGCATGAAACACCGTGTTGTACATGGTCATGTAGAATTTTTAACTTTCTTGACAATTTTACCCGATTTTTTTTCCTTTCGCAGAGTTGTGATATGTTTCTTTAAACGAAATCGCTTTCGTTCATCCAACTGGTCAAAACCAACCCTCCTTTTAATAATATTAACCGAACGAATGAATTTATCGGCATCATCAAAATAATCATTAACGTCCGTTGATCTTTTGTATGTTTCATCCAGAAAATGAACAATGTCCTCTAAAGAATACAGATCTGTAGGCTTGCTGGCAGACTCTCCCACAGAAACTGTATCCGACTCAGAGTCGTAGTCCATGTCATTCACAATTGATTCCTGGCTATAAGACGCAATCTGTCCTTCATTCCCATTTTCACTGTCATTCTCATTCACATCCTCTGGAGCGGCAGCAGCAACATCACCCGTCTGAGAAGAAGTCTCAATGACCTCAGTCAGAGAGCAGGTGCTGCCGCTGCTGGTCTCCATAGCTCCGGAGACCAGCTTCTGATCAGCCTGAACCTCAGCCTGGTTCTGTCCCTCCAAGGATCTCTTATTAGATCTCTTTCTAGATCTCTTACTTTGCATAAATACCGAAACACTTTCGGTATCCACGGAATCGTGTGCCGTCAACGATTCAACTACATTGGTTCTTTCTTCTACTACATCAATACGTTTGTCCGTTTCATTAGAGACCGCTGCATTCGAAGACACAAGCATACACACATCTGGAGCGGCCTTCACCGCCGCCTTAACACGACCGGCCGCAACCTCGGAAAAGAGCGCATCAGCAACGGGAGCGGCTCCGACCGCTACCTCGTCACCACGCGCCGCTTCAGAGGACACGTGCCGACCGACACCCGGAGCGGCTTCTGCCGCTACCTGGCTACTACGCTCCGCAACCGCGGACGCGATCCCCTCCGCCCCTACAGCATCATCAGCCTCCACCGCAGCAGAGGCGGCGCCGCCCTCCGCGGGCAACGCGGAAGCGGACGCCCGCTGCCTGCGCGGACACAGTGCACGTTTATGTCCAACATCACCACATTCAAAACATTTCATCTGCCCTGAATTAGCGTAAACCATGAAGGACATGTGACCGTGTTTCACTGTGAAGGACACCTCCAGAGACTGATCGGGTGTGTCCAGAAACATGAACACCTGCCTGCGCAGGGACTTCACGTTCTTCAGTTTAGGGCTTTTGCAACCCAATTTTATTTCAGTAAAACCACTGGCAAATTTACCGAACCGACGGAGCCCATTTTCCAACAACTCGTTTGGAATAAACGGCGGGACACCTGACACGGTGATCCGCGTGGATGGTGCAGACAGTGGGGACACCTGAACAAACAGCTGATTGATGAACACACCACGCTCAATCAGCTGATAGACGTTCTGGTCTTCCTTTAGGAAGACAACGACGCCTTTGTTCATCCTTGAAGCATATAAAACATTTTCATGACCCACCTGGTCTCCTACCGCCAGCAGAACATCTTCCACCGACACGGTGTTATCCGGAGGGACGATCCGTACTCCCTGCTGGAGTGACGGAGGTGGCGGCTCGGCGGGCGCCATTGCGCCCTGAGAGTCCTCACAACACCAGCAAATACACAATAACGATTCCCACACCAAAAAAAATAATAATAAAGCACTTACCTGACCATGTACATAGTACAGAAGAAAAAGAAAGAAGGTGCAATTTGTCCAACCACAAGGACAGAAAACCATTCAAAACACTCGCGCCACTCAATCCGCCACTCGATCCACCACTCACACTCACGCTCACCGGAAACCGGAAAGAGAGGAGAGGAGAGGAGAGGTTTTCAAAGAAACATGTATTTACATTAACTAAAACAACATAAAAAACACCACAGCAATTACAAAAACATCAGAGACCAAATAAAAACATTAATTCAAAAATCAAAAACCAAAGAGTCTCCTTCCCCTACAGAACATAAAACCTCCCCAACACCCCATATACGACCAAAAACCTTCAAGTTTTCCGTCACTTTACAATAGGAGTGCTCATCGTTAGTCTGGTTTTCACCAGTCCCACCAGCACAGGTACAACCTCTGTGCAACCTCTGAGTCCAGTTCCTGCATGTGATCCAGATCGCCAACTTTGCAGCAGCTGACAAAAAATTGAGCAAAACAATAACAGGCCTATCTGCAGCTGAATATTTAGGTCCAAAAATGAAAAGATCATAGGTGAAAACTTTTCTAAAACCCTGAAACCACCTCTTTAGCAAATCAAATAGTGCCACCAGCCAGGCACACTGAACAAACAAATGTTCCAGAGTTTCATTACTCCTACAAAAGATACACCCCTCCCCCAGCTCAGGATCAAGGTGCACCCTGTATCTGTTTGTGGCTATAGCCCCATGTACAACCCCCCACTGGAGGTCTGCAGCCTGTTTCTCAATTGGCCAACACCGCCCAATGTTCCAATGTTCAATACCTTTACACACACTTCATAGAGGTCCTTCTATTTTACCTCATGAAATGTGCCCAGCCTTGGTGTCTTGAGGGTCAGAAGTTGGCCTCCTCCTTCCCTCCACTCCCCAACGGCAGGGGTTATCGACACCGAAGGGAAGACGTAAATACCGTCTTCACTCCACTGATCACAGAGACCCCGGTCCATTGCAAATCTCCTCAGTGAAGGGGGTAGGGCGGCACAGACCTCGTCCACCACTCTCTTAGCCAGTCTGATAGAGTTGATGCCACACTTCTCTCTCAGAGCATCCACCGACAACCCCATCAGATGACCCAGTTCAGCCAGCCCTCCTAAGTTTGGTCCTCAAGCTAACAGATGGTAAAGTGTCAGTTCATAAAAAGTCACTGAAAAACAATGGTTCGTCAAATAACCATAGTCCTGGTGTAAGGTTAGTGTGGGTGATTTTAAGGATCTTCCACGCTTACAAAACTGTTGCATAGAAGGTAGACAGCCCAGAGAGGTCCACATCCTCCGATCAAAGCAGGAACAGCTGTTTATCATATGCCAACCTCCCAGCTCTCCTCAGCAACAACCAATCAGAATCCAGCCAGCTAGGTCCACAGCTGTACAGGAGTCTTTTCGATGTTTGAAGTCTAAAGGAGGCAAGTTTACATTTAACATCCACCAGTACTTGGTCTCCTTCACTAACCAGCAGGTAGAGCACTGGTGCTCGGACCCAGTGCCAGCCAGACCACAAAAAGTCCACAATATTTTTCTGGATCTCCTCCAGTAGACCAGGTGGTGGAGTCAAAGCAACTAGCTTGTGCCACAGAGTCGAGGCAACCAAGTTATTAGCAACCAGAACACTTCCCCTATATAACAGCTGGGGTAGCAACCATTTCCATGTAGACAACTTGGCGCACACTTTCTCCTTCACTCCCTCCCAGTTCCGCCTTTGGAAGCCCTCATTTCCCCAAAAAAACCCCAACACTTTCAGCCCATCAATCCCCCACTTAAGCCCTCCAGGCAATGTAGGTACTACCTGGTTCCTCCACTGCCCTACCAACAATGCTTCACTCTTCCCCCAATTCACCCGTGCAGATGAGGCACTCTCATATAGGGACAGAGTATCTCCCAAATAATGAACCTCCTCCTGCGAGGACACAAAAACACAAACATCATCTGCGTAGGCAGATACAATAGGAGGACGCTCAAAACCAAGGGATCCAGGTATTGAAATACCACTGAGCCGCCCTCGCAATCTTCACAGCAAGGGCTCTATGGCAAGGCTGTAGAGTTGACCCGAGATAGGACAGCCCTGCCTTATCCCTCTCTGCACAGGAGTCGGCCGACTCAGCCCTGGCCCCATCTTCAACAAACACTGTGCACCATGATGCAGTAAACTGACCCAAGACATAAACCAAAATCCTTAAGCGTAGCAAACAAATAAGAATGATCCACCCTGTGGAGTTGAGGAAGTGCAGAAAAAGAGGACATCATGGGAATAGTAAAATCAGGAAGAGGAGAATCAAAATAACCTGAGGATTGATTTTTAATAACTGGTTCTCTGTATTTACACGATTTTCCATATGTAATCACCCCTGTTTGTTATTTTCTGCTGAAATGACTTCTGAATTAACTTGAAAGATAGGTTATTAAAACATTTCGAAACATCTCAGATTTGAAGGAGTCTCTCTGCGACTTATTGTGAGTCACAGATTTCTTTTCTTTAGCTGTGGACCGCTGTAATAAGCGCTTGAGTTTAAGAAACTCTATGTTGCTGTGTGGTTGCACAAGAGCACACCAAAGTAATGATCTCCATGTATTCTGCATGTCGCAGGTTTAATTTTTTTTTTCCTTTAATTTGATATACTGAGTTAATCCCCGCAGGGAAATTAGTGGCACACTCTAGTTAGTACACATGCATATATATTAGTATGTACAGGCCCTGAACACACAAACACACACAAGGGGCCTGTACGAATGCAGGGGGAGGTAGAGTGGCGGTCAGCCCCTTTGTGGAGCACCCAAATGAGCAGCTTGTAAGGGGGACGGCACCTTGCTCAAGGGTGCCTCGGCATTGCTCCGGAGGTGAACTGACACCTCCTACCATCAGCTCACACTTCGGTTGTTTTTGATCTCGATACATTGGATGACTCGCTCTACCGCCCGCTCGACCACTGAGCCACCGCTGCCCCATAAAAAGCCGGCACGATGGTTTAATCAGGTACTGAGAGGCTCAATAAGTTCTGCTTGTAAATTAAAACAAAGCTATTTACATTCATTTACAATTCTGAGCAGGTTATGGATTTTGCAGCAGCCTTTCTGATTTAACCATGGAAGGTATCAATTTATCACAATTTGTTCAGGTGCTCATAGCCTGTCACCGGGTGGCTGTTTTTCTTCTCCCTGCAACTGTAATATATTTGGAGGATCCTCAAACTTTGTTTGGTACAACGACATGTTTGCAAATACACACATCCTGTCTGAAAATTAGTGTCCGTATAAGAAACCAAGCTTCCGTGCATTAATCTAAGGTTGCAACTAATAAAATTATCTTTGTCACTAATTAATACTGGTTCTTAGAAGGAATACAAGCTTTTTAGAATATCAATAACTATGGAGTCATGTGGCAAAATATTTTGCTAAATAATTGAAAACATTTTTAAAAATTATTCACGTTCTTACTGGTGCACTCTTACCAGAGGACAAAGATTTTTTTTTTCAAAACCCTGCTAATACAGAACGCCCCTCATGGATCTAATTCATTATCATTCCTAAGTCTAAGGCTCACCTTAATGTATTCTTACTCTGCTTGCCTCATCACTCATTACACAAAATTAATTGCTGGAAAATTAGCAGGGAAAAAAAGGCACATCCAGAGGCAGAAAAAACACCAATCTTGGCAACAAACTGTGTTTCTCTCAGGGCTGATGTGGGGCAATGATAAATACGATGGCTTCCTTGTCATTAATCAGACTGTAGCTTGTCTCTCTCTGGGATGGCTCTCCATTCGAAAGACCTCGGCCCCCCCTGAAGGGACCTTGGAGGAGGCTCAGCAGAGACCTCAGAGCACTCCCCTGCCTTCCACCCTCCTCCACCTGACAGCTATCAACCCCCATCCTACAGTCCCCTAGGTCATGAGGCTCTCCCTCAGCGGAGATGCTTAAAATGGCCTGGTAGAGCTTCTAGTGAGGATGAGCAGCTGTAAACAAGCAAAAATAGAGTACAGAATATGGATAGTAAGAAATGTAGCCACAAGAGGGCACAAGCCAGTGTCTTATTTTGCCTGACCCAAGCTCAGATAAATACAGAGGTTGTATCAGAAAGGATATCAGACGTAAAACTTTTGCCAAATCAAACATGCAAATCAAATCTATGACTTCCATACTTGGTCGAGGCCCTGGTTAACAATAACTGCCATTGGTGCTATTCGCCCACAGGGTGCCGGTAGAAATTGGACTACTTTTGATCGAAGGAGAGGAGGAAAGTGTGCTCATAGGAAGAGAGAGGAACACCAAGAGTACTGAATGTAGGGATGTTGAATGTTGGAACTATAACAGGAAAAGGTAGAGAGTTGGTTGACATGATGTAGAGGAGGAAGGCAGACATACTGTGTGTCCAGGAGACCAGGTGGAAAGGTAGCAAGGCTAGAAGTTTAGGAGCAGGGTTCAAGTTGTTCTATCATGGTGTAGATAGGAAGAGAAATGGAGTAGGAGTTCTCTTGAAGGAGGAGTTTGTTAGAAATGTCCTGGAGGTAAAAAGAGTGTCAGATAGAGTGATGAGTCTGAAGGTAGAATTTGAAGGTGTGATATTCAATGTTGTTAGTGGGTATGCTCCACAGGTAGGATGTGACCTGGAGGAAGAAGAGAAATTCTGGTTGGACTTTGATGAAGTGATGCAGCGCATACCTAGAAGTGAGAGAGTTGTCATTGGTGCAAACTTCAATGGACATGTTGGTGCAGGAAACAGAGGTGATGAGGAGGCGATGGGCAGGTTTGTATCCAGGAGAGGAACGCAGAAGGACAGATGGTGGTTGACTTTGCAAAAAGGATGGAAATGGCTAGAGTGAATACTTTCTTCCAGTGGAGGAAGGAGCACACAGGTAGACTACATCTTGTGTAGACGGTGTAATCTGAAGGAGATCAGTGACTGAAAAGTAGTGGTAGGGAGAGTGTATTAGAGAGTGTGAAAAAGAGGTGAAGACGTGTGTACAGGCAGGATGGAATGAGAGTAGAAAGGTGTCAGGTGTGATGTGTGATAGAAGAGTTTCAGCCAAAATTAAAGGAAAGGTGTAGAAAACTGTGGTGAGACCAGCGATGTTGTTTAGTCTAGAGACAGTGTCACTGAGGAAAAGACAGGAGACAGAGCTGGAGGTAGCAGAGATGAAGATGCTGAGGTTCTCTCTGGGAGTGACCAGGAAGGATAGGATCAGGAATGAGTACATCAGAGGGACAGCACATGTTAGAGGTTTTAGCGATAAAGTCAGAGAGATTGAGATGGTTTGGACATGTCCAGAGGAGAGATAGTGAATATATTGGTAGAAGGATGCTGAGTTTTGAACTGCCAGGCAGGAGGCCTAGAGGAAGACCAACGAGGAGGTTTATGGATGTTGTGAAAGAGGACATGAAGGTAGTTGGTATGAGAGAAGAGGATGCAGAAGACAGGGTTAGAAGTCGAAAGAAGAAGAAGTATATGGAAAGTAAGGGGAAAATACTGTATGAATAAGAAATAGGAAAGCATGAGGCAAGAATTTAAGTATATTTGAAGGGAAAAGTGAGAAGACGAAAAGGAATAATATCAGAAGTGCAGCAGGGGAGTATCAGGGTGCTCCTTTCTTTGTAACCTCCCCCTCCATCTCCGTTTGCTCCCAGAGACAGAACACACTGGCCTGTCTTTAACAAGGCAGCTGTCCTTGGGAGATTTCTCTCATCATCAATCAACTGTATCCAGGGAGTCACACAGGGCAGAGTTGAGCAGGAGAGATTGAAAGGAAGGGAGAGAGAGAGAGAGAGGGAAATAATGAGAAAGACAGAAGTAATGGAAGGAGGGTGAATATAATTCAATTAAGAGATGGAGAAAGTACTAAGAGAGGCGAAGGAACACATTTCAGAAAAAATTCTCTTCAGTGCTTCTATACGTCACTTATCCTTCACTGCTGACAGCTGACTCATTGGATATGAAGTAAGAGCTACAGCAACATGTCGCGGCAGAGGGGAGTGCACCAACAAGACCAACGGTGCTGCTTTCAGAGGACTTTTGCTCCTCAGATTAGCAGGTAAAGGGGATTTATTGTGGATTTATTACCCTGACAAACATTTTGGTCTCTAATCCTTTGTTGTTGTTGTGTCGGCTCATGTTTGATGATCGAAACCAAAGACAATCCAAGCTTAACTTCCTATTATTGCAGTGCAGGCAAGCCTCTGGAATTAATTTCAGTTCAGATGGAAAAATTGCCTCAACATTTACAATCCATAACAGCCAGTGATCAGAGACTTGGACATCTGCCAGAATGAAAAAGTTTTTACAGGTTTAAAAAGTTTTGTAGCATCAGAGCAACTTTACTTAAGAGTGATGCAATTTGCATATTTTAGTTTAATAACTTGAAGGATCATTCTGTCGCTAAGCTATAATGCTTAAGCTCATGAACAAATTCTTTTAGAGTAGGTGTTGAATATGACTTACTGTATATTTTTTGAAGTTTTCCTCAATAATGTTACTGTTAAATTGAAGGAAGGTTTTTTTTACATGATAAAGGTCTTTGATTTTTAAAAAAAATGTTCATATGACAATATTATTGAAATTAATTTGAAACCACAATAAAGGTTAACTGCTTTACATTAAAACCCTTGTTGCATTATTGGCCACAAAATCAAATATCTGATCAGCCTTCTGTTTATTTAAGACTATTAGTTAATGATTTTAAGAATTTCAGATGTTCTGGGAAGAAATAGACAAGAGAATTAAATCTATGTTGTGTGGGCTGTTGTAGCTCCGTGGATTCAGACAGTATAATTTGTACTAAACTGTAGTAATCTCACAGTCACATACTATTCAAAGGGTGATTGTAAAATTCAGGTCGGCCAAGACTTTCTCTCAGTATAATTTTGTTTTCAGGATTCACCCCAAGAAATGTAATACTAAGTAATAGAAGTGTATTGGCCTTGTGTGTCACATCACTGTGTCTCTGGTAATGTCAAGGCTCCTCAGTCCTGACTGGAAATGACTGCTAGGGAAACTAAAACAGACGTGTGTATTTGTGTGCCTGTATGTGTGGGCATACAGGCACTCTTTGTCTCTCTCTCTCTCTGTGGTCAGTGGCACTGGATTTTAATGTTGGTGACATGTCTTTACCCGTGAAGGTAATGAGTGTCATGACTATCAGGATCATTTAATTGCCAAAAATAACAGATGGAAGAGAAACTGATGCAGCTGTTAGAGTGATACCTCTGTGTGGACACAGATCTGTGGTCAGATGTTTGTTTCACCTGATTATATTGTTCTATTGTATCTACTATAACTGTGTATTTGTCAGGTTTGTAGGCGGGACTTTTTTTTTTAAACACAGTTTGGTCAAAAGTAGAGTTGCAACAAGAAGGCACTAGGTCCAAAACGTGTCCTGGGGCCTGTGTGTGTGTAGTTTGTTCCTGGAATAGGGTTGTATTACGTTATTTTTTATTTCACCCCGTCTGATATCATCTAATACGGATTTTTGATGATGATTATTATATGTAAAAATGTATGTAAAAACACTGATCACATCCAAGCAGTAATTCACAAAAATACACATAAATCTAGAGAAAATTATTTGCAATTAGCTGACAAAATTAAATGTAGTAAATTCAACAACAATCCACTGGCCATGCTGATGTTATAAGCCATCATTTGGTGTGGCTCTCTCGTGTGCGCCGCTGTGTCTACGTGTTTGTGTGCGTGTGTGCGTGTGTGTGTGTGTGTGTGTACGTACAGGTTCCACCCTCCAGTGTAAGCTAATCAGCAGCCATAACGTCCCTTCAAGGGAAATAAATCAGTTTTTGTTTGACTTCACTTTGCTCTTGTAGGCTGGGAGAGAATGAAATGAAAACACACTGATGCACACACATGCATGCATGACTTAACTCAGACAAGTGATGTAAAGGATGAATTATTACCTCTTTTCGTGGCCACATGACAGCCAATTAAACCTCTGTGCCGTCACTGTTCGTTTTTCTGTTTCCTTCCCTGCTCTGACTTGTTTGTTTGTACTTAAAAACAACCTGCTTGCTTCCTCTCACCTCTCCGTCTGTGTGTGAATCTAGGTTTTGCCAACGATCTCAGGCTGGTCTCCAAAACACGTGACTCTTAGCACCGGGGAGGTATGGACCTGTTCCTGAAAGCCCTGTTTTGGCTGCTGTGACTGGACGGGATGGTATGGAGATGGGGACTGGGATCGCTGTGAAGCTGAGAGAAAACTTTCACTGATGTGGGAAGACAGTATGTTGAAGCCACCAGAGAGAAGACAGGCTAAGCAGATAGATTAGAAATATGTGCACAGTTGGAAGCAAAACATCGCTGTCATCTCTCATTGTTTATCAGCTTTTATGACAGAATTTACCATGTCTCGACTGTTTGCAAAGACAAAATCAAACACCAACAGTTTTTTTTTTTTTAAAAACAGTTTTACTGTTACTGGATTCTGCAGTTTCTAAACAGTTCACAATCACAAGGCAGCTTCTCTCAGCATTCCTGAGGAATCATAGCCCATTCCTTAAAGATTAAGACTTGATGCTCTTGGATACTTCTGGTTTTACCTGCTACAAACTCCTCCTTCCAATCCTTCTTTGAAGAAGACTTTCTATAGGACTCAAGCAGCCGCTACAGTGACTTAGCCAAGACTTCTTACTAAACCAAGTCATTGAGTCTGAATTCTGTCTAGCAGTATTATCCTTTTAAAATGTCTAATGATGGCCAAGCTTCAACGTCCTCACAGATGGTGAGATATTTTTCATCTAGGATTTCCTGATCGTTGATAGAACCCATCTGACCCTCCACACGCTGCTAGTTTCCAGTGTCAGAGAAAGCTAGCTGCCCTGGAGCATCACTGTTCCAGCTCCGTGCTTCACTGTATGGAGGGTGTTTTTTTTTTTTTCCAGCGTATGCTCAATTCCTCCTCCAGACATACTGCTGACCTCTGGATCCAGAAAGTCACAGTTTTGTTTCATTGCTGCTGTTCATTGCTGAGATGGTTTGGACATGTCCAGAGGAGAGATAGTGAATATATTGGTAGAAGGAGGCTGAGTTTTGAACTGCCAGGCAGGAGACCTAGAGGAAGACCAAAGAGGAGGTTTATGGATGTAGTGAAAGAGGACATGAAGGTAATTGGTGTGAGAGAAGAGGATACAGAAGACAGGGCTAGATGGAGGCAAATGATTCACTGTGGCGACCCCTTAACATTGCTGCTGTTATAGCATGAAGCTCTTTTTCCAAATTTACGCGTTAACTGAAAAGAAAAAACTAGGATTCTACTGCTAGTAAGTCTATTTACAAATGTGTAAATAGTGAATATTTGTAGACTGCAGTAGTCAGTAAAAGTATTGTTTTGTGTTGCAATGGGAAACACTTACAATCTGCTGCATTGCAACATTTACAAAGTTCTCATGTGGTTTGGTTATTGCAAGCAGCTGATAAATAGATATTCAATTATGTTTGTATAAATTTGCTTTAAACTGTATGTGCATGTTTGCACAGTATTCTTTTTAACACACCTGCTGGCATGGACATGAGCGCTGACCACACACTTGCCCGTAGGCCAAAAGTTGTTGAAATTTTATTCAAACATCAAGCATTTTTTGTTTCTTCAGGCTGGCAATGGCAGACAGACCATGCCAAGACTCCCACACTGCCTTCTGCGAGTTCATTTTCCCGACAGCAGTATAATTACAGAGGTAATTACATTAAGGAAAGCTGTGTTAAAAATAAAAGTCTCTCATGTTTCTCTTCACTTTTGCCTTGATGGGTTTAAGGCGTTCGAAGGCAGCATCCATGGAGGCTAGTAATTTGCTGTGCTGTCCTGTCCTTCTGCTCGCTCCTCTCTTCTCGTCTTGCTGCGGGGAGAATGGTGCTTAAGACAAACTTTATTTCATGGGTAATGTTCTTGCTTTCCTTACAGAAGAAAAAGTCCATCCTGTGCAGAAAGTTTTGAAGCAAGGATGTTTTGACCCTAGGAAAGACATTCTGATTGTATCTTACAGGCAATCCGCCCCCAATCGGAGAGATGATACTTGGCCTGATGTATGTGTGTGACGGTCTCTGTGTGTGTGTTTGTATCATCCCTGTTTGTGTGTACTTTCCAAAACTATTTTTTTTACACATGAGTAAAATGTGACACTGTCTAAAGTGTCACATCCATGAACATCGTTTTTCATTTTATGAAATTTTTTTGGCATATTGCCCTCATTACCAAACTGACAAGACGTAGACAGGACAGGGGACAGATTGGGCTGTCACAGTTCTGCTGTAGCAATGGCCATAGGTTTTACAGCTGATATTAATTTTCATTCATACCCGCTTTTTCCGCGGTTGCGGGTTAGGGTTAGGGTTAGCAACACGTGTGACCTAAAAGATGGAAAAAGAGACAATTGCATCTTGTCATCTTCCAGAAAATATATGAATGGATTGAATATTGTCTGTTGTCCTTATTGTTTATGTAGTTAATATTCCATCTGTTGCCTTTGAAAATTAATACAGAGAGGTAGCTCAAGTCATCCTTCTGACACAGGCATTAAAAAAGTTAGCCATTTGAGATACAGCAGCTAACAATAGTACATTAGTAAGACATTTAAGAAGAAGAAGACAATTTATTAATTTTAATATTGTGTATTGTTTGTCGTTGTCATATCAGCCTACACAGTGTCATAATTTGTTGTCATCCTAAACTAAACATTTCTTATCTTTTTCACAATGCCGACAGAAAGACGGGGGGGGGGGGGGGGGGGGTATGGGAGATCGAAATTAAAATGAAAATCTAAACACTAAATGTAGTTTATTTCCTCCATTCCTAAAATCGCCTATGACTCAGTTGACTAATGACAGTTTTTTCTTACTGTGTGTGTTCCCATGGGCGTCCCCTTCTGTGTGAACTTGTGTGCTCCCTGCATACATGACAGAGTCTGTATCTACTCGCTGTTTTTCCCGGCCTGCAAAGACATCTTAATCGATTGAGCGAGTCTCGCGGTTGATGCCTGGTGATTGATGGTGTGAAGGTGATTTATTAGTCATGTCCGGGGAGCAGGCAGTGGGGGAAAGCTCTTTTGTCCCTGTCTTTTGAGGGCCTCACAGTTGTATTTCATTTTGTTCATTCTGTCTCCAGTTCAGGTCTGTCTCTCTCTCTCTCGCTCTGTATCACTGTCGCCCTGCATCGCCATTTAAGATCTGGATTTGAAGCTAGTACTGCTACATCTCACGCCTTCCCTCATTGAGCTATGACAGTGTCCAACTGACTCTGTGGTGTGTCTTTGTCTCATTGTTCTGGTCTGACCAGAGAACTGATATCTTGTGAAACAGCTGAAGTCTTTGAAATATGGATGGACTGGAAAGAAGGTAAAGAGAGACAGAGGAATAGGGGGAAAAGTAGTAGTTCAGCAGGCCTGCTCTGGTACCTGCTGCATCAACGAAACAGATAGTAGAAATGCTGAAGGGCTAGCTATAAATTGAATGTGACTGTGAAACAGCTGGATGAAACTGAAATGTCATATTTCCATCACTATTTCCACATAATTTTCCACCATTTGATGTTTGACTGGCGCTTAATGACACCATCTGGGTGCGTTTATTGTGCTATGAGTGGAGAATTAAATTAGCCTTTAGTGCCACTGACTGTTTATCTCTTGAGGTGCTTAACTTTTCGATGAGCATCTATTGACTTGAACATCATGGATCATTTAGTTGCAAAGCCAAAAAGCCACATCTCAGCTATGGTCACATTTGGTTTAAATCAAAATACAAAGGAAAGCAATAAAAATCAAAGAGTTGATTTGAGGAATTTGCATTAAAAAGGCGGGGATTGATAAAAATAACGCAACAAATGTAAAAGAAAGTGTCTAATACTCCACCACCAACACCAGTTTGCTGAGCTTCAACCGGTAGAAGTGGCTGCCAGTCTGTGCAGAAAACTGAAACTTTCACATGAATGTTTAAAAATATGGGGGAGACAATTAAATTGTGAATCACAATTATTTGTGAAAAATTACTTATAAGATAAAATAAGGTAAGAAAAATGATCTATGACAGACCCATTTACCATAAAATAACAGTGTAATAAATTATCGATACATTTGAACATTGAAAACATCGAAACATTGTTTTGTGATACAATATGGACTTGCAAAACAAAAATGCACTGCTGGATTATCATTATTCAGTTACTGAGAGCAGCTTCTGTCTGACAAACATGAGGATGAGAGGTGAGTTTGTGTTATATGTGGAAGTATCTCACCCTTCACACAGATATGATGTATAATAAGTGGCTGATATGGTCTCAACATATGATCAGCGTACCCATTTGAGTGTGATATATTTCTGCTATATAAACAACCGCCGTCATTTGATATAGCTTAGTTTCAGCATGTGATGCAAAATAATTTGAGATGATTTGATTCAATGGAGCATAAACAGCTTCATTTTGAATTTGCTGTTTCTTCAGCTGCAAAAAAAAAAAAATTCCTGCAGATGATAAATCAGTGCAGCGCAGTTAAATGAGAGAAAAATTCAAATGGCCTCTAACATAATATCATTTATTATAATGTAGTGGATGTTTCTCAGTAGATAAAAGAAAGTCATTTACCTTAATACTTAAACGCTCACATTAAGCAAATGGTGTTCTCTCAATTGTGTCTGGCCCTCACAGAGATATTGCTGGCAGGTTATACTCACGTAGCTGCGAGTGCTCCTCCTCATCATCGGTGAAGAGGATGAGGAGGAGTGTGGCTCCGATGTCTTCTGGTGAGCGATATGGGTGGTTCAGGGGTGATTATCAGTACTTCAGCCCTTAGCATTGTTGTGAACCCAGCAGGCCGTTTCTCCTGAAGAAGCAAGCGGATACAGGTTGAGCTATGACATCTATCCTGCGAGGCTAAAAACACTGGTGGGCTGGACTGCAACAGCACACAATCTTCTTCTTTCTTAGCTGCCAGATTTATGATTAATACAGAGCAGCACTCATAGAGTATCATTGTGTATCTGTATGCCATGGGTCTGGGTTTTGATTGTGCTCATTATTTACTATAGGGAGAGAAAAAGTTGCTGTTCGCCAGCCTGACTGCTGGTCCAGTGTGTCAGCAATAAAAACTACACAGCACTCTGTTAGTCTAGTGAGCTTGCTTTCAGCCTACAGATGTAATATAGTCATGCTTAAATATTAGTTAGGTGTCAAAAAAGATTATACTTGGTGTGAGCCAAAATTTTTTTTAAATATAATAGAAATTTGCCTGTCTATGAATTTGCTCGTCAAGAAATCTTACAGTAAGTTAGATTCAGTCAAAAAAACCAAAAGTAAATAACTTTTAAAACAAGATAATTCATCTTATGTTTCCCAATCTAAGATGGCAAATCTTGGCAAGTATACATATGTTTTTCATGAATCCTGTGATTTATCGATGACATGCTTTTGTGAGGCTCGGCCAGCAGTGTTGTTTGCATGTACTGTTCATGAATTAGACGGAATTGTTATAGAACTGAACACAGAAAATATAATACTGGCTGATGTTAACATTTTATAGGCTACAAAGCTGATAAATTATTAGATGGCAGTCATTTTTGTAATTTTTTAGACATTATGGGATGGTGGATTGCTGGTTGATTATCTTCAACGTGATAGTGGGTATTTTCTACAGTCTTCCAACATGCTAACAGATGCTAACTGCTGTAATAGTCTGATATCGACCAATGAACTGGCTCCTAATATGAACAAGTGAGAGAGAGAGAGAGAGAGAGAGAGAGAGAGAGAGATTTATGATTTTTAAAATCATGTTTATTCATAAGAGCTAAATTACAAGATACTCATATTGACACAAAATCCAAAAGAGATTCACACAAAAAGAAATTTGCATCTCAAAAACAAAATACTGTGTGTTTCCCAAATAAAGAAAACATCTAATCTTTTAACATTTATCAAACTAAAAAACACAGGTTTACAAAAAAAGCTGACGAGAGAGATAGATAGATAGAGAAAGAGAGATGGTACAGTGAGACTAGCAGGGATACTTGACAGGAACTAACAGGAACTCTTTCTCTCCTCTCTCACAACAATAATTTCATCAACATACAGAACAAATTACAAAAATAATTATAATCTTGGAACTTTAATAAAAAACAAAATAAATTCTGGCATCAGGTGTATACACTACTGTATTAAAAAGGGTGGCACGGTGGCACAGTGGGTAGTGCTGTCGCCGCACAGCAAGGCGGTTCCCAGTTTGAGTTTGCAGAGTTTGCATGTTCTCCCCGTGTCTGCGTGGGCTCCCTCCAGGTTCTCTGGCTTCCTCCCACCTCCAAAACATTCTGCCCGTAGGTGTGAGTGTTTGTCTTTTTTTTTTTCTATGTGTGGGTGCACTGGCGTCATGACCGGAGTGTTCCCTGCCTCAAACCCAAATGAAAATAGATCAGTCAGCATCAACACGTACAGGTTTCAGGAAACAATGGACTGTGTGATGGTGACAATGTTTGGGACGCATTTGGTGAGTCTTTCTCAAAAACACTTATTTTTGTCTC
This sequence comes from Antennarius striatus, assembly GCF_040054535.1. Lineage (NCBI taxonomy): Eukaryota > Metazoa > Chordata > Actinopteri > Lophiiformes > Antennariidae > Antennarius > Antennarius striatus. The sequence goes on from NC_090789.1 coordinate 13,733,241, forward strand.
ATATTGGTGTGTTGTGATTATATTACATACATTATATTATGAGTAAAACTAGATGATTTTGTCCTTCTTGATTTGGACATGTTTGCTACCCTTTCATAGTTTTATTAATTTACTCACTGGATTTCATTTTAGCAATCCCATTATTGAAGCACAAGCTGCTTTTCTCCTCTCTGTCTGTCACTCTTATCTTGTCTAGTGACTGCTGACAAGTCATTTAAATAAACATGGAACACGACGACTGCAAAAATCTATTCAAATTCACTTAAAATTAATTTGGTTCTAGCCAAAACAGTCTTTTAAGTGAATGATAAAATGCAAGTCTTTGAACTGACTGCATTTTTGCAGGATTTCATTATCATTCCTTTTATTTGGTTTTTTTATTATTGATGGTGTCAGTCTAGAAGCAGTACAGAATGACAGCCCAGCTCCAGGAAGTGTTGACGACAGTGAGCTGGTCCGTCTAGGTGTTTTATTGACTCTTTAATGACTTGGTGTTATCAGGTCCTGCAGACTCATGTGAGATGACCTTCACACGGGGACAGGGACATTACCTGGTAAACCCTAACCCTAAGTGTCACATGCAATTGGCGAAGCTCTGTAGACGTTGATGATGGTCCAGATAGTTGTGAGTCCCTTGAACTGATGAATGGCCGATTACTTAATGCTGCTGGACGGGCTGCTACGAGCTCTGCATCAGAATCACCCCATGTTTGCGGGAGTTTAACGTTTTATCTTAATCTGAAGTGGAGATAAGGACTGATAGATCTTCAACACATATGTTGATAAACCCGATCACCGGGACATCATACTTTCAAATGACTGTTTGGTGGATGTCAAGACAGACACTCTTGAGAGAGATGCACTCCAAAATGACACATACTTTTATTTCCTCCTCTTTCATTTTTTTGCCATTATTGCCAAGTGTTTGTTTATTATTTCATATCCTTCCATTTCATCATGTTTCATCTCATTCTTTCATTATTCGTCCGTCTCTTTCACCTCTCAGTTGTCTTTACTGGAATGTTCTACCCATGCTGCATCTCTGCATTGCCACTAGAATGCATGATCACATTCCCCTCATCCACTATCATTGCCCTTTTTGCTTTTCTTTCAGCTGTCAGTCAGACAGAAAAATCATCTCTGAGTCGATATGCAAGTGCTGGCTGGAAACCCTGAAAATCTGTCCTGTAAGAACTGTTTGTGCCGTCACGAGACTGATTTGAATGAGTAATGACTGCAGACTCACAGAGAGTAGTACAAGCATGGGACACATTTATTGCTCTACAGAGGCAGCTGCTGAAAGGCTGCAGTGTATTTTTGGCCTCATCTCAACCAAAATAAGTCTATACTTACTTACAAGATAAATTTTTATTTGTGGGATGGAAGGCACCAGAAACCCAGACCATTGTGACCTCAAGTCATTCACTGTCAGCAGAATTAAAAGAGAAAACAAAAGAATAGTTTGCAGACATCCTTTCATATTTTTGCTGACCTTGTTGACCCAAAATGAGGATGTAGATTTTTCAATTACCTGTAGAGGGCGCCCCTTGACTACGCAGTGTCAAGCAAGTATGACCTGGCATTATTTAACCTCAGGATGCATTGTGGTCCCTCATTCTGTCTCTTGAGACACACATACACACACCTGCACATACACATATAAACACCCTCCAAGCTGTCATGCTCCGGTCAACTCTTGCCCTCAGGAAAGGAGTGATGAAGAGGAGGAGAAAAAGTGATGAGAGTCAGGCAGGAGAGTGATGAGCATGAGGGGAGATTGGCTCGCTGGCAGATGATTCGAAGATAATTCTGCCCCCCGAAATAGCTCTTCAGTTACGAAGGTTGTCTGAAAGCATTAATAAATAATGAAGGACCAGTGGCCCTGGTTTTGCGGATGCATACATGTGCATCTCTCCCTCTTTCTCTCTCTCTCCCTCTTTCTCTCTCTTTCTCTCTCTCTCTGTCTCTCTCGCTCTCTTTGTGTCTACATATTTGGAGAAATGTGTTTCTATTTCAATCTTATGTGCAATAGATGCGTGAATTTTCCATTGTGACCTTATAAAATATCTTCATTTAATTATCTAATTAGATCTGACACCTTTTGTTTAATGTCTGTAATTTCTTCAGTTGATCAAATGGTAAATTAGCCACGCTCAACATATAATTTGAATGTTACGTTATTGATAGGATTAATATTCACAGCCGTCTTTTAGATTGGCTTTGAAATACAGTTCTCTCTGATATGTCTAGAACCAGTGGGTGTATTATAAAAATGTATAAATGGTGTAACTGTGAATATAACAGGTTTGTATGCTGCACATTTCTTATTAATTGTTTATTGATGCATTATATTTTCCAGCCTGTTTTTAAAACAAAGTTATAGCCGGTGTTTTTCTCCTATTTTGTTGTATTTTGGACTTTTTGTCTGGCTCACATTTTATTACAAATGTATTTAGAAATTTTAGTGTACAATATCATCATGACTTTTGGGTGAATTTAGCATTAAATCAAATGGTTATATTTATCCAGTGATGTGTATTATAAAGTTATTTTCCGTTAATGTACCAATTTTAGGTTATTTTTACTCAAAATTGCTGAATTTTCACATTTACCGCTGAAATACTGAGAAGAGACCTGCGGTGAGGCACCAGCCATGCTATGCCTCACCATGGATTGCGCAATGACTCGGGTAGCAGTGCTGACATGCTATACAGTGAGATCATAATGCTATC